>NC_030856.1:13111568-13174793 GCF_000208745.1 Theobroma cacao | reverse complement strand
CAATTTTATAAAAATAACTAAAATAAGTAAATATATAAAACAAAAATTAAAAAGAAAAAAACATTCACAATATACATCAAAGATTCAAGCCCAATAATTGTAGAGCCCAGAACATACCAAGATCGGGCTTGGACTAGCCCAAAACTAAACCCACGGATGCCCACAATAGCTCAAGAAGCCCACTCCTCCTCTAGTCAAAACGCACCGTTTAGTGCCTTGCTTCAACTGCCCTGTTGTGCGCCCAAACGACACCGTTTAGAAGGATTGGCTAAGTTTGTTGATGAGTCTCAAAACGACGTCGTTTTGAACCTCCCAAACCCTAACTATAAATTCTTCTTTTTTTTCTCCTCTCCCTATTTTCTCTTTTTTGCCTCTCTCTCTCTAGCAGCCTAACTCTCTCCCTTCTCTCTAAACAAATCAGATTCTCCCTCTCCCTTCCTACCGCCGACCACCTAGCCCACGGATCTACCTCTGTCGGCGCCTAGATCTGCTCTCTCTTTGCCCTCTCTCCGTCGGTGCCAAACTCTCTCCCTTCTCTCTAAACAAATCGGATTCTCCTTCTCCCTTCCTACCGCCGACCACCTAGCCCACGAATCTACCTTTGCCGAAGCCTAGATCTGCTCTCTCTTTGCCCTCTCTCTGTCGGTGCCGAAACCCTCTCTCACCTAAAGCTTTCCTTTGCTGCCGATCGGGCCCTTCGTCTCTACCAAGTCGTTGGTAGCTCTCTCTCTCTTTCCTCTCTACCGTCGGCACCGATTAAACCAACTCAAAGACCCAAATTTCTCTCTCTAATTTACTCCCTAGCCAGCGACACCCATTCTCAGTACACACACACATTTGGGTATTTTTTTTGTGGATTCCTCAGGCTACTAGAGAACTTAGGAATTTTTTTGTTGTGGTTTCTTGGTTGCTAGGATTTTTTTGTTGTAGGTTCTCCCTCGGTTCCTCTCCGAATGCTATAGTGCCCCATCCCCTTTATACCCGGTTCCTGGGCTCTGGAGGGGGCACGCTCCACTACCTTGTTCCTGGGCACTGGGGGGCACGTTCCACTACCCTGCCAGACGCGAATTTTTTGTGTCTGGCAGGGTGAGGGAGGTGCCTGGCAGGGTGCGTCTGCACCCTGCCAGTCGTACCTCTCTCCCCTCTTTTTCATTTCTTCTTTATTTTTTTAAATTTTTATTATTTTTATTATATATTTTTTTAATTCATTTTTTTTGTTTATGCTTTTAGTGTCTACACTATCGAAACCTCATCATTCAACCAGCATGTGCACTGCCCACTCTGCACATGCACGGTTGTAACTATCGAAACCTCATCATTCAACCAGCATGTGCACTGCCCATTCCACACATGCACGGTTACATCCATTATACAAAATTAGTTTGCTTAACAATACACATCATATATCTTTACATACATATCAGCATCATATAGAGGTATATAGTTTCATTACAATCATGTTCTACATCACAAGACATTTCATTAAAAGCTTGTTCCCATGCATTTTGTAAAAAAGACAATTTAAACAGTTCAACTAATTCAATCGAACATATGTACATCTACCCAAAACATTTTAGTGCAAGTTCACTCACCTTACAATAGCGGGATGTTACATCGCTATTAGCTCAAAAGTGTATCTAGCTATTTATACTTGCCGGTTGCTCGTTATTCCCTTTGACACGCTACCACAGTATTCTAACTTTACTTTAACACGTCCTAGCAAGAATCCAAACTCAATATATTTAGTGCATCAATCCCACCTCTGTTTCTCACCCTAGCATGAAATCATATTCAATTAACTCACATCTTAAGGCATTTTTACTAAAATTACTTATATCCGTTGCTTATGTAATTCCTTATATTATAACATCGACAACTTATTTATAATGTCTCGTACCTACTTCAACCTTTCTAAATAATTTTCGCTCAAATCCATCTTATATTTCCACACATAATCCACATATATGTAAGCAACAATCATTCTCACTTTCACTCGATTATTTCGTAGTTTACATGCATCGTTATCTATCAAACTTTCAATACTTTGTTTCTCAATCCTCCATCCACAATATTCCTTTTTCATTTCTTTCAAACAACATGCCATACAATCTTAATAATTTTCAACTAACTTAGGCAAATAAATCCTTTCAACAACTATAATTCCTCACAATATTCAACTAACAGTAGGCTTTAAAACATAGTGTTAAGCTTACTGTTTTCCTTTTCCACTTTGAGTTCTTCATGTACCCATGGGTTTATTGTCTTACATGTTATCAATTTTTCTCCAATCAAGCCAATCTTTGCTGCCGCAAGAGATTTCTCTAAGTCACTAACTCATTTTTAAAGACTACTCAAGCAAAAAATAAGAATTCTTACCGTTCCTTGCTTGAATCACCAAAACCAAGCTTTTTCTTCCTTTCTCTCTTTTTCTTTCTTCTCCTCCTAGGGTTTAGATGTGCTGGAAATTGGGGTTAAAGGCTGTAAATTTAGTGCTCAAGAAGTTTGGAGAAGAAAGGAAAAGAAAACATGGAAAGGAAAATGAAGAAAACTTGGTTACATAGTGGACAAAGAGAAAATGGCATGGAAGCTTCAAGAATGGTGTGGAGCATGGAGGAGAAGAGGAAAAAAAATCTTGCTGGAGGAGATAAGAACGGTTTTGGGCTGAAAAAAAATCAGAGTTAAAGCTTCCTTTGGAAGCTTTGACCAAACTTCACGTAAAATTATCGTTTTACCCTTTTTGTTTCTTTCCATTTTAATTTAGTCATCTCAACACTTATTTAGCTCTAATTTCCTTCTATTACCTTCTTCTACACATGTACAAACAAAGTATAAAGTTTGTACTCCAACGCGGTGTCCATATAATATTTAAAATATTTATTTGCTCGCGCTATCTTTACTTAATAAAGACACACGACCTCATTAACTTCATTTTTCTCCAAAATTCTCTCATTCTTCTTCTCCCCCACTTAGATTGACCATATACTCCTTCTTCATAGAAAAATTTTGACACTGAATAAAATATTAATATTTTGTTAATAAAATATTATTTTATTCTAAAAATTTCCTCTTATCTCCTCTCATCCCCTTGGTACCCAAAATACCTTATTATGCCTCAATTGACTTCTGAATCACTTTTTATCTCGCAAATTCTTCTCCGATAAAAATATTATTATTTTATTATTATTTCCTCACGTGCGGAATATTTTATCCCAAACTATCCCTTTCATCTTTCATCACTTTTAAACATTATAATTAACTTCAATTGACATTCGATAATCTTTATTAGTCACCATATCAAAGTACAAGATATTATAGATTGGAATGAAAAGCAAATCAAAGAATCAAATGATGTTGTTCAAAGTCAGAATGATGATAGTGGTGAACTTGATCTTGATGAAGTTACTGATGAAACTTTTATACGAGGTTCTCACTCTATTCAAGACATATACGAAAAATGTCCAAGTTGCAATAGCAGAACCTACCTCATTTGATGAAGCTGCACTTTACAAGGAATAGAGATCAGCTATGAGAGAAGAAATTGTAATGATTGAGAAAAACAAGACTTGGACTCTTGTTGATCGACCAAAGCATAAACAAGTAATGGACGTGAAATGGATTTTTAAGAAAAAGATGAATGCAGATGGTTCTCTGAATAACTGCAAAGCGAGGCTTATTGCAAAGGGTTTTTTCTCAAATGCCAGGAGTAAATTATTTTGATACTTTTGCTCCTATAGCAAGGTTGGATACTATCAGGCTTCTCTTGGCATTGTCAGCAGCTCATGGCTGGAAAGTCTTTCAACTAGATGTTAAGTCTGCATTTTTAAATGGCAGACTAAATGAAGAAATATATGTGGAACAACCCATGGGATTTGAAGTAGAAGTTGATAAAAACAAATTGTATAGTTAAAGCAAGCACCACGTGCATGGTATAATAAGGTTGACTCCTACTTATAGAATAAGGGGTTCCACAAAAGCTTGAATGAGGCCACATTATATGTGATGAAAGGAGGTACTACCAACTCTTTAATTGTATCATTATATGTTGATGATCTTTTGATAACAGGTGCAAACACAAATGGTATTGCTATACTTAAAGCATCAATGGGGAAAGAATTCAACATGTCAGATTTAGGTTTGATGACTTACTTCTTGGGCCTTGAAATGTCACAAACAAGGAGTGGTATTCACCTATTTCAACAGAACTACCTAACAAAAGTGTTGAAATGGTTCAACATAAGCAATTCCAAGATAATTGAAACTCCTTTGAATGCAAATGAGAAACTGTCAGTTGACTCAAGTAACAAGCTTTACAATCCCAGTGAATATAGAAGTCTAATAGGTTGCCTTTTCAATATATGTTCAACTCGACCAGAACTTATGTTTGCTGTCAGTTACTTGTCACGATTCATACAACAGCCATGTCAATCACATCTTACAGTAGCCAAAAAGATTTTGAGGTATCTAAAAGGTACGGCAAGCTATGGTGTCGCATTTATACAAGTTGAAACAGTTGAACTTGTAGGATTTTCTGATAGTGATTGGGGAGGTAGCATTGATGATGCCAAAAGTACCTCTAGATATGTATTTACTCTTGGGAATGGAGTGATTTCATGGAATTCACACAAGCAAGAATCAGTGGCACAATCCTCAGCAAAAGCAGAGTACGTAGCAATTGCTGCAACTGTAAACCAAGGGATATGGTTGAGAAAAATTCTACTTGATCTTGGAATGCCATTGATGAATCCTACCAAGGTGTTTGTTGACAACAAATCTGCCATATCAATATCTCAAAATCCATTTTTCCATAGGAGAACTAAACACATTAATGTAAAATATCATGCTTTAAGGGGATGCGCAAAAGAAAGGTGAAATTCTTGTACAATATTGCTCATCTGATGATCAAGCTACCAACATTATGACTAAGCCTCTCTCCAAGGCTAAGTTTGAACATAATCAAGAAATGCTTTTGGTGAAGAATGCAAGCATTAAGGAAAGGTGTTGAAAATAATGCTTGCATGGCCTAGTGTCTATGGATGTGTATCTAGCAGATTATTTGAATTAAGACATGTAGTTACTTATGGTTATTTCATGTAAAGCTGTTTTTAAACTTCTTTTAATACTTGTAATCCATGCCTTAACACTTGAATCCATGTCTTGACAAGTGTTATGCATGTAACTATCTTTTTTGTGTATAAATAGGGGTGTCTTATATGAATAAAGCGTGCCTTACATCAGAACAATTTTTGTTCTTCTATAAATTCCTTATCTGGTTTGTTAACAGTTGCTTCATACATCAACTTTATTTATGTCCTTATTTTATCTCCAATACATACATACATACATACATATGTTATATGCTTATGTCTAGCAATTTACTACTTTGAATGAACAACCATGCATTCAGACTTTTTCAAGTATTTTTCATGGGAAAGAACCTAGTAGCAAACATTAAAAACTCACATGTGCTGAAAATTTGATTAATCAAAAACACTCATAAATTAACATTAAAAAAAAGTTAAACTACTAAGGTAATTGAAATTCATAGGTTCTATCCTATATTTCTAATTAATTTCCACCACTCGGTACCAAGCTAACTGTGAGGGCCACTTATATGTCACCAATTAAAACTAACATGGGGGAATGAGTAAGTCAGAGTATTTTTCTGGGGCTATAAATGAAGCTAGGTCTTCATAATAGGCTTTCCAGCTTTTTTTATCATCTGCTTTAACTGTTATAGAATAGAAAATGTGTAAATTTTCTTTTATTAATTAATGTAATTATAGGAATTAAAAATTGCCATAATTATAGGGATTGATATTAATCATAATTATAGGGATTTTATTTTTTTTATTTTCTTTATTTTTTTCCTATTTTAGAGATGTTTAGGCTATATATATAGATGTATTATGAATGAAAAATGCTGAGTTCTCTCTTTCTAAATAACATGGTATCATAGTTGTTTTGGTAGATTTGTTTCCTTTGAAATAGAGTTCTTAGTTTCTCTTTTGCACCCAAACCTAGGTCACCCATATAGGGTGATAATCTGATCTCACAGCCGACACTAGGAGGAGACTCACCTGTTGATCGACTTCTTCCTAGAATCCTGCCATTGGAGTCCCCACGAGTGTCTGTCATACGCCGCTTTTAGTTTCTAGTTTTGTTCCATCTGTCGAAGATTCACTCCAATCCTCTCTTTTGGTCTTTACACTAGAAAGTTTCAACAAAATAGTTTGGTATTCTTGTTGGGTTTTGTTACCGGTTTTCAAGATGGTAGAGTTTGTGCTAGAGAAAAAATCAATGGTAGTGGCTGATGTGGTTCCTGTGATGACAAAGAACATAGAGCATAAGCTTACTGATTCCAATTATTTGGATTGAAGCAAAACAGTTCGGGTCTATTTAAGAAGCATTGATAAGGATGATCAAATTACTAATGATCTTCCTACTGATAAAACAAGGCAAACTTGGATGAAGGAAAACGCACGGCTATTCCTGCAAATTCGAAATTCCATTAACAGTGAGATTATTAGCTTGATTAATCATGTGAGTTTTTGAATAGTTGATGGATTATTTAGATTTTGTATATTATGGTAAAGGAAATACCTTTCGTATTTATAAGGTATGTAAAGCATTTTATATCGTAGAGAAACAAGATAGGTCTCTCACAGCCTATTTTATGGATTTTAAAAGAATTTATGAAGAGCTTAATGTTCTGTTGCCTTTTAATCCTGATGTGAAGGTTCAGTAGGCTTAATGTTCTGTTGTCATAAGTCGGGGCCATGCAAAACGTTTTTGTAGGAAACTCCAAAATAAGTCTCAGCGAGGTCAATCAACAAATGTTACAGATTCTAATGCTTCATATTCTGATAAAACTATTCTAGTTTCTGCATATGAGTTTGCCCAATTCTCTTAGTACTAGGAATCATTAAAATCCACTACTTCTCCTATCACGGCTATCGCACATGTCTTATTTCCTCATCATCCAAATAGGTCATTGATTCTAGTCGTCAGATCACATGACAGGTAATTCGAATCTATTTTCCACTTTCCAATCACATACAACCTCCTCTAATGTTCCTTTAGCAGATGGATCAACCTCTTGTGTTCTTGGTTCAGAAATAATTCCAACTCCATCAATTTCGTTGTCCAATGTCTTAAATCTACCTAGGTTTTCTTTTAATTTAATCTCTATTAGTAAACTCACTCGTGCCTTGAATTGTTGTATCTCATGCTTTCTCGATCTTTGTTTATTTTAGGATCTTATGACGAAATGGATTATTGGTAGAGATTGTGAGTTTGGAGGTCTCTACTACCTTGACACACAAGTGCCAAGATCTATTACTTGTTCAAGTGTATTGACAGCTTGTGAAGTGCATTGTTGGTTAGGACATCATTCTCTATCTTCCTTAAAAAGATTATGTCCTCAATTTCAAAATGTATCTTTGTTGGATTGTGAGACATGTTAGTTTGCCAAACATCATCGTCTCCTTTTAGTGTTTAGAGTCAACAATGAGCTGTGTCCATTTTTGAGTTAGTCCATTATGATGTTTGGGGTCCTTGTCCTATTGTGTCTAAGTCTGATTTTAAATACTTTATTAGTTTTGTTATGACTATTCTCGTGTCACTTGGCTATACTTAATGAAAAATCGTTCTGAGTTATTCTCTATTTTTTGTGCCTTTAAACATAATTTAATATTTCTGTGTGCACGTTGCGAAGTGATAATACCAAAGAATATTTTTTTGATAAATTTCAATCCTATATGATTTAGAATGGCGTTCTCCATCAATCTTCTTGCATTGATAGACCCTCTCAAAATGGAGTTGCCGAGAGAAAAAATAAACATCTCTTTGAGGTACCTAAGCACTTTTTCAGATGAAAATTCCTAAACAATTTTGAGCTGATGCTGTCTCCACAGCTTGTTTTCTGATTAATTGGATGCCCTCATCTATCCTTCATGGTAATATTCCCTATATTGTCTTCTTTTCTTCCAAGTCTTTGTTTCCTATTGAACCTAGGATATTTGGTACTACATGTTTTGTTCGTGATATTCGTCCCCAGGTCAACTAATCAGATCCAAAATCTCTCAAGTGTGTTTTCCTTGGGTATTCTCATCTTAAAAAAAGCTACAGATGTTATTTTCCTACTTTTAACCGATATCTTGTCTCTACAGATGTCACTTTCCTTGAAATACTCCCTTTTTTTTCCTTATCTTCTAGTTATGATAGTTAGGGGGAAGAAAGATGATCTACTAGTTTATACTGTAACCCATTCTGTCAGTACCACAAATATTCTTGCACCTGATCCTACACCTGCTCGGCCACCTATTGTCTATGTCTATTCCAGACAACCAAAGACTCTGACCACATGCCTTTTACTAATCTCTTTGCCGTTGAATCCAATCTCCAATGATCATGATCCTAGTCTTCATCTCCCTATTGCTCTTCGAAAAGGTAAACGTTACTGTACTTATCCAATTTCATCCTTTGTTTCTTATGATCACTTGTCTTCTTCTTCTAGTTCATTTGTTGCATCCTTGGATTCTATTTCAATTCTTAAAACTATTCATGAAGTCTTATCTCATCTTGGTTGGCGTGCTACTATGGTAGAGGAAATGGTGACTTTAGATGGTAATGGAACTTAAGATTAGGTAGATTTGCCTGCTGGGAAGAAAGTTATTGGGTGCAAATGGTGTTTGCTGTAAAGGTAAATCCTGATAGATCAATGGCTCACCTTAAAGCCCGTCTTGTTGCTAAAGGGTATGCCCAGACTTATGGTGTTGATTATTCCAATACTTTCTCTCCAGTGGCTAAAATTACCTCTATTCGTTTATTCATCTCTATAGTGGCTATCTATGATTGGCCTTTACATCAATTAGATATGAAGAATGCTTTTCTACATGGTGACCTCTAAGAAGAAGTGTATATGGAGCAACCACCTGGGTTTGTTGCTCAGGGAGAGTATGGGAAAATCTATCATCTTTGAAAGTCCTAGTACGGCCTGAAACAAAGCCTTCATGCTTGGTTTGGCAGATTCAGTGAGGCAGTTCAGAAGGTTAGGATGAAGAAGAGTAAGTGTGATCACTTAGTGTTTTATAAATAGTTTGAGGCTGGGATAATTTTACTAGTAGTATATGTTGATGATATTGTCATTACCGGGAGTGACACTACAGGTATTTCATCTTTCAAATCCTTTCTTCATACCTAGTTTCAGAAAAAAGATTTGGGATTGTTGAAGTATTTCTTGGGTGTCCTGATATTGCATATTCTATTAGTGTTGTAAGTCAGTTTGTGTCTACTGCAACAATTATCCATTGAGTAGCTTTGGAACAAATCCTATGTTATTTGAAAAGGGCTCCAAGATGTAGTCTATTTTCCGAAAGTCATAAACATATTAATATTGAATGTTTTTCAGATGCAGATTGGGCAAGTTTCAAGAGTGATAGGAGATCCACTTCAGGATATTGTGTTTTTATTGGAAGGAATCTGGTCTCATGGAAAAGTAAGAATCAGAATGTAGTATCTCGGTCTAGTGTAGAATCAGAATGCAAAGCTATGGCACAAACTGCGTGTGAGGTAGTATGGATGTATCAGCTAAAGTGAAGTTGGTCTTAAGTCTTTTTTGTCAGCAAAGCTATGGTGTGATAATCAAGCTGCTTTTCATATTGCCTCTAATCCCGTGTTTCATGAACGAACTAAGCATATTGAAATTGATTGTCATATTCTTCGTGAAAAGATTCAGCAGAAATTCATCTCTACAAGATATGTAAAAACTGAAAACCAACTAAGAGATATCTTCACAAAAGAGTTAAATGGACCTCGAGTTGATTATATTCGTAGCAAGCTGGGCATGATTAACATCTATGCTTCAACTTGAACAGAGTGTTATAGAATAGGAAATGTGTAAGTATTCTTTTATTAATTAATGTAATTATAAGAATTAAAACTCACCATAATTATAGGGATTGGGAATCATCATAATTATAAGAATTTTATTTTCTTTATTTTTTGTATTCTTTTCCTATTTTAGAGATGTTTAAGCTATTTATATAAATGATGTATTATGAATGAAAAATGTTGAGTTTTCTCTTCCTAAATGACATTAACCAAATCTAGGCAAAAATAAAAGATATGCTTCTCCAAGGAAACAAGCCCAAGCAACCCGAAGTTTGTTTCATTTTCATATTAAACAAACTACGACTCTCCTCTCTACTTAATTATGATGTTTGTGGGAATCATTTTATTAACTGATTTCTCCATATTTATTTTCATTCTTCTTGAATTAGCTTTGGCATAAGATACTGTGTGGTTAAGATTTTTTGTGCTAATTTATTTTCTCTTCGATTTGGAAGTCAAAAAGTGGGATTATCGATTGTATTTCAGGGAAAAAAAAAAGAGAAAAAAGATGGCTGAAATGACACCTTGACCCAAGCTCAAGCTTGATAATCCCTGACAAGCCAAATACAAAGAATATTAATGAAGCTTAAGCTTCTGAAGGTGCTCCAAATATGCTTAAGCTAAACCCAATTAATCAACTCAGCTCAGCTCAACTGCAGCTACAAAATGTACTATCACATCTTAACAAAACAGCGATAAAATTATCATAAAACCAAAAATGGGGGATGGGGGCTATATTTACCATCTCCAAGCAGGATTTGATTCAGGAGGGCAACATATCATTGAACACAGGGTCACCATTGAAGTCCTAAAGTCAAGCATAAAGTCCAATCCTGATTCAGCAGAAATCACAAAACGTTAGAAATCAATCAAGAAAGAATTCAATAAAAGCACTTTTGCAAACAGAAGAACTATTTTGGCAATTGACAAACTCTCCCGAGAAATGTTTAATAAAGTTATCGGTACAAATACTATTTTTATCCCAGGGAAAGAAAATAGCAATCAGGAAACACTATAGTCGCTCAGTGAGGTTCAACATTAAAAGCATATACGAGTCAAACACCTGCAGAGAGAGTCTATACCTTAAGCCAAAATAATTGGCAATGGCATCATCGGGTAAAACGTATGTTTCTAAATAAACAAGAGTACCCCTGAACTAATTCGGAAGCCTAACTGGCAACAGGGAATGACTAGTAACATGGATTCTCAAATTGTAAGAGCATGATTTTTCTCAACGGATATCATTCATTAAGTATTGGGTTCAACAAAAAAAAAGAACACATAATTGTAGTCAGTCTCGATCCACTTGTCCATAAATTATATCATATTCATCTTTAGGCCTATAAGTTCCCAGTCCAGTCACACATCCACCATTGCTCATAGAACACCTGGATCTTGTGTTCTGTTAACAGCTTCAACCATCATGAAATGCCAAAATGAGTCCAGGTAATTGTTTAACATCCCACCACCCATCACAAAGTTCACAATATCTAGCATAAATTAGAAGAGTACTTAACCTGATTGGTTGGCAACAAACATGTCAATTGATTCTTTTCATAATCCAAATTCAAATCTAATTTGATCCCTATTCCCACCCTCAATCCATGATGCCATATAGACAAGACATTAATCAAATTTTAGTACCTGCGACTTTGGAATCATCACAAAGGGGGAGACAAAGCGCAGAGACAACTGACGGAAGAGCACTGCAATTTATGCCAAGAGACTGCTGGAGATAAAAGAATTGGGCTGCTAACATCTCCTTGCAGTCAAAGCTACTTTTGTTGCCTTCTTTATCTCCCTTTGGGACACATTCCAACAAAGACTGAAGAATTTTTGAGTTTGATCTGTCTGAAAACTTGGTAATCCAATCATTAATTTCCAAGAAAGCTTCCCCTGAATTATAGAAGCAGTAAGCAAGAGTAATAGTTTCAATGTCAAGGACTCCTCATGTGATGCCTCCTTTAAGATCACTGGGAGATAGAGACCAGATTCTTTGCACTGAAACATTTTTCTAGACTTGGACTTTAAGGCAGTAGAAGTAGCCCAAATAAGAAAACTTGAGAGCTTCTCTCGATCCTGCAAAATACATCCAAAGGGAATCTATTGTTTAGTGAAGGGAACAAGGGAGCACAATAGTGGATATAGAACAGAAGAAGTAACATAAGAAAATATGGATTGAAAGAACTCCTTTCTCATCTTCTTGCTTACTTTCCTTCTTCAGAGCAAGGTATTGATTTAAACAACTAAAAAACCACATTAATCTAACCCAATAATGTCAAAGCATTAAACAGAGTGCTATATATTTATCTGACACATATGAACCTACTATGATGCCTGAGGTACAAATAGAGAAGCAGCAATGTCAGGTAACAATGAATCCCACTTCTCTTTTATGCTTGGAGCTGCTTGGGAGTTTTTCAACAAAACTTATGAGTAAAAATGTTTTTCCTGTCCTCCATTTGAAAGAAAAAGAGATATTAAGGGACCTTAATCAGCAAAAATGATGATTGTACAAAACTATTTGACATTATAAAACACCAGTCATAAAGTTCTGTCAGGATACATTATAAACATGTAGAGACATAACTATTTATACTCATCAAAAAAAGCGATAGAGAGAGAGAGAGAGAGAGGAACCATGCAAAACATGTCAACAGGAGGTGTGCTCATAAGTATAGCTTTAAGCCCACACTCTGCATTTCCACTAGATCTTCCAAGTCATGCTCATAACAGCTTGATAGAATTGAAATAAACCATGAAGTGATAGGGTGAAATGAGGCTGGTTCATTTGCCTTTCCCGGGATATTTTTAGTGTTGATTTGATAATCTGTGAAGTTGGATTGACAAAAGCAGCATGTTCATTTATCAACTTCATGCCACCAACTAGAAGTTTATATAGACGAGATGCAAGTTCCATCAGCTGTTCAAGGGCGTAGCTTTGCAACCATTCAGTGATAGCTTTTGATGAAATAACCTCGGTGACAACCTGAATTAAAAAACAGAAACATTAGTAAATAAAGCATTAAAGTTAACATTTAACATATCCATAGAGCACATCGGGCATTAAAGGTTCATATAACTATGAATTAGCATTTAGGTATTGGAACTATCTTAAATAAGTTGCTTATCCAAAAAAATAAAAAAATAAAGACTATCTTAAGTTATATTAAGATAATGAAATCCAAGCAGCACCCATACCATTTGTCCTACCATAGTGTTTGATTAAGAATTATTTTCATCATAGAGCAATTCTGACAGTTCATAGCAATGACAACAAAGATGAAAACACTAACTCAGTTTAAATTAGAAAGACAAACTTGAAATTTTGCTAAATCAGAAATCGGTTTCACATAAATCATGAAATAGAGAAATTACATCCACCTCACAATACATAAATCACACAGTAATTCGTTTATTTGGATACCATACCAAAGTTTGCACTCAAAACATTGCATGGCTAATTGTAAGTCTTTAGAAATGCATGGTCCCATTTAGGTGGGTTGAAGAAACTGCACCTAAAACCAATATTACCCAACCTTTCTAGTCTACTTAAATTATCAACAGGGATACAGCTTCTATATCTGAATTATGTATCACTCACTAGGGATGGCAATTAGGTAGGTAAATGGTGACCTACTCTGTCCAAGGGTGTAGCCACATAGTGGAGAGGGGTAAAATGACACCAATCACCTTCAAAAAAATATAAATTGTGTATTAAGTAAGTTATCTAATATTGACCTCAGTAAATCACGGAAAAACTTTTTAAGAGAATGGAGTCAGAGAGTAAATTTCATCTTCACTCTAGCACTTCAATTAGATAATTTCCTTTTTGTTAAATTATTTTGAATTGGTACATAAGCCACATGATAAACTGTAATCTAAAAGTCGTACAAGTTAAATGGGGGAACAATTGACCCAACCCTGAAAAACCTGCCCAAAGGCCAAAACCCAACATGACCTAATCTGAGCTGACTTCAAAAGCCAGCAATCCAAACCTGACCCCAAGGGTGTGTTTGGATGAGGAATTTTGAAATTTTGAATATTGGAATTTGATGAGATAAAGAAAATAAAATAAGTTCAAAAAAAAAAAAAAGAACAATGATGTTAGAGATAGAAAAAGAAAAAGATGGAGAAAACATGTTATATGGGTGTCATTAGATTTGTAAATAAGTATAGATGTTAGTAATAATATTGAAAAGGTCAAGAAACATATGTAAAAATGAAAAGATCTAGAAACGTATTTAAAAATGAGTTATTGTAGTTAGAATGAAAGAAAATAAAAGTTACATCTAAGAGGAAAGAGAACAAAAGTTTATGTCTTACTAAAGGAAATCAAGGCATTCACAAATGGTGTCATTTGAAATGAGAAATTTGGGCCTTCAAAATCCCTTATCCAAATTCCAAGAATTTTGACAATTCCAATTTTTATTGTCATATTAACACATATAAACACATAACACAAAAGTCACAACCCATAGTGACCCAAAGTCCCAAACCCAAAACAACTCAACCCAAACTTAAACTGACCCACCTGCCCCCAATTGCCACCTCCGGCAAAAGTGGCAACAGGCCTTTGCAAACTATTGGATTAAATCATTTGAGCAAAACCTGAAAGAGGAACTATTTATACTTTACAGACATGCTTAGCATGAGCAAGAAATGACAAACAAGGGATGTCAAATTGGAGAAAGGAATTTGCTATGGATCATTGCAGAATTTTCACAGACAAATCATCAAGAAAAACTTAAAAGAAGCTGTGCCTTAATGATAACCTCGTTTACAGCAAGAAAGAAGATCTAGTTATTCATAATAGAGTAGGCGGATTGAGTTATATTTTGTGGTCATTAAAAGTAGTGACAGCCTCAGAATCAAGCTAAACGCATGAGGCCCGTGATGACAACAAAGAGAGAGCAGAGTCGGGATGCCACGAATTGAGGAGAAAATAAAACTTTTATTAGAATGTTAAGGAAATAAGATCCTTAAAAATTTCGAAGGAAAAGGGCCAGTGTCTTAGAAACTGTAAGGTATAAGAAGGTTCCAACACATGATGCCAAAAATCATAGTACGAAGGTCATTTTGTAGAATCAAGTGGAAGAAGGTAATTACCTCTATAACCACAGCCAGCCCAGTTAAGAAAATTCTCTTTTCATCTCCAAGCAGCTCCCTGCTATAGGTTGAGAATACATGACAACCATGAAAACAGACTGCACTGCTCAACCAGATAACGAGCCATTTTATGCAACTGAACAGACTTTTTCAGTATCTGCAAAGCAAAAAAAAATAATAATAATAATAATAAATAAATAAAAGTGCCTTACCTTTGAAGAAGCTCATCGACAACAGTACTAAATCTAGCAATAAAGTAACTTTCACATCCACTAATTCAAGCATAGAATTTGTTCCAATTACATTGGCTTTAAATATTGAACTTAAATGACATTGAATAAATGGAAGAAGACCAGTTGAGATAAAAAATGCAAAAATTAAATATCATATATCAAATAGACCACCAGCTTCAAAGTTTCACAAGATAATGGGCCAAGCTGCATTCCGAGTGTGTGTGTGTTCTTATCAAGAATACAACTTGAGAGTTGCCTTCGAAGCTTGGTTACATGGAGAGCAGGGAAAATAAAAGCTTCTTAAGGAACTTCAGATTAGTATCTGAGCATTTGATTTATTAATTAGTGTATAATTCCTTATTTAAAGAGTAAGGTTTGAATCTATTTTTTCTCAATTATAAAAAAAAAAAACCTCAAATTAGTTAACAAAATCAAAGAGAAATAAATTTACGATTTTACCCTTTTTGTAAAATGTTCATATTTTATTTTCTTTCAAATTGGGCTTAATAATTTATTAAAATGTGGTTTTCCAAATAATAACTTTCAAAAATTAGAAACTAAAAGTAATTGCTAGAAGTTCACTCATCAAAATTACTCTTCTACCCATATGATAAAAATTAGGGGTTCTATACACAACCTTGTGAGACTCCCCTATGGACTTATTTGTGAAGCTTATAGTAGGACGAGGGAAGGCATTTCCAAATCTTGAGAAATAAAAATAGTTAGTTGGTAAATTGAATTATTTGACATTGACTCGTCTTGATATTTCTTTTTTAGTGAGTGTAGTAAGTCAATTCATGTCAATGCCTACTACTATTCATTGGGATGCTTTGATTCGTATTTTAAAATATTTAAAAAGGGCATCTGGCAGAGGCGTTGTATATGGAGATCATGGACATACTTGACAACTTATTGATGCTGATTGGGTTGGGTCACTAGATGATAGGAAATCTACAAAAAGATATTGTGTGTTTTCGATAGGAAATTTGGTATCATAGAAGAGTAAGAAGCAAAATGTATAGGGATGTCGATAGGTAGGGTACTTGCACTCAATTAAGTTGTCGAGTACTCGAACTCGATAATTACTTAGATATTGTTTAAATTTACTGTCCTAACCAGAACACTAATACATACTCATTATATGATAATTATCTGAATCCGTTTAACAATTCGATTATATTAAAAAATTTTATTTAACTCTTCATGGGTACCTAATTACCCAAATCCAAATCCAAACCCATATCAATATACAATTTAACTATATTTACAATTCACATCTATATTCTATACCATTCACTAATAATTTAATTTATAAAAGCAAATAAACAATAAAATTACAAGTTTAGAGCAATCATTGTTTAATTCAAATTTATAAAAGCAAACAAACAATAATTATATTCTAATCTCACAACTTCTCTTTAGGTATATATATATATATATATTATAAGTTTATATAAATAAATGTATATATATTTATAATTAATAATTTATAAGTTATAATTTTTGTAACGTTAACACAAAATAGAAAGTAAATATGCTTATATTAAAAGTAAATATTTCATAGTAATTATATTCTTTATAAATTAACGCAATATATAACGTATATATATATATATATTAAAAGGTATTACAAGTTGATCAATAATCATATTTTCATAAATTAATTTAATTAACTCTATAGGTTTCTCTTTAATTACATGACATTAAAAAAAATAAGTTACAAAACTATTTTAAACTCATAGTCTCTTTTTAAATATATATATATTATTATAAGTTTTTGGAAACAAAGTTACATATATTATAACTAATAATTTTTATAAAATACAAAATAGAAAGTAAATATATTTATATTAAAAGTATGTATATATAATAGTAATTATATTTCTTGGAATATGATAATATATTTATATTATTTAAAGAGAAAATTATAAGAAATAACCCTCATCATATGCTGTTTTTAGAAATAACTATCAATATAAAAACTGTTTTTACCCAACTATAGTCATGAAATTATACAAATACCCTTAAAAACATCTCAAATAAATTAAATACTCTCAATTTTTTTGTCCCGTCATTCATTCGTCTACCATGCTGCTATGCTCCCCATTTTTCTCTTTTGCTATCTAGCTCCTTTTAATTTTACCACCACACTATCTTTTTCTATATCTCGTCATCTTACTATATTGCCATTTATCTACAAATTCAAGAGCATAATATGGAACATAATAACATATTCTTGGTTTATTGATTTACATTTACAAAAATCTCTCCTTGTCTATCTCTTGCCATCTTATCATCGATCTACGAATAAAAAAGTATGGTATGGTGAGTAATAATAGCTTTTTGGGTTTATTGATGTTGAGCTTTTCAATTATTCAAGTATGGTATAACATGCCTTGGTGTGTAACAAAATTATTCATGTCTTAGCATGTAACATAAGTAGGAAAAGGAAGGTTTAACATGTAATATCTCGTGATAACGTTTGGTGTTGAAGCTTTGGCCTTAGTATGTAACATCTGGTGGTTGAACCTTTGGTCATAGTGTGTAACATTTGGTCCTGAAACTATAACCTTTGCATGTAAAATCTGCTGCTGAAGTTTTACTGTGTAACATCTTTTGCTGAAGTGTGTAACATTTTTTTGAACACGATGTGCAACAACAACATTTATTAATATATGGCATGTAATTTGGTCCTTTGTATTTTACTATAACATAAACTCTTGTAGTTAAAACGTATAACAACTTTTTTTTTAAGTGTAACAATATTTTTTTGAACATGGCATGAAATAATAACATTTTTTAAATATAACGTGTAACTTGTTCTCTATCTTTATATTTCACTAAAATATAAATTTTTAGAGTTAAACACATTCATAATAGAGATAAAGTTTAAAATCAAAAAAAGAATTGGAAATGAAAATGAAGATACATTGAAAAATTATTTAACATCAAATTGAGATAAAATAGATTTGAACAAAAAGATATTATCCTGAAAAATTATTCAACGTCAAACTGGGATAAAATGGATTTGGACAAAAAGATATTATCCAAAATCCTCTAATTCGGATAATTAACTTTTAAGTTATTTTATTTGTTACATTTCCTATAATTATAAAAAAATGGCATTTAACTTTAATAAGAAGAAAGAAGCTAAAAATAGAAAGTACGACACTTTGAATATGAAGAGATTTCATTAATGACAATTTTGTCCAAAAATTTTTTCTCTTAATTATAAATGGTTAAAATTATAGGAAAGCTATTTTCGAAAGCATGTTATCTTTGAAAGCTAAAATAAGTCATCCTTTATTTAAACATAACTAATAATCTAATAGTTTTTTAATTTAAATATATTAATAACATCACATTAATAATTTGACTAACAATCATATATCATTAATATATCTATCGATTTCTATCAAAATGAACTATTCATAAATTGGTAAAAATGTGAAGTATTTCTCATCCTTACACAAGTTAAAATCCAAACACCAATAAAATTTTACATATTTAATTTAGTTATCAATTATATATTATATAAATATTAATAAAAATATTATATAAATAGATTTAAGGTTCGAGGTTGAGGCAGGTACTCGCTTAAACTTGGATATTGATATAATTGGGTTCGACTAGTAAGTACTCAAGGGGTGATACCTGAACTCTACCCGAACTCGATACTTGGTAGTAAAATTACTACTTGAGCCCGTCTTAAACCCAATTATAAAATACCCAAACTCTATATAATCAAGTTGGGTACTCGTGGGTACCTTGTAACAAGGTACCCATTGACATTTCTAAAAATATGGCAGCAAGGTCTAGTGTAGAGTTTGAATATCGAGCTATGGCACAAATTACTTGTGAGATTATGTAGATTTGTCATTTTTTGGAAGACATTGGTTTTGCAAATTCATGTCTTACGAGATTGTGGTGTGATAATCAGATAACTATACATATTTCTCCTAATTCGATGTTTCATGAAAAGAAAGAATATATTGAGGTTGATTGTTATTTTGTATGAGAGAAGATTCAACAAAAATTGATTTCTACTTCCTATGTCAGCATAGGAGAGCAGTTAGCAAAATTGTTTTCTAAAAAGCTTTCTCAGGTCAGCATTGATTATATTTGTAACAAACACGCATGATCAATATCTATGCTTCTATCAAGTGGAGCATTAACGACAGGCAACATAAGAAAACCCCCATAATATATTTCTATAGTACACTTGGCTCCTCTTATTTCAAAATACATTATTAGGCCTATAGACCTTTTTATTTTTGAAAAGTTAGGCTCCTTGACTTTTTATTACCATTAGTCAACATTATTAATAAATATAAAAAGTCATAATTAACCTCAAATAATTGATAAATAAAAAATAAAAAATATCATATAATCTAATTTAATTAAATATAATGAAAATATTTTTTATCAAACTTTTATCAACTTAAAAAATAAAAAAAAACATATAATGAAGAAAAAGGCAAAAAAAATTAAAAGAAAGAAAGAAATTATTCATGATTATTTTATTAACAATTCAAAAAACTCATAATTTTGAAGTGAAAAACGTCTAAAAAAATTAAATAATAATATTTTAATTAAACTAGATATAATTTTTTTAATTATTTTTCTTTTTTTTTTTCTTGTTTTCTCTTCTAGCCCTTCTCGTTTTCTTCTTGCTGCTATCGAAAAATATAATAGTTCCTTCTTTTTCTTCTCCTTTGTTTTTCTCTCTTTGGATGGCCACACGCTACCGTGGCTACAACCAAAAACATTATCATCAAGACACCAACACCATATAGTGAATTTTTCAACAACTACAAAAATTTAATAAATTTACAATATTTTAATAAATTCACAAGAGTTGGGTTGGTTAAATTTAAAATTGATCTCCTAAGAACTTGGTTAAAAAAATACAAAAACCTCCCTAAATACAAAAAAAATTATAACTAATTTAATTAGAATATCATTACTTAAATTTTTTTAGATTACAATTTTTTTTATATTTTTTATTTTTCAATTATTTGAAGATAATTTTTTTTATTTTTCAATTATTTAAAGATAATTATGACTTTCATATTTGTAAATAAAGGGTAACAAAAAATCAAGAGACCTAACCATGCAATTTGAAACAAAAAGGATCAAAATATACTTTAGAAGTATATTGAGGGCGATTTTTGTAAGTTTGAGACTGTCTTTTTCATATTCTCTATTCTATTATAAATACAATTAACCACATTATAGAAATAAACTTGTATCATATATATGAAAATAGAAGTTAATAAACTTTCTATCATATATATGAAAATAAAAGTTTACAAGGGGTAACAACAAATAACTGAGGACAATTTTGTTAATTTCCAACTATTGAATATGATGTAATTTGCATTTACAAACCGAACTTCTTCGGTCTTAGATAAGTAGAAGAGCCCTGTCGCAACCCAGGCATTGAAACTTGTTGCTGCTGCTTTGCCCTCTTCTGCCTCTCCTTCTCCTTGCTTTCTCTCTCTGCCTCGGCTTGCGCCTTCCTCAAATTTTCCATTTCCTCCTCCATGGCAGTTTTCTCCTCCTTCTGTCTTTTCTTATGCTCTAACAATGTTGTATCTGACTCCTTCACAGAAAAGAACATGGGACCTAGTTCAGCCAGCCACTGTGGCTCCACTGCTGTAACGCACTGCATGTACTCCTTTGTTGTCAAAATCAATTCATGATAAACAACATACTCTGGAGTATAACCCAAACCATAAAGAGCACTGCTCGGGTGCAAATGGCACGGCATTCCATTCCTGCAATTAACATACTCCCCAACACCCTTTAATCTTGCAGCATTGTGAAAGTATGCAGAACAGATAGCTTTCCTTACAACATCCCAATCATATCCACAGGATGTTAGTGGGATTTTCAGTGTCCTGAGAATATCTAATAGCTGAGACCTCACCTCTCTGGCTTTCCTCAACCCTTTAACATGCAGAAAATGGTCATTACACCAGTCTCCTCGATACTGATTAGCTTTCCACTGCTGGTAAACATTAAGCAATGTTAAGTGATCAGATTCTGGTACAAAAAATTTTTCCCTTGCTGCATCACTCTCTTCCGCTCTATCCTTAGGTCGGAAAAACACTGATGGGACCGAAAGCATTGAAACAATGGTCAAAACCTCATCTATGCATTGTAGCTGTTCACCCATCAACAGCATCTTCGCAAGTGGGGGATCCAATGGGAACTCCACCATTTTCCATCCAATGTCAGTCAAGCCCCCAACATTGTTAAGTGCACCCAGGACCCATAACTGGTACATAGAATTAAGGATATTTTCCTGCGGTGGTGGATCCATGAAATCAAAATCTAGCAAGTTCTCAATTTTAAGAGACTTGAGCAGCAACACCACATTGCCAAGGTTGGTCCTCTGTATCTCAGGTACAGGAGCAGGCAGCATCTCATTCAAGTAAGCACTCTCTGTATACAACCTATAACATGTACCTGGCCCAGTTCTACCAGCACGTCCCGCACGCTGGTCAGCAGCAGCACGACTAACAGGGAAAACTTGAAGAGCATCCATACCCATCTTAGGGTTATAGACTTTCATTTTACCATAACCAGTATCAATAACATAAAAAATTCCATCTACGGTCAAGGATGTCTCAGCAATATTGGTGGCAACAATGCATTTGCGAGCTCCATCTTCAGCCTTCTGGAATATCTTTGCTTGCAAATCAGCAGGTAACTGGGAGTATATTGGGAGTATCAGAAGTTTAGGCACCCCTTTCCTAGTCGAGGAAATAAGCTGTTCTATTCGTTCTGCAAGGGCATAACAAGCTGCCTCAATCTCATCTTGGCCAGTCATAAAGATGAGGATGTCACCTGGAGGGCTGGTGATGTGAATAGTCATGGCCTGCTTCACTGCAGCTTCAACATAATCCTCACAAGGAGTCTTACTGTACAAAATATTGACAGGAAATGTTCTACCAGGGATCTGGAAAATCGGTACACTACAAAATATGAAAAGATAATTATTTCTATTGGATTGATTAGATGCAGAAAATGCCAGCACAAGCTGATATAAAAATATGAGACTTACCTTCCAAAGAAATTTGAAAACTTCTGCGCATTTAGAGTTGCAGACGTCACAATAAGCTTGAAATCACGGCGCTGGGCAACCACCTTTTTCAATATTCCAAAAAGCACATCTGTGCTTAGTGATCTCTCATGTGCCTCATCCATTACAATAACGCTGCAATAATAAAGTAAATAACATAGCTCTTATCACTAATGCCGTAGTTGCAATTGGAATAGACTAGAAAATTTAAGATTTAGTTTCTCCTTACCGATACTTGTCAAGATCAGCATCCTTCAATGTTTCACGAAGGAGAACCCCATCAGTCATATACTGTAAAGTCAAAGAAATAAAAAAGTTTAGCATATCATATCAGAACTAAAGCACGGCAAGGACACAGAAAAATGGGGCATTGCTCCCTACAATAAATTGGGGAAACTAATCACTTTTAGATGAAGATAATAGAAAGATGGCCAAACTGCATGAATATTAAACACAACTTAGTGCCCTCCTCCATCCCAAAAGATAACAATTCAAGCAATCAAGATTATGTTTACATGTATAAAGATTTTAAAATTTGTTTTCTAATGTAAATGGAGCCACTCACCTTAATTATGGTGCTTGGCCCAGTCACATCTTCAAAACGTATGGCATAGCCAACTTTATCACCCAACTCCGTCTCCATCTCTTCACTAACTCTTTTTGCAACACTCATGGCAGCCACACGCCTAGGTTGGGTACAACCAACTACACCATTTATGGTGTACCCATCTTCATGAAGATACTGTGTAAGTTGAGTTGTTTTTCCAGAGCCAGTTTCACCCACAACAACAACTACCTGATTTTCTCGAATCACCTGTCAAACATATAATTAAAAACAGAATAAAGAGATGGTCAATAAACACTTGATATTTTAAAAGCATAGTCATAGGATAGAATTTATCTTTGAAAGTCAAAAAGGAAAACATCGAAAAATTGTAAGGGGAACCTTCATATTACTTTTCGAAAGCTGCAGGTTATCCTTGCATGTGCAAGGTGGTTAATACCCCATTCCTCCAAGACTAAGTGGCATGCTAGAGTTGTTATCTATTTCAAAACTAGACTAACATACACTAACAGAAAAAATGTCAAACCTGCAGTAACTCATCTCGCACTGAATAGATGGGTAAGTATTGTCGCTGCTCTGCTATGCTTTTGGACTTCGCAAATTCACTTACAGCCTCCCCCTTCTTCATATGCTGTGCAAATTTGGCATCTTCCTTAAAATCAATTTCACCATGTTCGCCTACTTCGGCAGTGTCAGCATCAATCTAGCAACCAATGTAGAGATGAATTAGTAAATCAACTATGTTGTCATTTTTTTAGAAAAAGAGAAGGTAAAAAAAATACATTTATGAACCATACCTGTTCTGCTGTTTTCTCAACTCCAAGGATATCACCAAGCTTAGAGCCTGCAAGCTCCCAAAATCGTTGGCGTGACTTATTCATGCTTTGCTTCTCGTGAATTTCCCTAACCAGAGAAGATCCTTTGCGTGAAATTATAGCCATGTCTGATGTAGGATCTTTTATGGGCATGATTGGCTCTGCTTGTTTGGTGAAAACAATTCTGCCATCCAAGAATGGAGGTTTTGTATCTATGACAACAAAAGATATAGACAACTTTTAGTTAAAAGTACAAAGCAGACATCCTGGACTCACATCAGATAAAAAGTAGTTTCATAAATTAATAGAAAGATTATGATATTCACTTACCATGTACAAGAAGAATCACCTTGCGTTCATCCTCATCATCAAACTCAGTTTGCACCTCAGTACCTCTAACAGCTCCAGATCTCAAAAGCTGCCGGTCTTCCCACTGAGCATTATCAGCGGTAAGCTGAGACAACTTTTTGCTCTGAGCAAGAGACATCCTAGTCCCATCTCTTCGAACCTGTTTAGGAGATGGCACAGGTGTTTAGAAACCATTATGTTCTGCAAAGGACAACTAATAGATTTAAAAGGAGCCAACAATAATCAGTTCATCTCAATGACTAAAAAAGCGGTAAGGGGGAAACTACTTTCACCAAAAGGCAATCATGCATGGACACATAACAAACAAACACAAGCACACCTCACACAGTTTATGTGAGCACTCAGCCCATTCACAAATAAACCAAATTTAGATGAATAACTGGCTATTAGTCACTCTCTACCTCTAAACTACACCAACTGAATGTAACTTGAGAAAAAGAACAAGTTATTATCATCCATCATCACCAAGGACAAGGCGCTTCAATTTAACACTAAGAAGCATGCAAATAGAAAAATATGCCTGCATCCAAGGAACACATCTTTGATTGATTTCATCTAACGCCGGTCCATTGCACCTACAGGCCTCTGAATTAAAACCAACTTCACCTTTGTTCTCAAGAGACAACAGTTACCCAATAGTAGTACTAGCTGGTGGTCAGTTAGTCAATTTGAAACAGTATACTATAGTTTCAGACTCAAAGTAAAACAGAGAAAGCAGCAATAACTTGTGAGAATATTGAGAAAATCAGCAAATTCAAACTAAGACAACTGAAGCCAAGAAAATAAAAGAAAATTAGATAAAAGTTTATCCACTTATCTCAGCAGCAATAACTTGTGAGAATATTAAGAAAATCAGCAAATTCAAACTAAGACAACTGAAGCCAAGAAAATTAGATAAAAGTCAATCACTCCACTTATTTCAATATCAAAATTACGAGGAAAATAAAATGACATGAGAAAAGCTGCTCCATTTTCTGCAAAACATTTGACCCTAAACACATCGGCCAGAAAAAGAATAAACAAAGGGAGAAAAAGAAGAGATAAAGAAGAAAGACCATGACAATTTATTTTATCATTATCTTAGAATAAATGTCTCTGATGTCTTTATTTATTTCAATGTAGAAGCTAAACCAAATTCATATCCGAATTTGCACATGCACAAAAGATAGTTCAATGAACAACTGCCATAAGATGATGCATCCACCACGTTTAATATATAGTACATAGCCATGAAACATGATGCATACATTTAACATCAAATTATAGAATAAAAAGGCACTAAAATGATACCAGTCTTTTGGCCAACTCTGCTTCTTTCTTTTGGAATGAAGCTTCATCCCCAAGGAAAACTGATGAACTATCAGCATCGAACATGGTGTTTCCTTCTTCTCTATCATACCTACACAAGGATATTCCAACAAGGAAAGTTAAGCCAACTTTGATACAGCATGGATAAAGACCACAAATGAATGGCAGAATCACTAATCAAATGAAGGGTCAAAAACCACCAAATTGAGGCCAAAAAATAGGGCCTTATTACGATTTGATAAGTAAAAACCAAAATGACATCCCTTCATGCTTGGAAAACAATTCCAACAATTTTTACAGAAAGGAAAATCACAAATAGAGTTCATGTTGTCTGAAATATTTTTCCTAAGCTACTAACTTCAGTAATATTTCCATTTTCATCATATAAGTACCATAAATTTTAAGGCCATATGAAGAAAGAAATCCTAGGACAAATTGAATTCATAATTTACCATGCACGGTCTGAATTATACTCCATCTCCAAGCGCATACTTTCTGTAATCTCGTAATTTTGTTCTTCTGCTGGACCTGTCTTATCTCCTTCATCCTAAACAGTAAACATAACAAATAAAGACCCAAAAACATTGACAGAAGTAAAAAGGTTTCTAGAAAGAGTAAAACGTATAGAAAAACACGAAGCAATCTATTCAAGTAACCAAAGATCACTGCCATTACCCACTATCAATTAATAGTTCATTAGTTTTCTAGAAATATAACTTAGAATGCATCACTCCTTCACTCCAACTCCAAAGAAAAGTACTTAAGAGGGGAAAATGGAGAGGAAAAGAAAAGAAAAGAAAATAGGACAATGCCATATGCTACCTCAAATGATTGTGAACTTTCCCTTGAAAAGCTAACTTGATGAGATGTCCGACCATATCTAGAACTTGAAGATTTTATTGATGCTCCAGAGGCTCGTATTGGAACTGGAGAAGGAGATGCATAGTCCCAAGGAGAAGCACCACTTGATGTACCTAATTTCAGCATGATGTTAAAAAAATTGTTCGCTCTCTTCATTCAAAAATAAAGTAATAAAATAAGGCAAAAACAGTCAATAGCAAAAGAAGGCAAAAACAGTCAATACCATCAAGGAATAGAATGGCTTTACATACTGAATAACATACCAGCTGAACGAGGAGTACGATCTCCCATCCATGGAGAAACTAATCTAGCATCAGGTGAAGCCCCGACAAACATTGGAGATGGAGAAGGTTGATGGCGCCTGTTACTACCAGAGTAATTATCCCGGTGAGGAGTATCTTCCCATTCCCATTTCCCATCATCCCAATCAGATCTGCCTACAAAAGATTAAGATGTGAATAACACAATGCCAACTACCTTTACTGCACTTCAGCAAAGATGCGAAAAAATAACAAATCATAAATCTAACATAGTACAAATTCTACAGCATGAATGAATGTATATGTTATCAAGAACTTATTCAAACTCTACTATGTCTTAGTACCAATAAATCAAGTTTGGATACATTACTCCATTTTCCCCATTCCATCCAGCCTCAAAAACATGCACATGATAAAAGTTTTTGCATGAAAATCCAAATGCAAACGATATTAGTTCAAAGATACAGAACCCTAACGTGCACAAGTTCAATAAGCAGTTATCACATACCAGGCGTCCTCTTTCTACTTTCATATCTACTTCCGCTTCTTCCATAATATTCTTCATATCCACCATGAGTGTCTCTTCTATCCTCATAGTAGTGTCTTTTTCTTGCATTCCTGCTATCACTTCTAGAATCATCACTGAAATCTCTTCTCTCTCTATCACGTTCATCTCTCTCGTGTCTTAGCCTATTAGAAGAGACACTACGAGAACTCCGACTAGATGAAGTTGGAACCTTCAATTGAAAGTAAAATTGGGCACATATGTTTGAAAAATGAAAAAGTAAACAAAAAGAACAATACATAATAATAATGACAACAAATTTTTCACTTACATCTGAACTCCTATGTTCACTTGAGCGAGGAGTCCCAAACACGTCATCGCTGCCTCGTCTTTCTACAGTAACTGTACTTTCTACAATATAGGAACAACAAAATATAATTGTATAATGAGACCCATAGCTTCAAGAAGGGAAACAAAAGAATACACCAACACTATAAGAAACACAAAGAAAGGAACATATGTCCATTCACAGAGAAGAAAAGCTCAAAGCTTGTCAAAAAAATTACTAGCAAAAGATGTGTACATCATCAGAATCACCACACCTGCCCCACCCCAACCTTTTAATCAAAATGACAAAAGGGATATGATATAAACAGTGTTCTTTAACTCTCTAGTGTAAACCACAAGGTTAAGAAAGCATGAATTGCAAATCCATCTCAATACCACTATATCAAAGGTAAATGCTGGTGATCTGCATGCAAACAACTCAGTTGTGTCACTTCCTCTAAAAGCTAGGCTGACATCTTGCTATGTTACAAAGAGATAGTTACCCATTCCACAGGCAAAAATGCACACATACACAATTATATTTCTGCAAACACAATGGCCAGTTTCAAGAAAATAAAGATACAGGGAAACAATGAGAGATCATAAGCACAGATAAAGCTTGGCCTATACACCATAAAATTTTATGTTTGTGCCACCTTACCTAGAAACTCTTCTACTGGGTCAATTTCAAAAACTCAATCACACACTTAAATATGCAAGCTTTTAAAAAACAAATGGTAGAAAGGGGTACAGGAACAAGAAAATATTCTAATAATCAGCATGTAATCATTTAATTATGTCATTATTTTCTGTAAGAGTTTTAATTGGAAGTTGGAAAAGAAAATACAAGCTTATTCCTTACATAAAAAAACTACCATAACCTTAAAACCTTGCTTAGCTTGTTTCATACAAAGTAAGATAAATGAATACCAGCATTAGTTGTTGCACTAGCTGCCTTATCACGATAGCGTCTGCTAGTATGGCTGCGGGTACCATTTGTAACAGTACTTTTAGTTTCTTCAACTCCAAAAGATTCAGCTCTCTCATCTTCATCAATAGATGCTGCAATGGAGGCAATGTTTTCCCTTGGGACCTTGAATCCACCATCAACTTTAGAATCTCCTCGCTTTTCGTTAGCACGAACATCCAAACCTACCAAATTAAAAAAATATTAATAACAAAATAAAAAGACTAGGCTTTTTTTTGGGGGGAGGGGTGTGCAAATATCTAGAAGAGGCACTGCATTGTTAGTTGTAATTGTACCCGTAACTTTAACAAGGAAGAAGAAATGAACTAGGTACATAGTATAGTTAACAACAAATGTGAAAGTAACAAATGCATTAAGGTAATAAAGAAAACATCCAATTATTTTTACTCGGCCAAAGAGAGAATTTACTAGAATCATGACAACATCAAAGAGATCAAAGTACTCTCAAGAACAAAGCTACCGGCAACGGCTACAAACAAACCGCTATCTACAGCAGCAGATATGACAAACCGCTATCTAAAGCAGCAGAAAACAACATTAATAAGTAAGAGCAAATCAAAATATTCAGGTCATCTAAATTTCATCACCAAGCCATAAACATGATATTTTAAGATGTAACAAATTTTGCATTGGCAAGACTGTTAGTTCTCTAAATTTATTCTCAAATAAGACTATTAGAAGACATACAAATAGTTATCATATATACTTTATTCGAGGACATGCTTAACATTATATTTTAGAACAGAGAATAATAGTGCCATGTTTACGCAAAACATACCTAAAACAGACTTCTTGCCAATAGGAGCTACATACTTCGGTCTATCCTTTGGGACAAACAATCCACCACGGCCATTGCTCACCTCAGGCTCCAATGTTTCCATTGTCTTATTCACATCAAATGACTGTTTGTAATCATAATACACATATATCAAAATCCAAAATATAAACTTCATATTAAAAAAAAAAAACTCGATCAGATAATCAACTAACCTCCATTATCCAAGCTCAGAAAAACTTCACAGATATTAATATGACCTGAAAATGTAATTAAAGAATTAACTTCAAATCAATTTCAGTTAAACCCCAATTTCAAACTATTTTAAAAGAAAAAAAAAACACTTAAGGTGATAGACGATGCTCCTGGGGAGACAATTAACGAATGATCTAAAACGTTGATGTTGCAAAAGTTACCGAAAGATTTGAAGACTCACTCTGTCCGGGCTTGATTTCTTTTTATTAAAGAGAGAAGACAAACACAAACAAACAGCAACCAATATTACCGAGAAAACTCAGAAAAATAAAAGGTATTCTTTCTTTCGAGAGAGGGTCCGGCCCGGAATTGATTTTAGAGATTGAAAGTTTTAATCGATAAGAGGGATGACGAGTGACAGAGAAGAGAAAATTTGAAAAGAATCCAGGCGAATGGTGGCAGAAGGATCGTTTTCCGGTGAGGTTTTACAGAGAGAAAGGGGCAGAGTAGGGGTAGCGACGAAGGACAGAGAGTGGCAGAGAACGGGCAGCGGCGCAGGAGAGAGAGTAGGAAAGAAAAATAAGGCTAGGGTTTCACAATTAGCTTTTATACATATGGTTGAAACGACACCGTGTGAATAATGTATAAAAAGGCCAAAAAAAGGGATAGGGTTAAACGGCTCATTTTACGCTTATCAAACGACGCCGTTGCACTGGAAAGGAAAAGGCAAACGGCAGCACCGAAAGGTACGTAGAGCAGGTATGGGTAAAATTGATATTTACTATTATTATTTTTGGCTTTATTGCTAATAGCAAAAATAAAAAATAATAAAAAAATAACTTTTGTATTTTTTTAATTTTTTAAGGAAAAAACTAATTAGAAAATTAAAAAAAATTAGGTTTAAAAAGTGTAACTAATGATCTTCTAGAATAAAAATTATTATGGGATCTTACCATTAATGTTAGGGGTAATCTCATAAATTGCTTTTATAAAAAAAGGCTTATTTTAAATAATTATCAACAATGTATAAATAATAAATCATAGAAATAAAACAAAATAAAACATGTTTAAATATAGAAAAAGTAAATATTAATTAATAAAAAAATTCATAACTGTTTGAAGATAAATCTTTTTAAATGAAATTTTTAATGAAGGTCACAAGTGGTACTTCCTTAAATTTTATAGAGTAAAATTGATTATTGGACCTTGCTATCAAGAGTTTGGGGTTAATGTCATAAATTGTTTTTACAAAGAAAAAGGTATTTATTTTTAGAATAATTATTACAAACATGTGATAATAATGATAATAAAACATTGGAAATATTTTAAATTAGGAATAAAATTATAATATTCATATATTTGTATAATAAGTTTAACAAAAAAACACAAATAGACAAATATTCTCCAATGATGAAATTTTGAGAAAGTTAGAAGTGATAACTTTTTGAAAATTACTAAGTTTGAGATGTTTCTTGAATTCTGTCATAATTGTTAGAGTATTTAGAAAATATTTCAATACTAAAGAGTTTTTATTTATTTCAAAACAAATAAAATAAAGCAAACTAATGAAAACAATAAAATAATAACATGAAATAAAGGATCGAGGGAAGTAATCTTGAGTATTGAAAAAAAGTTTACTTATTAGGGCTTAAAGAATAACATATAATTAATTAGGTATCACGTTGAGAAAGCATTGTAAGGGTGTTAATACCTTTCTCATACGTAACTGTACGTTCAAATTTAGCTTAAATTGTAAACCGGAACCTATCCTTTTTAATGAACATAAGTTTAGCTTTAAGACCTTATTGAAAAAGATAGATTCACATAGGTGGCCAATCAATTGCACCTAATCAAAAAGAAATTGATGACAACTCCTCTTTTACCTCAAACGGTTAAGTTTACAAACTCACATATTATGACAGCTTGGCAGAGTCAAACTAATAATTAATTATGTTTCCTTGAGCCTCAATTAATTGATTACAATTCGATATCCAACTTTATTCCCTTAATTTAAAAACAAAATTGCTTTTATTTACTTTATTTGCATATTTCTTTTATTATTTTACTTATTCTATATAATAAATGTGGTTTGGATAGAGGTTATGAGATGATTGGTCAAAGATTTACGTGTTCCTTCTCACACATAACACATTCATACGTGAGCTTTATACCTAGGTTCTATCCTTTTAGGAGGAAATAAAGTACCTTGCTCTCATGAGATGATTACCTCGCATGGACATGCGAAATACTTCCTTTCAGATTGAATCCTTTCCATTGGTAGTCTATCACTTATTATAGATGAGGATTGGGGTGCCTTACTAGTCCAAAGTGAAAGACAATGTGAGAACCTTTAACCTCTTGTTAAATTCAAACTTAATAAGTAGAAAACCATAAGAAGTTAGCTTATTTCATAAAAACAACCTAAATTAAGACACATGAAGGAATGAATTTGTCCTAACATTCTATTTGTTGATAAAAAAAATCAACACATGTATATAATTTTTGTTAAAGTGATATTCAAAAAAAAAAAATCTTTTGATCTTTACTTTACATAGTTTTATTTTCCTTTATTTTTTATTATCATGTTTCATATTTATCAACAATCAATGAAAGGGAAGAAAAGTGATAGAGAAGAGAAAATTTGAAAAAAATCTAGGTGAATGGTGGCATGAAGTGTGGTCAGAAGGATCATTTTCTGATGAAGTTTTATAGAGAGAAGGGGGCAGAGAAGGGGTAGTGACGTAGGTAGGAGAGAGAGTGGGAAAGAAAAATAAGGTTAGGGTTTCACAATTAGGTTTATAAATGTGGTTGAAACGACGCTGTGTAAATAATGAAAAAAAGAGAAAATAAAGGGGAAAGAAGTAAACGGTTGAGCCACTTAGACTAATCAAATGACGCCATTTCACTAGAAAGAAAAAAGACAGAAACAACAGCATCAAAAGGTCTGTAGGGTAGGGGGGAGCAAATTTTGGTCAAAACTGAATTAATTGACAAATTCGATTAATTCAATTTTGATTAATTTGGTTAATTTGGATAAATCATTTAAAAAATTCAATCAAATTGGTTTTATCGGTTTGGTTTGATTAACCGAATTAATCGACTTTAAAATAAGTATATTAAAGGGCTTTTATTACATGTATGCAATTACAATGATTTTCTATATATATATATATATAAATTAAAGGTTAGATTTAATCATTAAGAGCGATTTTTTTACATGTATTAACTTATACATTTTTTTTCTATACTCATATATGAATAAATGACTTAGATTTAATCATCAAAAAATAAAAAATAAAAATACAATTTATTTAGACATTAATATTATTAAATATTTATGTAAATATATCCATAAAAAATTAATGTAAAATTAATGCAAAATATATTGAAAACTATACCCTAAGCTTAAATTATTATTATTTTTATATTAAGTAATTAATATATCATACTATATATAGTATATTTATTAATATACAATATATAGTCTATGTTATATAGACTATATACTATAATAGCTTTTTTTTTATAAATTATTAATAAATTATAGTAACATAGTATACCTTATATAGTTATATTAATGTAGTAAGTTATATTAAATTATTAATGTTAGTGTACTATAGTAATATAACAAACATTAATAATTTAATATAGTAACTTATTAATGTACTGTATTTTAATGTTGTTATAGTATAACTTATATTACTAAAGTAACTTATATTAATATTAGTATCCTATAGTAATATAACTTATATTAATAGTTAACTACATCATAACATATAACAATATATATATTTATATATATATATATATATATATTATATTGTATACTTATTAATACACTAACTAGTCAATAACAATTTACTATTATATATAACAATATATTATTATATAGCATATATCGCATCGCATTTTGTGTTGGGATATGACCGGTGCATGGACCTAGAACAATATAACCCATGTGGCCTAAGCAAGCCTCATTCTATTCATTCATTAAACATTAATAATCATGTGCGGAAGTGTACATTCAATCATCTATATGCATACATTGTAATCACATGCATGCAACCATAGCAACATTAGATAGTTGTAGAACTTCTCAACATAAATAGTGTAAGTGCAATCATCTCATGTATCATCAGAGTGCCATAATCTCATGAATATTATCATATACACATTTATCAACACCCTCAGGTGTCCATGTAGACTCTCAAGCTACTTTTGCACATTTATACATAACATTAATAAAATAAAATGCCAAATATTGGCTACATCATCATAAACGTGTTCATTATCCATAAACATAAACATAAATAAAGACTGACTTGTCAAAGGAACATAACTCAACCTCTAGGCTGCAAGTCATTGCTAGATCACCTATCAAAAGAGGAACGAATCACATCTTTATGACACTGGCTACTAACAATGTCAAGCCTAGCTCTATAATATACTTACCATGTCATTCATGTACTTGATAGTATGTCTGCATACTTGGATGCCTCGGAGAATCGTTAAAAGTCGGTATCGTACCTAGTGGTACAATTAAGTAGATTAAAACTTCGAACTAGTTTAAATAGAGATTTTATGATATATTTGAGAGTTATTGAACCTTAGAATGTCTTAATATGGTGATTCAGAGTTCGAGGATTAATTTGGAGTCAAATTAGGAATTTTCATAACGTAAGGGCAAAATGGGAATGTTGGACAAAATTTTTGACCAAGTTTGGCTAATTGGAGCATGATTTGAATTTGAGAAATGAAAAATGTTAATTTTGACATTTTTTCGAACATAAGGGCAAAACAGTCAATTTACGTGTTCACGAGGACGTAATTGAAATTTTTGGAATTTTACACCACCATAACACTTGTCAAGCCCATGAATTTCACCTATTATTATTTTATACTTTGGATAATTAAGAAATTACATGTGGTGGTGAGAAAATGCTTAATTGTTAAGTTTTAACCATGGACCAATCACATGGTGACACATGTCAAGCTTTAATATTTTTATAATTTCCTTTATAAACTCTCCCATTTCACTCTTCATGGCCAGCGAAAGCAAAGAACAAAGAGAAAAGAATAGAAACAAACCCTAGAGAGGAAAATTCAAGAGAAATTTGTTGAATTTCAAAGAACAAAGCAATCAAAGGTAAGATTTTTCAATTTTAGCTTAAGATCTACCTTTCCCATGCTTTCTTTTTCATTTTCTATGAATGAAACACAAGTTTCAATGAGGGAATACTTACTGGCTGAACATAGGGAGAGAGGTTTTAATGGTGGATTTTGCTAGATTTCATAATAACTTAGTGATTTTAGTTGTTTGATGATGTTTGGCATGAAAAACAAGCAACAAAATTACATGCCCTTCAACAACCCTCTTTGGCCAAATTTTATAGATGACATGTTGATGATGGATTTTGTTGTATTTCATGTTATTTAGCTCGTAATTGATGATTTATGGTATTGGATATCGAAAACAACTATCGAAAAGTATAGTTCCTTTAGTAAACGACTTGAACAATAATGAGAAAATCATAGTGAATGGACTTGGATTTGATTCTTAATGATATAGACAAATTTATTGGACTGCGTTAACACTGATTAGCATGAGAGTTTGAAATCGAAATGAATTTCGGTTATGATGAATTAAGTCACAATCAAGCTCATTGAGGTACTTTGGTGTATTTGGAATATTGGAAGTGAAATGAATATATTTGAAGTTGAATCGGATGTTTTGGTTAATTCAACAATGTATAGTTCGAGTTAGGTTGAATACAAATTTAGTCCGATTATAATTGAACCCACTTAGAACACCGTCTTTAAGTGATTATTAGAACAATTCTCATTTAATTTCATGCATTCATATAGAGCCTGAAATAGTTTTATAACAGTTTGGCACAAATATATTGAATTACATGTCATGTATTATATATAGGTGGTGAGTTCTATGATAAGGGTAAAGATATTATACTCGAGGACCAAGAATAGGAGTACTCCAAACTCCCATTATTGTGAGTAATCAAATGTTCATCTTAATTATCTAAAGTAGTTTATACTCATTTTTATGATTTTAAAGAATAATGAACTTAAACCGTAGATTTTTATGTTTTATAAGTTAAGTGATGGTTAAATGAATGAGATTTATAACTTATTTTGCAATTCAATGATAATTTTGGAAATTGAGTAAATGGAGGCTATATACTTGTGTTATATATATATGGTTTGAATTGATGGCTTATGACAATGTGATGGCATGAATGGCTGGATTTGTGGTTTGTGGATTATATAAACTATTTTGTTTTACCTTCACAGACTGGGTAATATTATATTAGCCATGTCATGCTGTCGAAATTTTTATTGATTTTGTGGGTTATTTGATTAGCTTACTGCAGTGAGCGGGTTTCCGTGGACTAGCCTATTAGAGGGGTACGGTAAACCCCGTTATATTTCACCTTGGTACGAGAGGCGCGGAGGGTATCTCCTAAGGTAAGTTTAGAGTTCACTTCATGCCGAACCACCACGTAAGGATGAAACTCAGCCAACGCCAAGGAATGACTATATTTTAAAAGTAAAAACATGTTTTATGGGTATATGTCGTTTGAACATCCTTGGCGAACTCGGTTGGATGCCCGGGCCAAGGTGTCCCCGAGTATGAGTTTTGGCACAAGCCAAGTTTTTAAGAGAATCATAAGCGTTGTTGATTATTTTGATGAAATGTAATTGTTTTATATGAATTGAAATGAGTTTTAAATGTTATGAATCATATTATGATGGGATGATTTAACTGTCTCAATTTACTCAGCTTTAGATGTTGTGGATGAACTTTGCTTACTCACTGGGTTTATAAAAACTCACCCCTTCTTTTGACCCATTTCAAGCTCAAGACAGTCTGTAAACAGTCAATTTTGTCGAGGGTTACTTTTGGATTGCATTCTTAGAAATCGAAGGTCTACAATCTTAGAAATCGAAGGTCTACAATCTTGTATATTTTCGGTTATATTAGGGCCCACATGTCGTTATAGAATATTTTTGAATACCTGGTTTAGTGTGCTATTATATATATGAATTTATTTTGCTCTTACACTACAAAAATTGTTTATGTAGGATTCTATAAATATTGTTTTATAAGAAAATAGAATATTTTATTTAATATTTTTATTTAGTTTGATTAGCCATAATTTCATTTTAAATCGATGATTTAGATTACTAAAATTCTTTTTAGATAAGAAATGTATATTTTTCGATCGTATATTGTATTTTCACCAGGTTTCAAATTTTTTTTTAAAAAATGACCAAAATACCTTTGTGTGGCAGAAATTACTTTTTATTTATTTTTTATTTAAAAATAGTTTATATTCCCTTAAAACATGATATTTAGTAACTGTTACTCACAAGAGAGACGTAAAATTGATGCAAGAGCCTTGTGAGGTTTCGATTGACATTTCGGGTAATGAATGTCTATTGAGACATCGAGAAGGTTGTCACGGGCTCGAAGGGAGTACCGGGTCGTGATAATTCAATTGGTATCAGAACTTTCGATTTTAAAGTTATTTTAAAAACTGCAGTGTCAATGTGGCCCTAAGTTATATTAGATTGAGTTGAATGCATACAATTGCATATAGAACCTAAAGTTGTCTAAATTCGTTTTGTCTCTTCTTATAGATCATTATGCCTCATCGACGTGGACACCCACCTCTCTCTACATCAGTCGGGAGGGGAAGAGGCCATTCTCAACATCGTCAGCCAGATCCTGTAGAGGGGGAATCGATTGCGTCTACTTTTCGGGCAGCACCTGCTGTTGAACAAACTGAGACTCCTCCACATCCTCTATCTCCTCCACCACCTACCGGTATTCCCGGTATTCTTGCCATGCCTTCTGAGGTAGTTTAGGCATTGGTAGCGTTACTCACTACTATTATTGGCCAGGCTTAAGCTGGTCAAGCTCCTCTTGCTGTTCCTCAAGTCACTCCTCCAGTGCCACCACCCCCACCTCCTGTTCCACCACAGGTACCTGATGTCTCCATTTCTAAGAAACTTAAGGAGGCTCGATAACTCGATTGCATTTCTTTTACAGGTGATTTGGACGCAACAGCAGCTAAGGACTAGATCATTCAAGTATCAGAGACACTTACTGATATGAAACTAGAAGATGAAATGAAATTGATGGTGGCCACTAAACTACTTGAGAAGAGGGCCCGTATTTGGTGGAACTCAGTGAAATCTCGTTCTACTACTCCTTTGACCTGGTCAAATTTTCTGCAAGAGTTCGACGGCCAGTATTATACTTATTTTCATCAAAAGGAAAAGAAGAGGGAATTCTTGAGTCTAAAACATGGGAATTTGACAATAAAGAAGTATGAGGCTTGTTTTAACGAGCTAATGTCTTATGTGCTTGATCTGGTGAAGACTGAGCAGGATCAGGCTAATTACTTTGAGGAAGGGCTCCGAAATGAAATCAGAGACCGTATGACAATAATAGGTAAGGAGTTGTATAAAGAGGTTGTGCAGATGGCTCTACGGGCTGAGAAGCTTGCGATTGAGAATAGGAGGATTCGGGTCAAGTTTGCTAAAAGGAAGAATCTGAATATATCTTCGAGTCAGCCATCGAAAAAGGGGAAGGATTTATCTACTTCAGGGATCGCTACCATTGCTTCAGTAGCATCTACTCGACCCCCATCTCAACAGTCGCAACAAAAGTCTCCTAGATTCAATAGATCAGCGACGAGTGCTCTTGGGAAAAGTTATAGGAGTTTTGACAGATGTTGGAATTATGGGAGATTTCATACCGGGTCGTGTAGGGAGCCCGTACGGTGTTTTTAGTATGGTCAGTAAGATCACATGCGGACTGCTTGTTCGTAATTAAGATGAGCTACTGTAGCTGTTTCATCTCCCTAGGTTCACACCGATATTTAGAGAAGAGATTTTTTTGGGTCACAGCCAAGATAGGGTGAAGCAATGCGGTTTGGTGTGGGGAGTAATACCTTGGCACGTCCACCCTCTAGACCACAGACTCATACTCCGATGAGAGTTTTTGCTGTGAAAAAAAAAGAGGCACGAGTCTGACCCAGTGCAGTGACAAGTACTATGTTTGTATTTGACAAAGATGCTTATGTCTTAATTGATTCTGGTTCGGATAGATCTTATGTGAGCACGACATTTGCATCATTTTCTGGTAGAAACTTGTCACCTTTAGAGGAGAAAATTGTACTTCATACCTCTCTAGAAGAATAGTTGATTAAAAACACTTGTTATAGAGATTGTGGGATAAGAGTTGGTGAGGAAGAATTCAAAGCTGACTTAATTCCTTTAGAGATTTGGGATTTTATTTGATATTAGGTATAGACTGGTTGACTACACATCGGGCAAAAGTGGATTGTTTCAGGAAGGAAGTTGTACTTCGAAATTCTGAGGGAGTAGAGGTTGTATTTGTAGGGGAACGTCGAGTATTACCATATTGTGTAATCTCGTCTATCAAAGCTTTGAAACTAGTGCGAAAAGGGTATCCTGTTTATTTGGCATATGTGATTGATACCTCAAAGGGGGAACCTAAGTTAGAAGATGTCCTAATAGTAAACAAGTTCTCTAATGTGTTTCCGGATGAGTTACTAAGACTACCTCCTGATCGAGAACTTGAGTTCACTATTGATTTATTTTCAGGTACCACACCTATTTCCATTCCTCCGTATCGAATAGCTTCAGCAGAGTTAAAGGAGTTGAAAGTCCAGCTGCAAGAATTAGTAGACAAGGGTTTTATTCGCCCTAGTACTTCTCCCTAGGGTGTGCCAGTCTTGTTTGTAAAGAAGAAGGATGGCACTCTTCGGCTGTGTATCGACTACTGTCAGCTGAACCGAGTGACCATCAAAAATAAATACCCTTTACCATGAATTGATGATCTTTTGATCAATTACAGGGTGCTATGATGTTTTTTAAGATTGATCTGAGGTTTGGGTATCATCAGTTGAAGATCAAGGAGCAGGATGTACCCAAGACTGCTTTCAGGACTCGTTATGGGCATTATGAGTTTCTGGTTATGCCTTTTGGTCTAACAAATGCCTCGACAGCTTTTATGGACGTCATGAATAGGGTGTTCCACCCGTACTTGGTTAAGTTCGTGATAGTATTCATAGATGACATTCTGGTGTATTCGAAGAATGATGATGAACATGCTACTCATTTACGCATTGTGTTACAAACGTTGGGCGAGAGACAACTTTATGCCAACTTTTCTAAATGTGAGTTCTAGTTGAAGGAAGTGGTTTTCTTGGGACATGTTGTGTCTGGAGTTGGAATTTATGTCGATCCCAAGAAGATTGAGGCAATCTTACCGTGGGAGCAACCAAAAACGGTGACAGAGATTCGAAGTTTCCTTGGTTTAGCCTGTTACTATAGGAGGTTCGTTCAAGGGTTCTCATTGATAGCTACTCCTCTAACTCATTTGACTCGTAAAGGAGTCAAATTTGAGTGGGATGATGTCTGCGAAAGTCAATTTCAGGAGTTGAAGAACCGGTTGACCTCCGCTCTCATTTTGACACTTCTTGTTAGTGGAAAAGAATTTACGGTGTACAGTGATGCCTTTGAATTAAGATTAGGGTGTGTGTTAATGCAAGATGAGAAAGTAGTAGCTTATGCTTCTCGACAGCTGAAAAAGTGTGAGACAAATGACCCTACCCACGATTTGGAGTTGGCAGCAGTAATTTTTGCATTGAAAATTTGTAGGCATTATTTATACGGTGAGCATTGTCGGATTTTTACTGACCACAAACATTTGAAATACTTGCTCACTCAGAAAGAACTTAACTTGAGATAGAGACGATGGTTAGAGTTGATTAAGGATTACGACTTTGTAATTGATTATGATCCGGGGAAGGCAAATGTTGTAGCAGATGCATTAAGTCGTAAATCCTCATTTTTATTAGCATCACTTCGAAATTTTTATTTTTTGATACTACTTGAGATGAAGTCTCTAGGGATCTAGTTGAGTAATGGTGAGGATGGAACCCTACTTGCTAGCTTTGTTGTGAGACCCTCATTGTTGAACTAAATCAAGGAATTGCAAAAGTCTGATGATGAGTTCAAACGGGAAGTTCAAAAGTTGCGAGATGGAGAAACTAATGAGTTCATACTTGGTGATGACAGTATTTTAATGCTTGGGAACCGGGTTTGTGTCCCTAAAGATGATCAGCTGAGACGGGTTATTTTGGAGGAAGCTCATTCTTTCGCCTATGCTTTACATCCAGGAAGCACCAAAATGTACAGGACTATCATGGAAAGTTACTGGTGGCCGGGTATGAAACGAGACATAGTAGAGTTTGTAGCGAAATGTCTCAAATGCCAGCAAATTAAGGTGGAACATCAAAAACCATCGGGTACTCTTCAGCCTCTACCGATCCCTGAGTGGAAGTGGGAGCATGTGACTATGAACTTTGTATTGGGTTTACCGCGGACGCAGAGTGGGGAAAGATGCTATTTGGGTGATTGTGGATAGATTGACTAAGTCCGCCATTTCTTGGCTATCCATAGCACATATTCTATTGAGAAGCTAACTAAGCTTTATATAGATGAGATAGTGAGATTACATGAAGTCTCAGTTTTTATTGTGTCAGATCGAGACCCTCGGTTCACTTCTCGATTTTGGCTGAAATTCCAAGAAGCTCTTAGAACTAATTTAAGGTTTAGCACTGCCTTTCATCCACAGATAGATGGTCAATCTGAAAAGACCATTCAGACTTTGGAGGATATGCTACGGCTTGTGTCATTGACTTTACGGGGAGTTGGGATAGACACTTGCCATTAGCGAAGTTCCCATATAATAACAATTTTCAGTCTGGTATTGGGATGGCACCATACGAGGCTCTGTATGGGAGAAAGTGTCGAACTGCACTCTGCTGGGATGAAGTGGGAGAGAGGAAATTGTTTAATGTAGAACTAATTGATCTGACTAATGACAAGATCAAGGTTATCCGAGAGCAATTAAAGATAGCTCAAGACAGGCAGAAAAGTTACTCGGATAAACGGAGAAAAGATTTGGAATTTGAAGTTGATGATAGAGTTTTTCTTAAGGTCTCTCCTTGGAAAGGTAATGATTTGAATATTTTGAGGTATTAAGTCTTATTTGATTATATAATTGTGGTAAATTGTTGTATCTTGTTAGATAATGAAAGGTGTGATCTGGTTCGTAAAACGGGGAAAGCTCAATCTAAGATACATTGGACCCTTTCGTGTCATTTAAAGGATTAGGCCAGTGGCCTATAGACTAGAATTACCCTCGGAGTTGGATCGGATTCACAATGTCTTCCACGTCTCGATGCTGAAGAAGTATGTACCTGATCCCTCCCATATCCTCGAGGCACCTCCGATTGAGTTGCAAGAAGATTTGAAGTTCAAGGTGCAACTTGTACGTGTTTTAGATTGAAATGATCGAGTGTTGAGGAATAAGAACTTTCGTTAAGGTGTTGTGGAAAAATGCTCGGATGGAGGAGATGATGTGGGAGGTTGAGCACTAGATGAGAAACCAATACCTGCATCCTTTCTCCGAGTTCAGTAAGTGAAATTTTGAGGGTAAAATTTTATTTTAAGGGGGGTTGTGCTATCAAGCCCAACTCTATAATATACTTGCCATGTCATTGTGTACTTGATAATATGTCTGCATACTTAGATGCCTCGAAGAATCGTTAAAAGTCAATATTGTACCTAGTGGTACAATTAAGTCGATTAAAACCTCGAACTAGTTTGAATAGAGATTTTAGGATATATTTGAGAGTTATTGAACCTTAGAATGTCTTAATATGGTGATTCGGAGTTCGAGGATTAATTTGGAGTCAAATTAGGAATTTTCATAATATAGGGGCAAAATGGTCATTTTGCCACCTTAGGGCAAAATGGGAATTTTGGACGAAATTTTTGACCAAGTTTGGCTAATTGGAGCATGATTTGAATTTGAGAAATAAAAAATGTTAATTTTGACATTTTTCCGAACATAAGGGCAAAATAGTGATTTACGTGTTCACGAGGACATAATTGAAATTTTTGGAATTTTACACCACCATAACACTTGTCAAGCCCATGAATTTCACCTATTATTATTTTATACTTTGGATAATTAAGAAATTACATGTGGTGGTGAGAAAATGCTTAATTGTTAAGTTTTAACCATGGACCAATCACATGGTGACACATGTCAAGCTTTAATATTTTTATAATTTCCTTTATAAACTTTCCCATTTCACTCTTCATGGCCGACTAAAGCAAAGAACAAAGAGAAAAGAATAGAAACAAACCCTAGAGAGGAAAATTCAAGAGAAATTTGTTGAATTTCAAAGAACAAAGCAATCAAAGGTAAGATTTTTCAATTTTAGCTTAAGATCTACCTTTCCCATGCTTTCTTTTTCATTTTCTATGGATGAAACACAAGTTTCCATGAGGGAATACTTGCTGGCAGAACATAGGGAGAGAGGTTTTGATGATAGATTTTGCTAGATTTCATGATATCTTAGTGTTTTTAGTTGTTTGATGATGTTTGGCATGAAAAACAAGCAAGAAAATCACATGCCCTTCAACAACCCTCTTTGGCCGAATTTTATAGATGACATGTTGATGATGGATTTTGTTGTATTTCATGTTATTTAGCTCGTAATTGATGATTTATGGTATCGGATATCGAAAACGGCTATCGAAAAGTATAGTTCCTTTAGTAAACGACTTGAACAATAATGAGAAAATCATAGTAAATGGACTTGGATTTGATTCTTAATGATATAGACGGATTTATTGGATTGTGTTAACACTGATTAGCACGTTAGTTTGTAATCGAAATGTCACGACCCGAAACCTCCCTCGGGCCCATGACAACCGCCTCGACGTCCCAATTTACACTTATTCCCCGGAATGCCAATTGGAATCCCGCAAGGCTTACGTATTAGTTTTTGGCCTTTTATGTGAGCAATCGTTGTTAAACATTCCGTTTTAAACAATTACCAGTCGTTTCCGGCTCAAGTCAATCAAAAGACAAAATTTTTTTTAAAAGGATTTATAGACAAATATTACTATTCAAAATATTGATTAAAATATAGCATTTTTATATAAAACAATATTTATAGAAACACGTGTAAGTAATCTTTTGTAACATGAAAGTAAAATAAATTCATACATACAATAATTTACAAAGTTATAATGTACAATAATAATTACAATGACAAGTGGCCCGTAAATACACCAAGTGTTGGTGATAGTAACCTACTGTTTGTGAGATAGAGGGGTCAACTGGAATCCTCGATAAAATCGGGGTATCAACAGGCTACCATAGGCCTAAAATATTTGGAAAGGAGGTGGGTGAGATTTTGCAATCCCAATGAGTAAACAGACATTATCATAAATATCTAAAGGCGAGTAAAATGAAGGCAAGTTTAAACAACAAATCACAAACCATTTCATAAGGTTTTCAATTTATTTCTTAAACCATAAAATATTTGTAATTTACCAAAACAGTTGTTAAGGCTTATGACTTTTATTAGAAACAGGGCTCAAGCCAAAAACTAGTCCTCAAGGATACCTTAGCTTAGGCATCTAACCGAGTCCGCCAAGGTTGTTAAGATATTTACATGTTAAACACATGTTAGTTTTGAAATCAAACCGTTCCTTGGCGTTGGCCGAGTTACATATTCACGTGGGGGTTCGACGTGAAGTGAGCTCTAACACTACCCCGAGAGTTACCCTCCTCGCCTCTACATCCGGAGTAACTATATAACCGGGTTTACTGTACCCCTCTTATAGGCAGTTCATGGAAACCCGCCACTGTAGTGACTAAACCCACAAATTTTAATAAAATTTCGACAATATAATGTGGCTTTTATTTATGTACCCAGCCTGCATAGTAAAAGACAGCTTACATAAATTCTCAACACAATTATAAAATATAGCCACATATGCTCATATATTATAAGCCATTCATAGGAAAATATATTTTTCAAAACAATTGGCAACCTCCAATTACTCAATTTCATGATCAAAAGTTTCTTATTTCAGATAATCAACACAATATATTTATTTGTCACATTTATTTCTAAAACATCAAAAGTCCCATTTTAATCTCATTTTCGTTTCATAAAATACATAAAGAGCATTTAAAAATAAACTCTAGATAATTTACAATAATAATAAGTTTACTCACCGTTTGTACAAACTAAAAGCTTTCTAAGCGCCCCGATCACTACTCGTCGGGTACGACTTCTTTGCCTTTTCCGGAAGGCTCTCCTCCTAGACACATTACAAAAATTTACACAATTCATCACATTGATGCTAAATCACTATATAATTAACTTAAATCCTATACTAATGCATGGTATGAAATGCAATAGCCTAAAACGGCTTAAATGCGGTATTAACCTATTTTTAGCACTTTACCCGATAAATTGCTAACGCACTCCATTTTAGCTCTAAATTGTCCCATTTTCTCTCTAACATTTCTAACCATTAAATATCAGCCAATAACCCTATAAAATCACCAAAATCAGCTCACTTTCCTCCTTGAAAAATTCGGTCAAAAATGGGACATTAACTCGGTAAATTTTTCACTTTGTGTTTCTATCACATTTAACAATTTTTCATCATTTTCTCTTCATTTCCTTTAGAATAAAAATCAGTTCATCATCATTGTACATCATTGAATATTCAGCCAAGGGTGGGTATTGTGAAAATTTCATGCTTTCTTGCCCAATTTGATTTCTATGCACATTTAACTAACTAAAACTACCAATTTAACTAAGAATCAAAACCTAAAAAAATTCAAAATCCTCCCCCTTGAAATTCGGCCAGCCCTTGGTATCACTTTTTGATCTCTCTCCTCAAGCATGCCAAATGGAAACAAAGGTATAGGAAAGGTAGAAATCAAGCTAAAGTCAAAAAATCTTACCGTTAGATGCGTAAACGGTCGAAAAACGCGAATTTCCCTTTGAATTTTCTACTTTTCCTTTGGTTTTTCTCTTTTCTTCCTTTCCTCTCTATTTTCTCTTCTATTTTCTCCTTATATCCGACCATCACCTGATGTGAGGTTTAAATGGGCTGATTTTCCTTTAAAATAATATTAAATAATTAAAAATGCCATGTGTCACTTTTTCATTGGCTCGTTTTTAAAATTTCATCCTTTAAACTTCTATTTTTCATCACTTGAAATACCATAGTTATTCATACCAAAAATAAATAAATCCTATGATTTTGACAAGTTTTGGGTGGTGAAAATTATGGTTTTTACCCCGGGACGACAAAATTATCGTTTTGCCCCTATGTTCCAAAAATTGCCGAAATTGAAATTTTCACTTCCTATCATTAAATTATACTCCAAATAGTTAATCTTGGTCAAAAATTTCACTCCATGATCAAATTATTATCTTAGGTGGCAAAATGACAATTTTACCCTTGAACATCAAAATTTTCAATCTTTCTCCAAATGAACCATCGAACTCCGAACAATCATTTTTAGTCATTCCTGAACTGTAAAATATTAAATTTCATCCTACGATTCCTATTTGAATTAGTTCGAGGTTAAATCAACTCAAGTGTACCGTTAGGTACAATACCAAGTTTCGTCTATTCTTAGGGACTTTCCTAGCGTAATAACATGCTACTTAATGCATGTATGTCATGACATGTGTTTATAGGGTTGGGTTTTACAATTCTACCCACCTTAAAATAAAATTTTGACCCCAAAATTTCACTTACCAGATTCGACAAATAGATGCGGGTATTGGTTCCTCATCTGATGCTCTATTTCCCATGTCATTTCCTCCATTCGAGCACTTTTCCACAACCTTTTAACCATTGAAATACTCTTGTTCCTCAATACTTGATCCTTTTAATCCAAGATACTCACAGGTTGCACCTCGAACTTCAAATTGTCATGCAACTCGATCGAAAGTGCTTCGAGAATGTGAAAGGGATCTGGTACATATTTCTTAAGAATGGAGACATGGAAAACGTTGTGGATCCGATCTAACTCCGGAGGTAGTTCTAACCGATAAGCCACTGGTCCAATTCTCTCAACGATTCGGAATGGTTCGATATACCTCGGGTGGAGCTTTCCTCGCTTCACAAATCGAATCACACCATTCCATGGAGAAACCTTAAGAAAAACTCTATCCTCGATCTCAAACTCCAAGTCTTTTCTCCATTTATCTGCATAGCTCTTCTACCTATCCTGGGCTACCTTTAGCCTCTCTCGTATAACCTTGAACTTGTCATTAGTTAGATCAATCAATTCCACACTAACTTTCTTTCACCCACTTCATCCCAACAAAGTGGAGTACGACATTTCCTTCCATATAAAGCTTCGTACAGTGCCATACTAATGCTACACTAGAAGCTGTTGTTGTAAGCAAATTCCACTAACGGCAAGTGTCTATCCCAACTCTTAAGAAAATCCATGACACAAGCCCTCAACATATCCTCCATAGTCTGGATAGTCTTCTCTGACTGACCATCCGTTTGTGGGTGAAAAGCAGTGCTAAATTTCAATTTGGTTTCGAGAGCTTCTTGAAATTTCGACCAAAATCAAGAAGTGAATCGAGGATCTCGGTTTGACACTATAGAAACAGGAACTCCATGTAGCCTCACAATCTCATCTATATAGAGCTGAGCCAGCTTCTCAATAGAGTATGTACTATGGACAACTAAAAAGTGAGCGGACTTAGTCAACAGATCTATGATCACCCATATCGCATCCTTTCCTCTCTGTGTCCGCGGTAGTCCCAAAACAAAATCCATAGTTACATGCTCCCATTTCCACTTGGGAATAGGTAAAGACTTAAGTGTACCTGCTGGCTTCTGATGCTCTGCCTTAACTTGCTGACATACGAGACACTTTGCTATGAATTCTGCTACATCTCGCTTCATACCTAGCCACCAACAATTCTCCTTGATAGTCCTATACATCTTGGTGCTTCCAGGATGTAATGCATAGACAGATGAATGGGCTTCTTCTAAAATAGCTCGTCTCAACTGATCATCCTTAGGGACACAAATTTGGTCTCTAAGCATTAAGGTACCATCATCGCTGAGTCTAAACTCACTAGTTTCTCCATCTTCTAGCTTTTGAATTTCCTGTTTCAACTTATCATCAGATTTCTATAATTCTTTGATCTGATTTAACAATGAAGGTCTCACAATGAAGCTTGCCAATAAGGATCCATCCTCACCATTTCTCAATTGGACCCCAAGAGATTGCATCTCTAGTAATGCTGGAAAATAACAACTCTGAAGTGTTGCTAAAGACGATGAAGATTTACGACTTAAAGCATCAGCTACAACGTTTGCCTTTCTCGGATGATAGTCTATCACCAAGTCATAATCTTTTATCAACTCCAACCATCGCCTTTGCCTCAAATTAAGCTCCTTCTGAGTGAGCAAATATTTTAAACTCTTGTGATCCGTAAATATCCGACAATACTCACCATACAAGTAATGCCTCCAGATTTTTAAAGCAAACACCACTACTGCTAACTCTAAATCATGGGTAGGGTAATTCGTCTCATGCTTTTTCAATTGCCGGGAAGCATAGCTATCACTTTCTCATCTTGCATCAACACACACCCTAATCCCAACTTTGAGGCATCACTATATACCACAAATTCTTTTCCATTAACAGGAAGTGTTAAAACGGGAGTGGAGGTTAACCGGTTCTTTAGCTCCTGAAATCGATTCTCACAAACATCATCCCACCTAAACTTGACTCCCTTACGAGTTAGACGGGTCAAAGGAGCTGCTATTAAGGAAAACCTCTGAACAAACCTCCGATAATAACCGACTAATCCGAGAAAACTACGAATCTCCATCACTGTCTTAGGTTGCTCCTATTGTAAAATTGCCTCTATCTTCTTGGGATCCACATATATTCCAGCTCCCGATACTATGTGTCCCAAGAATACCACTTCTTATAACCAAAACTCACACTTCGAAAACTTTGCATACAACTGTCTTTCTCGCAAAGTCTGTAATACTATACGCAAGTGGGTAGCATGCTCATCATTATTTCTCGAGTAAACCGAGATGTCATCAATGAACACAATAACAAACTTGTCCAAGTAAGGGTGGAACACCCTGTTCATGAGATCTAAAAAAGCTACCGGTGCGTTAGTTAATCCGAAAGGCATGACCAAGAACTCATAATGACTGTACCGAGTCCTAAACGCTGTCTTGGGTACATCCTATTCTTTAATCCTCAACTGATGATACCCAGACCTCAGATCAACCTTAGAAAACACTGTAGCTCCCTGTAATTGATCAAAAAGATCATCAATCCTTGGCAACGGATACTTGTTCTTAATGGTCATTCTGTTAAGCTGTCGGTAATCTATACATAACCGAAGTGTACCGTCTTTCTTTTTCACAAATAAAACCGGTGCTCCCCACGGAGATGTACTAGGGCATATAAAACCCTTGTCTACTAACTCTTGCAACTGTACTTTCAACTCCTTCAACTCTGCCAGAGCCATTCTCTATGGAGAAATAGAGATAGGGGTAGTACCCGAAAGTAAGTCAATGGTGAATTTGATCTCACGATCGGGAGGAAGTCCCGATAATTCATTAGGGAACTCACTTACTATGGGGACATTCTCTAACTTAGGTTCCTCCCTCGATATATCAATCACGTTAGCCAAGTATGTCGGATATCCCTTTCGCACCAATTTCAAAGCTTTGAGGGCTGAGATTACACAAAACGGTAATACTCGACGCTCCCCCATAAATACAATTTCTGCTCCCTCTGAACTCTGGAGAATCACTTCTTTCTTAAAACAATCCACCTTTGCTCGATGGGTGGACAACCAATCCATACCCAAGATCAAATCAAAGTCCCGAATCTCCAAAGGGATTAAATCACCCATAAATTTTTCTTCCCCAACTTTAATACCACAGTCTCTATAATATGTATTTCTTACTAACCGCTTGCCTAGAAGAGTATGTACTATAATCTTTTCCTCTAATGATAAGCTCACGTATGATCTATCAAAGCACGAATCTATCAAAACATGTGCATCTCTATCAAACACAATCATAGTACCTGTCACTGTGCTAGGTCGAACTCGGGCTTCATCCTCAGTCACTGCAAAAACCCTGATAGAAATCTGGGGCTGCAGTTTGGAAAATGGCTGCGCTGGGGTATTGCTCCCCATGCTTGAACGTATCACTAGGCCTTGTCAGGACTGTGATCCCGAAGTGTCTCTCCGTGGTATACTAGGACGAGTCAGAGGAGTAGAAGTAGCTACTGTACCTCATCTTAATTGAGGACAATCTCTCTAGATATGCCCCTATTGGTCGCATTGAAAACATCTTACAGGCTTTCTACATGACCCAACATGAAATCCTCCATAATTACGGCATCTGTCCAATCCTTCTGAAGTCCCCCTCTGATTACTCATCACTGGCCGATCAAATCTAGAAGATCTCGACTGTGACTGCTGAGATGGAGGTCTAGTGGATGCCATAGACGCTGAGGTAGTACTTCCTGCAGCAGATGTCGAATCTCTGCCTCTCTTTGAAGACTAACCCAGAAACGTAGGCGGATTCCTTCTCTTTGCGAACTCAGCTCGGATCCATCTATTCTCAGTGGCGAGCTTCTCAGCCCGTAAGGCCATCTGCACAACTTCCTTATACGACTCCTTGCCAGTCACTATCATATGCTCTCGTATCTCATTATGAAGTTCTTCCTTAAAGTAGTTTACCTGGTCTTGTTCCAATCTCACCAACTTAGGTACATAAGATATCAGTTCGTTAAAACGAGTCTCATACTCCTCAATGGTCATGTTCCCTTGTTTCAAGCTTAGAAATTCTCTCTTTTTCTCTTTCTGATGGAAATAGGTGTAGTATTGACCATCGAACTCTCGGAGGAAATTCGTCCAAGTCAGTAGTATAGGAGAGCGAGATTTTACTGAATTCCACCAAGTACGGGCTCTCTTCTCAAATAACTGTGTAGCCACCTTCAATTTCATCTCATCATCTAATCCCATATCTGCTAGTGTCTCTGATACTTGAATAATCCAATCCCTAGCTGCGGTCGCATCTAACTCACTAGTAAATGAGACGCAACCTAACTGTCTAGCTTCCTTCAATTTATTAGAAATGGAGACGTCCGGTGTCTGGGGTGGAATAGAAGGTGGTGGTACTAGGGCTGTTATAGGGGAAACAGCGGGTGAAACTGGACCAGCCTGAGCCTGACCCATAAGAGCAGCGAGAAAAGTCGCTAATGCCTGAGCTACCTTGGGTGACATAGCAGGTATGCCAGGGAGCAGCAATAGGTGGTGGAGGAGGTACAAGAATGTCAGTAGACTCAGCAGTAAGAGCTGCTCTAAAAAAAGATGTAGCCGACTCCTCTTCTATGGAATCCGACCGACTCTGTCTGGGGAGACCTCTTCCCCTACCGGTAGATCTAGTGATAGGTGGTAGCTCACGTCGAGGAGGCATAATGATCTACAAAAGAACGGAATTGGTTTAGACGACTTAAGACTCTATATGCAACTACATGCAACTAACTAATCTTAACTAGGCCACACTGACATTGTAAATTATTTTAAAATAACTTTAAATCCAAAAACTTTAAAAATCAAAAACTTCTTTCAAAACCATAAGCTTTTAAACCGAAAGTTCTGATACTGACTGAATTGTCACGACCAGGAACCTCCATCGGGCCCATGACAATCGCCTCGACGTCCTGATTTACACTCATTACTCGGAATACCAATCGAAATCCCGCAAGGCTTACGTATCAATTTCTTGCCTTTCTTGTGAGCAATCGTTGTTAAACATTCCGTTTTAAATAATTGCCAGTCGTTTCAAATTTTTATTGATTTGGTGGGTTATTTGGTTAACTTACTACAGTGGGCGGGTTTCTGTGGACCAGCCTATTAGAGGGGTACGGTAAACCCCATTATATTTTACCTTAGTACGAAAGGCACAGAGGTTATCTCCTAAGGTAAGTTTAGAGTTCACTTCACGCCGAACCACCACGTGAGGATGAAACTTAGCCAACGCCAAAGAATGGCTATATTTTAAAAGTAAAAACATGTTTTATGGGTATATGTCATTTTAACATCCTTGGCGGACTCGATTGGATGCCCGGGCCAAGGTGTCCTCGAGTATGAGTTTTGACACAAGCTAAGTTTTTAAGAGAATCATAAGCCTTGTTGATTATTTCGATGAAATGTAATTTTTTTATATGAATTGAAATGAGTTTTAAATGTTATGAATCATATTATGATGGGATGATTTAACTATCTCCATTTACTCGGCTTTAGATGTTGTGGATGAACTTTGCTTACTCACTGGGTTTATAAAACCTCACGCTTTCTTTTTACCCATTTTAGGCTCAAGACAGTATGTAGATAGCCGATTTTGTCGAGGGTTGTTTTTGGATTGCATCCTTAGAAATCGAAGGTCTACAGTCTTGTATATTTTTGGTTATATTGGGGCCCACATGTCATTGTAGAATATTTTTGAATACCTGGTTTAGTGTGCTATTATATATATGAATTTATTTTGCTCTTACGCTACAAAAATTGTTTATGCAAGATTCTATAAATATTGTTTTATAAGAAAATGGAATATTTTATTTAATATTTTCATTTAGTTTGATTAGCCATAATTTCATTTTAAATGGATGATTTAGATTACTAAAATTATTTTTAGATAAGAAATGTATATTTTTTGATTGTATATTGTATTTTCACCAAGTTTCAAAATTTTTGAAAAAAAATGACCAAAATATGCCTGTGTGGCAGAAATTGCTTTTTGTTTGTTTTTGATTTAAAAATAGTTTATATTCCTTTAAAACATGATATTTAGTAACTGTTACTCACAGGGGAGACGTAAAATTGATGCAAGAGCCTTGCGAGGTTTCGGTTGACATTCCGAGTAATGAATGTCTATCGAGACATCGCGACGGTTGTCACGGGCTCGAAGGGAGTACCGGGTCTTGACAAGCAAGATAATGCTATCACTGATTTGCAACAAAAATAGTGAGGGAAAATAACATGTGAGTCACAAAGATTCTAGAGTGGATACAAGGAAAGGGATAAGCCATGAGAGAGAGTTTTTCGTTACCATGCACTTATAAATACATATGATTCATAAATCTTTCCTTCATTTCCATAATAATCATGAAACATAACATTTAAACTCAATTTAAACAACGTATAATGGAAAACAGGTTTACATAAACCATTTGAAACCTTTCACCTTTGAAAGCCTTTTCGTAAACACTTGAAAAAGTTATTTTAGGAAAAAATGTATCGATATGTTTGTTACTTTTTACATAGAATGCCTCCTTTTGCATTATGTCCAAAATGAATCAATACATGCTCTTCATGCATTAATATTTTAGGAATAGAAGCCACTTTTCTAGGTAAAATCCTGCACATAACCATTCCATATGTCACATTATCTTTTAAGACCATTCCTTAGGCTAAGGTTCAGTCTAACCAAGCTTACATTCATCTTGTCATAGAGTATATAATATCAACCACACTCAATTAGCCTATTGAATACATTTAAACATGTACATCAACAATCATTCGTAGTACATATAACATAGACTTATGAGCATAAATTCATAAGCTTTATAATAAACCATAAACATTTCCTAGCTATTAGTGGTTTTTGCCCTATTCAAGTGGATAGTGATTAATCCTCACTCCCTAGGATTCCTAGCATGTTTTTGTGAGTGGCACATAGGCCCCACCCACAATCTTTAAGTGGTCTCACCCCACTTAGGCGAGTAATAAACAAAGTCCTCATTACCGTTTGGTTCACATTGCGTGAACAATCATCATGGCTTTGTGAGTGACACATCAACTTCACCCACAATCTTTGAGTGGTCCTACCCCACTTAAGAGGATAGTTGTTATAACTTTGTCCCAAGCTGTAACCGACACGAGGACTCGATGGAGGTAATCCACCAAGCTTACGTAAGCCTTATATATCACTATTATTACTTAGCTTATCATTCGAATCTAAACATTTTCATAAGTCATTGGTATACCATAACATCTTAGTTTATATACATAAAGCACAAATTAGCACATAAACATTGTGGTTTACTTGAAATCGGCATAACATATTACATTCAAAGTCTACCAACCCGTGGCTACATAGCCTTACTATTGGCGGTTATAACCTGTCACATAAACTGTATATGAACATACAAAACGTGGTCAAATGACCCAACAACATACGAATCCATCTACCAATTACTAACGGAGTGACTTGGGAGTGAAAGATCCTATTGAATGCCATGGTCATTTCACCTATCAAAAGGGAGTACACTAATCCCTCATGCGACTAAGACTCGAGGTGCTCCATATCTACAAAACATGAATTGAAAGAGTGAGTACAATTATTCAGTGAGGGATATGGAGGGGAACAAGCATAACTAAGAATAAGCTTTAAAAGTAATGCTTAATTTGCTTGAAATCATGCACTTGTCCCTAGGCAAAAATCGTGATGCATTCAGGTTTCCACCCATTAAAACTTACATTAATACATTTCATTCCATCATTGACATCGACATATAATAATGCCTACATGAGCCTTTCTTTTTAGGGTGGTACTACTCTAACCCACCAAGGCAAAATGTAGATAGGTGCTTCGACCCTTATTGTCTTCGGTGGTTTTACTCTGCCCCACTAAGGCCATAATATTTGGGTACTCCGACCCCTTTATATGGTGATTTTCCTCCACCCCATCAAGGCCATTGGTAGTTAAATTTCTACCTACAAGTGAACGTACGAAAAGATAGTATAACGGTAAGTAGAGTGTCGATCCCACAAAGAACTGATCTAAAATTTTACTAAGTACTAAAATTAGAACAATTTAATCTTATCCCAATAATCAAAATTAATTAATTAACTAAAACTAATTAACCAAAATTTAAACTAAAAGAAAAAATCAAAATAATACTAACTTGGGTAAAAATAAAATCAAACAAACCTAGGATTAAAATATCCCTCACACTTCATTTAAATCTTACCTTTTTTCCTTAACTTATTTCAGTGGGTTGAATTGCTCACATAAAGTCCTCAATTGTTTATAAGGGTCTTCCGACTTGTCTTATATAAATATCTATTTTAATCAAAACACTATGTCCTTATGTGAATTGAAATTAAAATAGACTCATTAAGTTCAGGTTCTAATCCGACTACATATGGAATATATCTTTATCATATACATAAATCAATTAAGATAAACATATGCTATCTCAATTTTAGTCTACACTAAACTCCCTTTTCCAAGTTTGTTTAGGTTCTTAAATTAATTTAATTGGTGATCAAGCAATTAAAAGGTTTAAGCTCAAATTGGAATAAATAATTCAAATCCCATTAAAGATAAGCAAAAAAGAGATTAAAAATTTAGATGACATGTGAGTTTAATTGCAATCCTAGAAAAATAAAATTTGCTACTCATAATTATGAAGACAAATAACATTATATAAATTTCAACCATTGAGAGGAACAAGAAAAATAAAAACTAAGGAAGAAAACAAAACAATTAGTTGTAGCCTTGCTTTTCGAGTTTTTGCCTCAATTTTTTAGCTTTTTGAATCTCTAAAAGTTGTTTAACCTAATGTCTCTTAAAAATATCCTATTTATACTAACAATCTTAACCTAAAATTCCCTAAGTTAATCTACTAATTCTAACTTTGGGCTTAAAAGTGTAATAAGGCCCAAACATCAAATAATATCTTTCAAAATTGCCATTCTCGCAACATTATGCCTGGTCATCTTCCGACACGATTTTCTCTATCTTCAAGGCAGAAATAGACAAAGTGATCTTCATAAAAGCTATAGCTTTGTCTCTTAACTTTCCAATGGTCCAAGAATAGCTTCATTTGGAGTTCTGTAGCAAGAGTTATGGGCAAAAAACAAAAGCATATGCAAGTAGAATTATGAGTTTTTCAAACACCTTTCTTTCCAAAATTAAGTCTTATTTCCTTAAATCCTACAAATGCATAAAAACTAATAAATAAAAGCCAAATTAAAGAAAATAAACATAAAATTAAAATAACTTAATAAAAATAAACTAATTATAAAAATAACTAAAAATAACTAAATTCTAATTAAAAATTAAGGACTTAGCTAATATTTAATAACAAAATTGGGCTAAAATAATTCTACAAAAGAGAATTATCAGCCATATTGCTCATCATTAAACATGGAAATCATATAATTCTTTTATTTATATCATGTTAATACATACACACATAACACTCATTCATAACTATCATTTATAGCTCAACACATATGTTCGAAGGCATATATAGATCTCACCTTATCATAGGGCTCATGCAACTTCAAAGAAACATAGCTCGTTCCCATGCATTTATTCTATGTAAAACCTTTACATAATAACATACTTGAACCTCATTTCATGCATTTCTAAAATTATTTGAATGCAATATGCACTCACCTTATAGTTTGCCTATACCAAAATTCTGCTTGTAGATTTGATTTTATCTCGTTTTTACTAGACTTGGTGCTTTAAAGATAGGTTATCAGTGAACCAATACATAAGCGTCAATAATGTATGTAATTCATTGTTGTTCTTTCTAATTAAATTCTACCTAACATTCCTCAAAACATTTTTTTTTTTACAATTCCTACTAACTTAGCTGTAATTGAGGTAAGTCTAGTAAACTCACCTTGATTCAACCCATTTCAAGCTTAATAGCCTGTAAAAACCTTATTTGATTGAATTTTGTTTCTACTCTATATTACAAATCCATAAAAAATCCAATTTAGAATTTCCTTCAGCTTCCTACCATTCATGGGCATCCATGTATAACTTTCCAGTGCACAACTAAGCATTTAACTTTTCCCATACTTCAAACAACAACCTTAAGTATCTTAACCAATTAAACATCAAATCCTTACCATTTTGGCTAGATTAAAACCACCAAAATCTCCAAAACCTTTAAGCTTGAGGAGAGAAAATAGTATTGGAACATCACCAAATTTGGAATTATAATTGGTAAATTTGAAGTTCAAGCATTAAGGAAGCTTGTTCTTACCTCATTTCCCACTTTTCTAGCTCTAATTCACTAGTAGGGATGCTTGAAAATCCAAGGGAAAAGCTTTAAAACCATCAGCCAAGAGCAAACTTTAGAAACCTCTTCCAAACCAAAATGAATGGTGTTTGTTGGATTTACCACTCAAGTGCATGTATCATTAACAAGTAATATAGGAGAAAGTAGAGTTCGTTCCCACAGTAAATTGACTAAATCCTATTGCTAATTACTAAAATTTAAACACTTTAATCTTATCCAAACAACTACATTTAAACTATTGAAAATTAAATAAACTAAAATTAGCACTCAAACTGAGAGCAAAAGTAACAATTTAACTAAAATCAAATAATCAAAAGTCTAGAACCATAGTATCCCCTCAATGTCTCATCTGAATTTCTTCTATTCCCTTTTTATTTATTAGATAAACTTAAGTTGTTAATCTAGAGTTCTAATTTATTTATAAGCATCCATTGAGTTTCTTATAAAAATATATATCTTAATCAATTACTATATGTCTATGTAGATTGAAACGAAGAAAGATTCATTAAATTTTGACTATAATCTTGACTATATATGACATGTAAGTGTATGTCACCCTACATGCAAATCAAATCAATCATCTCATGCAATTGATATTGTACTTATGCTATTTCATTGATGGCTTACTTTAAACTCCCTCTCTCAGTTCCATTTAGGTTTCCTAATCAATCTAATTAGTGGCCAATCAATCAGATGCATTGAGAACAAGATTAAAATAAACTACTTAAAAACTATCAATCATAAGCAAGAAAGAATATTAAAAACTCAGATTATGCATTGGGTTGAATTTTGACTCTAAATTAAAAACTTAGTTTGACATAATGTATGTGAATATCATCCAAAAAAGAAATTTAACCATCAAAATTAAATAAGAAAGTATAAAGATAACAAGAAAGGAAAGAACTTTAATATTTATCACGCTTCTAATTTGCAATCTTCCTTGCTAGCTTCAATGCCTTTTTTTTTTTAAGAAAAACCTAGCTTAATTCATCCTTTTTCGTGCTTCTTAAAGTGGAAATAAATAGGGCTCCAGTCCAATACCAAATAGAAGTCAAATAGCTCTCAAAGTCTTCTTTCTTCATTGGGCACTATAGCCTTCCTTGCTTGGGCGTTGTGGTGTCAAGCACCTTAATTTTTTTTTTTTCATAATTGGCTTTTAGACATAGCAGCACTAATGCTTGGTGGTCGTGGCACTAAGGCTCATATGTGCATTAAGACATACTTCTTAATTGGCTGCTACGGTGTTGGTCTTATGGTGGTCGTTGTGCTCCAAGCTATTTATTGCTCAATCAGACCTTGCTACGTTACTTTGATTTGACATGATTTTTGACCATTTTCTAGGTTGATCTAGGTGAAGTAATAAACATGAAAGTTGTATCTATGCCTCTTAGCTTTCCAATGGTTCAATAATCACAATAATTGGACTCCTATAGTGAAAGATATGTTTGAAATATCGCAACATGTGTAGATATAGTCTACACCTCAAATGCATCTCCTTCACTAAATATGCCTTTTTTTCAAAGCACAACTACAAAAACATAGAATTTATCTTAAATAATAATTAAACTTAAAATAAAACATTATAAAATAACTTAACATAATTGAACCCAATATAATTAAATTAAATTAAATTAAATAGATAGCTAAAAACTCCTAATATTTAAATTAAATCTCAAGAACTTATACAAAATATGTTGGAAATTAAGACTGAATAAGTCTATAAAATAGAGTTATCAAATGGGCAGACAAACCAAGGAGAAATTATATTAGCCCCCACTTAAATGAGCTTAATGGGTTAATTACCCTTTAATCTTTGCATTTTGCTCTATTTACATAATTCAACTCTTTCTTTATTTTTTTCAATTTAGTCCCTTAAAAATATTTTTTTTCCATTTAATCTTCCAACTTCTTTTTACTTTCAATTTAGTCCTTCCCTTAAACTTTTTTTTTTTTTTTGCAATTAAGTCCTTGCAACTGAAAATCAATTCTTTCTCTACAAGGTGTTGGTTTTTCTTACCCAAGATTCAATTTTTCTCCACGAGGTATTAATTTTTCTTGCCCGATAATCGATTCTTTCTCTACGAGGTGTTGGTTCTTCTTGCCTGAGAATCGATTCTCTCTCTACGAGGTGTTGGTTCTTCTTGCTTGAGAATCGATACTCTCTATACGAGGTGTTGGTTCTTCTCACTTGAGAACCGACTTCTTCTCTTCAAAGAATCAATTCTTCTCAAGGCAGAATGTTTTCTTTTGCTTTTAGAATTTGAGAATCGGCTTTGTGAGGCCTTGACCTTTATAAACTCGTAGATAGAAATATACGCGATATCCCTAATTAGGGGTAATTTCATTATTTTCTCAATAAGCCCATAAAAGTAAGTTTTAAACAATATTATGGCTTAAGTAGGCCTAAAGCATAAATGAATGATGAAAATATGGGTGAAATGACAAGGAAATAAAAATCTTGATGATTTTCATGTTCTAGGGGCAAAATGGTAATTTTGTCACCCGAAGATAAAATGAGAATTTTGAAATTTTACACCACCTAACACTTGTCATGCCCATGGATGTCAGCCATTAACATTTTACATTATGGATAATTGAAACATTTTATGTGGTGGAGAGAGATTGCTTAATGGATAAATATTACACATGGACCAATGGAAATGTCACGACCCAAATTTCGGGTCATGACCGGAGCATGGGTCCAATGGACGTAATCCACTAAACCCAAGCAAGCCTATTATTTATCTTTCTTATGATTCTATCTATTATCACTAAGTCCTATTTCATGACTTTGAATCAAAATAGTGATATACATTGCCAACTCGTACTGGCATTACTCATTTAAAATTTACATTAAGTTCATCTATACATAACAAAATAATACTCGACTTCTAGCGGAGGGACTCGGATGAATATACAGTTACCGAATGCCGAGACACCTACCAAAAGATGGACACAGGTCTACAAGGACACCTCGTCCTAATTATCGGCTGCCTCGTGATCTGAAAACATGAATTTGAAAATGGTGAGTATAAACCCAGTGAGTGAACAAGGAAGGGAACAAGCAACAATTAGAGAGAATTTAAAATCATGATGCACTTGTTTCAAAACAATGCAATTTAGTTCATTCCTATTTAAAACCCCTCCAAACCCCAGAGTTTTTCACTGCAGCGAGCATGAATTTCGCTGCAGTGAAAACAGAGCAACAAGAAAAACATTTTCCTCACTCAACAAAAAGCCATCCTGCTAAACTAATAAAATCAACATAAAATTCATGAAATTCTCAAAGTACAATATGTCAAATTTCACGTACATTACAACCATAAATCACTGTTCATCAATTTGCTATATCACACATATTTACATATGTATATATATATATACGTATATACCATCATCATCATTTCACCAACCCATCCTCATCATCACCAGCTCATCATCATCATCACCAGCTCATGCGCACTCCCTACTCGCACATAACCGGGTCATCACCAGGTTATGAGCACTCCCTACTCGCACATAACCGGGTCATCCTCGGCTTATGCGCATTCTCTACTCGCACATAGTCGAGTCAACATAATTACACAACATTATATTCAAGCATATATGTATATCAACATAATGCAGCCACATAGAAATCCATAATAACCACATTTCATAACATAAACCTTTTCTCAAAAGCTTGTTCCCAAGGCATTCATTTTCATGAAAAATTGCATAAAATCATTCAAACACTTTGTTCAAAACAGTCATATTCCCAAAACAATTTTGATAGGCAGTCCACTCANACACTTTGTTCAAAACAGTCATATTCCCAAAACAATTTGATCGGCAGTCCACTCACAAGTGTCAAAAATCCGGATTTCGGGTGAACTCGGACTAATAGTCCTCAGGCGCAATTCCTTTGCCTTTTTCGGACGTCTCACTACCTAGCTTGTTTCCTTGATTTCTTCACTTTTTCTTTGAATTTTCACCTAGGTTTTCTTGTTTTTCCTTTTGTTCTTCCTTTTTTCTTGTTGCTGGTTGCCTAGGCCGAATATGGTGAGAGAATTGGGGATTTAATGGGCTGATTTCTATAGAAAACAATAAAATAATCAAGCATGCCACATGTCACATGCTTATTGGCCCAATTTTTAACTTTTTCACTTTTTCTTCTAAATTTTCCACCACAAATATTCTGGTTTTTATCCAATCCTACCACATTTAAAATCCCTTGGTCTTGACAAGTGCTGGGGAGAAAAATTTACCGATTTGCCTTCGGGGTGAAAAATTTACGATTTTGCCCCTATACTCCGAAATGTATCGGAATCACATTATATATACTTTTCAACCTCAAATAACACTAATATTGATCAATATTAACCAACTGGGACAAAAAAATCATTTTATAAAAGTTCCCGTTTAGTCCTCTAGTGGCAAAATTACCATTTTGCCCTTGTGCTCCAAAAATACTGGGAATCAAAATTTTTCACCGCTAAACATCACTTTATACTCCAATAATCATAATTATATTTCATATAATTATTCTTGGTCAAATGTGATCAAATCTTGGCTAGAAATCTCCATTAAATCATCAAATGGTAAAATGATCGTTTTGTCCCTAATCGATCAATTTTCCTGATGGACTCTAAACTGGACCTTAAACTCCGAATCACTATTTTAAGTCATTCTGTGGGTTTAAAAATTTTCAATCTCCTCTTAGAATTTCTATTTGAACTAGTTCAAGGCTCAATTTAACTTAATTGTACCACTCGGTACAATACCGTCATTTAATCGAGCTTGACAAGTTCTCACATTCTCCCCCACTAATAAAAATTCGGTCCCCAAATTTAAACTCAATGTAGAGTGGGTTACCTTTACATATCGAAGAGGTGTGGATGCTTTGTCCGCATGTCATCCTCAGCTTCCCACGTTACCTCCTTGCTAGTATGATTCCGCCACAACACTTTCACTGAGGCTATATCCTTTGAACGGAGCTTTTTAACTTGCCTATCAAGGATAGCTATCGGTTGTTCCTCATAGGTTAGATCATGTTGCAACTGAATGGTTTCATACCGTATTACATGTGATGGATCTGGATTGTACTTTCTAAGCATGGACACATGAAACACAGGATAGATATTCGAAAGGTCTGGTGGTAATGCCAAACGAGATGCCACTGCTCCAACCCTTTCTAAGATCTCGAAGGGTCCTATATACCGAGGACTTAACTTCCCTTTCTTGCCAAACCTCATTACCCTTTTAGTTGGCGAAACTTTCAAAAATACATGTTCTCCTACTTGGAACTCCAAGTCTCTCCGTCGGTTATCAGCATATGACTTTTGTCTACTTTGTGCTGTTAACATCCTCTGACGGATCACGCGTATTTTCTCAGTGGCATCCTGCACCAACTCAGGTCCCAAAAGTTTCCTTTCTCCTACCTCTAGCCATCTAATGGGTGACCTACATCTCCGTCCATATAATGCCTCAAATGGTGCCATTTGGATGCTAGTTTGGAAACAATTGTTGTAAGCAAATTCCACTAAGGGTAGATATTGCTCCCACCTGACACCAAGGTCTATCACACAAGCCCTCAACATATCCTCCAATGTCTGTATGGTCCGTTCAGACTGTCCATCAGTCTGAGGGTGGAAAGCTGTGCTGAAATCCAACTTAGTGCCCAATGCTTCATGCAACTTTCCCCAAAACCTACTAGTAAACTGAGCTCCTCTGTCAGATAGTATAGAAATGGGAATACCATGCAGTCGCACTATCTCATCCACATAAACTCGAGCGTATTGGGCAGCCCCATAAGTAGTCTTAACCGAAAAAAATGAGCTGACTTTGTTAATCGGTCCACTACTATCCAAATTTAATCATATCCCCCACTGGTTTGAGGTAAACCCGTTACAAAGTCCATAGCAATATGTTCCCACTTCCACTGGGGTACTGGTAATGGCTGTAGTAGCCCTGCAGGCTTTTGATGCTCGGCCTTAACTTGCTGACAAATCAGGCACTTGGAGACAAACTCAGCTACATCTCTCTTAAGTCCTTCCCACCAATACACCTCTTTCAAATCTTGATACATCTTTATAGCCCATGGATGTACCACATAAGCTGCCATGTGAGCTTCCTCCAATATTTCTCTTCTCAACCCGTCACCATCAGGCACATAAAGTTTGGTTCCATACCTCAACACTCCATCCGTGCCTTTAGTAAACATTTTTCCTTTCCTACCCTGAAGATCCTCTAAGGCCTTAGTCACAAACTCATTTTTACTTTGTGCTTCTTTAATCCTGTCCATTAAAATAGGCCTCACTCTAAAATGTGCTAGCAAAGCATTTGTCTCCGCAACTTCCAAACGCACACCTATGTCTCCCAAGCTATGGATCTCTCTAACCAAGGATCTCCTATCAGTAGAAATATGTGCCAAGCTTCCCATTGATTTTCGACTCAAGGCATCCGCCACTACATTGGCCTTATCGGGATGATGAAGAATAGTACAATCATAATCCTTTAGCAACTCCATCCATCTACGTTGCCGTAAGTTAAGATCCCTCTGCTGAAATATATACTCCAGACTTTTGTGGTCCGTGTATATCTCGCAAGTCTTACCATACAAGTAATGTCTCCAAATCTTTAAGGCAAACACGATTGCTGCCATTTTCAAATCGTGTATGGGGTAATTCTGCTCATGCCTTTTAAGTTACCTAGATGCATACGCAATCACCTTCCCATGTTGCATTAATACACATCCTAAACCAACCCCCGATGCATCATAAAACACCGTGTAACCCCTTGTGCCTTGCGGTAGGCTTAACACTGGAGCTGTGGTGAGACATGCCTTACGCTTCCCAAAACTATTCTCACAAGCATCAG
>NC_030856.1:13107618-13111120 GCF_000208745.1 Theobroma cacao | reverse complement strand
CTTTGAATATATCAAAATGTCATCAATAAACACCACCACAAACTTATCCAAATAAGGTTTGAACACTCGGTTCATCAAATCCGTAAAGGCTGCAGGAGCATTCGTGAGCCCAAATGACATCACTAAGAACTCATAGTGCCCATATCTTGTTCGAAATGCTGTCTTGGGTATATCTTCATTCTGGATTCTCAACTGATGGTACCTAGATCGCAGATCTATCTTAGAAAAACATTGTGCTCCTTGTAGTTGATCAAATAAATCATCTATCCTTGGGAGAGGATACTTATTCTTCACCGTCACTTTATTAAGCTGTTAATAATCAATGCACAGCCTAAGTGACCCATCTTTTTTCTTCACAAATAACACTGGTGCTCCCCATGGGGATACACTAGGTCGGATGAAACCTTTATCCAACAAATCCTCTAACTGATCCTTAAGCTCTTTAAGCTCTGCAGGTGCCATTCTATATGGGGGTATGGATATAGGTCTTGTGTCAAGAATCAAATCTATGCAAAACTTAATCACCCGTTCAGGAGGCAAACCTGGTAGCTCCTCAGGAAATACATCCACGGACTCCTTCACCACCGACACTTGAGTTACATCTCCAATCTTCGCCGAGTATCCTTTACAACAGCCAAGTAACCTATACAACCCTGTAGTAATAATCTTCTGGCAGATATGACCGATATCAAATTGTTTAGAGCATTACTTCTATCCCCCTGAATACTAAATGATGGTTCACCGGGGAAATCAAATCTAACCAATTTATGATAGCAGTCCATACTAGCATGGCAGGGTGATAACCAATCCATCCCCAAGATCACATCAAAGTCTAAGGTGTCTAGCACCACTAGATTCACTGAAGTGTCTTTGTCCTTGACTCGCACTACACAGGACTTATATTCCCACTCGGCCACAAATATCTCTTTTAAAGGAGTAGACACCACTAATTGTTCCTCTCTCATAACACGATCTCTACCCAACCAAGATGCAAAACATGGAGAGATAAAAGAATGGGTAGCACTAGGATCAAATAGTACTCGAGCATTCATATTACAAACGGAGAGAATACTTGAGACCACGACATTGGATGTTTGAGCCTCCTGTTGTGTTAAAGCAAACACCATCGGCTGGCCTCTGCCAACAAAACTTTGATGTCAAACCCAAATGGTCTGCCCTGAGAGGAAGTACCAACACCTCTACCTCTCGATCCATTAGCCTCCCAGCCAGATGAGACAGCAACTAACAGAGCAGATGAAGTTGGTTGGGTGGAACCACGAGCAAAATCTAGTGATTGATGTGCCATCAGACAATCCCTCCTAATATGCCCAGGTTGACCGCACTCGTAACAAGTTCTTGTAGTAAGGAAGCACCGTCCACTATGTCGTCTCCCACAAGTATCACAAGAGCGGGTGACTTGACTACTCTGTCTAGAATCTTGCTCTTCTTAGAACTGAAGGTTCTCTGTCCCATCCTAATATTAGCACCAGGCGCATCACTCCCCTACTGAGGTAACCGTGAGTCCCTCTGTGGACCCTGACGACTAGAAGATGAACCACCACTGCTGAAATCTCTATGGCCCTGATAACCCTCTGTCTTGCCCCTTTTTGCTCTATCTCTCGCAGCCCTACTCTCACTGGTCCTTATCTTGATGCGTTGAGCACGATCCACTGCTGTAAAATAGGTAGTGAAATCTCGAGATGCCACAGCCCTAAATAATGACTCCACTAACCCATCCACAAACCTCTGAATCTTCATCTCTTCAGTAGAAACGAGATAAGGCGCATAACGAGCCAGCTGCGTGAACTTGATGTCATACTTAGACACCGTCATGCTCGAAGTTTGTACCAAAGTCTCAAACTCTCTAGCTCTGGCATTATGCACACTGAGTGGTAAGAATCGATCCAAGAAAGCTGCACTGAACTCACTCCAGGACAACGGTGTTGCATCAGTCAGTCTGCCTCTACATAAAGAGCTATACCATTCCTGCACCACATCCTCTAATTGGAAGGCGGTTAGCTCAACTGACCAAACACTAGAACATCCCAAGGCTTTACAAATTTTCTCTATCTTATCCAAGAAAACTTGAGGTTTCTTCGATGCATCAGACCTTGAAAATGTTGGAGGCTTAAGCTTGAGAAAGTCAGGAAGAGAAATATCTAGATATCCCCTCTCGACCTCATGATGTTGGCGATCGGCCTATCCTTGGGAGCTAGGGGATTCTTGTACTGTAGGTCTCCCCTCTACTACCCTCTGTATATCTTCCATATGGGTCGCCATCATCTCTACAACCTGGTTAACTCCCTGTAGGCCTGCTGCCAAATCCTCAATAGTAATACCCCCAGTTGGGTGTCTATCTACATCACCTGAGGATTGTCCCTCCTCTTGCCTACTCATAGGTGTATCCGACCTCACCGGCCTAGTGGCCTTGCCACTTCTACCTCGGCCCCTCCAGGTGGATGCCCGTGGCCTATCTGTCATCTCATGAGAGGTATCTTGCTCCCTCATCCGTCTTGAGGCAGCTCGTGTCTTAGGCGACATTCTTACTTAGACAAGGGCAAATACCTGTTATTAAACACATTTCATAATCATAGTTAAGGCAAAAGGTAGTTTCTAAGATAGGGAATCTATGTAGCCACTTGGCTGTAAAATGTGCCGCGGTTCACACTTCACAACTGGAGTTTCCACATAAAGACCCGACTCTCCGCTGGACCAACAGAAGGAAGTTCTAGGACCTAGACAAACCTAGGGCTCTAATACAAACATTGTCACGACCCAAATTCTAGGTCATGATCGGCGCATGGGTCCAATGGACGTAATCCACTAAACCCAAGCAAGCCTATTATTTATCTTACTTATGATTCTATCTATTATCACTAAGTCCTATTTCATGACTTTGAATCAAAATAGTGATATACATTGCCAACTCGTACTGGCATTACTCATTTAAAATTTACAATAAGTTCATCTATACATAACAAAATAATACTCGACTTCTAGCGGAGGGACTCGGATGAACATACAGCTACCGAATGCCGAGACACCTACCAAAAGATGGACACAGGTCTACAAGGACACCTCGTCCTAATTATCGGCTGCCTCGTGATCTGAAAACATGAATTTGAAAATAGTGAGTATAAACCCAGTGAGTGAACAAGGAAGGGAACAAACAACAATTAGGGAGAATTTAAAATCATGATGCACTTGTTTCAAAATAATACAATTTAGTTCATTCCTATTTAAAACCCTTCCAAACCCCAGAGTTTGTCGCTACAGCGAGCATGAATTTCGTTGCAGTGAAAACAGAGCAACAAGAGAAACATTTTTCCTCAATCAACAGAAAGCCATCCTGCTAAACTAATAAAATCAACATAAAATTCATGAAATTCTCAAAGTACAATGTGTCAAATTTCACGTACATTACAACCATAAATCATTGTCAATCAATTTGCTATATCACACATATTTACATATGTATATATATATATATATATATATACGT
>NC_030856.1:13088714-13105708 GCF_000208745.1 Theobroma cacao | reverse complement strand
CAAAGCTAATAAAGGTGAGTAGTAAACTAGTATTGGGTTTTAAGTGTTGAGAATGACTAGAGATTTGATTTGTGAATATTTTGTAGTTAAGATTGTTAATTCACTTTGGAGTGACAGGAAAGTGAAAATGGATGGCCATTTAAATAGCAATTGAAAGCTAGCTAAAAGATAGCTTTTAGGGTTTATAGTATGTAAATTGACATTATGGAAATGTTAATTTGATGATAGGTGCTAATGAAGCCCCATCACCCCAATTGGATCATTAGGGGAATTAAGAGTTGACTAAAGGCTCAACGAATACCGGTGAGTGGACTTGCATTTCAAACTTGTTTTGGGGAATATGAAAGATTCTATCCAACTTGTCTTAGAAAATGTACCTTGGGAACAAGCTTTTAGTAAAATGATTTTATATTATAAAAATGTGCTATACAATGGTTTATGTGTTATCACAATATGATAAAATGCATGATATGCATTAGATGCTTCTTTGCATGTTGATGTGGACCCGGCTATGTGGGAGTAGGAGTGCACATAAGCTATTACTGACCTGGCTATGTGCGAGTAAGGGTGCACATAAGTAGTTGCTGACCTGACTATATGCGAGTAGGAGTGCACATAAGTCGTTGCTGACTCGGCTATGTGTGAGTGGGAGTGCACATAAGCCATTGCTGACCCGGCTATATGCGAGTGGGAGTACGCATAAGCCGTTGCATATGAGATGATGATGATTGATATATATATATATATATACATATATGGTATATGGTTGTAAATGCAAATATGTGAGCATATGATTTGTTGAAATTTGAGAGTTTACATGTGTTACATGTTGCTGTTGTTATTTTAGTAGGATGGCTTGTTTTAAAGGAAAATGAGACTTTTTCCTTGATGTTCTGACTCTCGTTGTAGTGAGAATGAAGTTCGCTGCAGTGAGAAACTCTCGAGTTTGAGAGCTTTCACCAGACCTGGTTCTCGCTGCAGCAAGAATGAAGTTCGCTGCAACGAGAAACTTTCTATCCATTTTGGTTAACTTGTGGGTTTTGCTATATTTTCTGATTCTTTGGTACCATAGTTGAGTATGGATCTTTTAAGTGATTTACTCATGAGGGGTTTACATGAAGGGTTCTACTAAGAACTAGAACAAATTGCATTGTTTTGAGAAAATGAGTGCATCATGATTTCGATAAACATTCCTTATGGTATGCTTGCTCCCTTCTTGTTCACTTACTGAGTTTATACTCACCGCTTTCAACTTCATGTTTTCAGATTAAGAGACAGCTGGTAACTAGGACGAGGTGTCCTCATGGACTTGTATCCATCTTTTGGTAGGTGTCTCGGCATTCAGTAGCTGTACATTCGTCTGAGTCTCTCTGTTAGACATCGAGTCTCCTTTTGTTGTGTATAGACGAACCTAATGGGAATTATTAAGATACATGTGTAGACAGTGTATATACACCTGTTTAGTATGCTGCTATGAAGTGGCAATGCTTAACATTATTTTGATTCTAAGTTATGATATATGACTTAGTAGTTTATGATGGAATGATAAACATGTCAGATTAATAGGCTTGCTTGGGCTTAGTGGACTACATCCATTGGGCCCATGAGCCGGTCATGGCTTGGAATTTGGGTCGTGACAAGCTTATTCTCTTCAAGAATCGATTCTTCTCAAAGAAAGTTCACATTTATGCCCTTTTTCAATTTCTATTCTTTTTTGTCTTCTTTCAATCCCATTTTCTTACAAGATTCAACCTTAAACCTCACCATTATCACACTTATTTCAATCTCACCAACCAATTTTAATCCAACATAACATTTAACAAATTCAATATGTTACATAGTTTATTCATCCATTATTTCTTCTACAATATGTGTTCATATACATATCTCAACAAACCTACTCCAATATTAACCTTAAATGCATATATTCTATACAAGAAATCATCTTACCCCTTAGTATATAATCAAAAATCAATGCTCATCAACATATTTACTTGTGTTCATACATATTCATATATATATATATATATTTAGATTCATCATTACATGCATGGATGTGTCATATAAATCTTAAACACATTTCAACATGCTAAGGTATAACCAATGCCTTTTCAAATCTTTGGACATTTTCTTTCAATCATGCTCTATGCACATACGTTTTTTTGTTGTACATGGATACTTTATGTATTCTTAAACATATGCACATACACATTCACATTGATACAATGAAAATTCATAGCATAGATGCATGGAACAATTTATTCATTAATCATATACATATCACTTTTACCTAACTTACTGGGAAACTTAGTTTTCATGTTGTAGTCCCTTTGCTTGGGTTGGGGCATTATAATAGTGATCAATCCCCACTATCATCATAGGATTTCTCAAGTTTAGGATCGTACTCATCCATAACTTGCATCATAGACATATAAATGTTTTCATAAACCATTTTTGTGCTTAGTGTATAATGTATATAAAATTTTCAACACATACATCTCATAGCATACATTTCATAATCTCATAATTAATTCCCATGCTTAGCCCATAGTGTAAATAACATAATCAAAACAAACATCTTATGGCATTCATGTCATAATCTCATAATTCATTTAATGCTTAGCCCATAGTGTACATGATATTCTCCACTCATACATCTCATGAGATACATGTCATAACCTCATAGAAAAAAACTCATGCACCCATTATACCTTACATGCTACATTATATCAAGCATGTATATCATACCATTCATCTCATTTTGAAGGAAAACATTTGAAAGGGCTTGTCCCCTTTTGTTAAAAACTAGTACATAATAACGTATTTACATATAGTAGATTCACAAACGATTAAAAAACCATTGGTGTCAATACACAATCAATCATCATGGCATACATATCATAACCTCATAGTAAGGAACTCATGCACCCATCATATCTTGCATGCTACTTTATGTCAAACATGTATATCATACCATTCATCTTATTTTGAAGGAAAATATTTGAAAGGACTTGTCCCCCCTTGTTGAAAACTAATACGCAGTAGCATATTTACATACATAATAGATTCATAAATGTTTGGAAAACCATTGGTGTCAATACACAATCTATCATCATTAAATTAAATCCTTTAGTCAATCTTTCAAATTATAGTTAAAAACCTTAAAACTCAAATTCTTTGATAACCATTCCTTAAAACAACATTTCGTCATGTATAGCAAATCATTCCCATAAAAATCATGCTCATTTTACATATTAAAGTACTTGAAGAGGTGTATTCGCTCATCTAATTGGAGATTCGATGCTTAGCTCTGATTACGACTCCACTCTGGTGGATTCCTCGAAGTTTCCAACCATTCCTAATTAATCAACAAACATCACAATCATTATCAAGTTTAATAATTTTGTACTAGTCATTTCCAATACTTTCGAAATTACTCGATTTTAGCTAAAACTAATTTCTAGCTTAAACCCACTGTTGCATTAACTAAATAATACTTAGGAATCCATTAATCCTTCATCCTTATTTTAAGTGAGCTTAGATGCTTAGGAAAATCATAAAACCCTGAGCTTTAACAATCAGTAGAAAAATTTGGGCACACAAACAACATTTTCAATGTTGGAATATCAAGATTTAAAGATGTCAAGGTTGAAAAATGTCATCTTTTTCATAAAAACTTAAAACCAAGCCCTTAAATCATAAAAATGGTGATTTGGACTAAAAATAGGTTGAAAGAGCTTTAGGGTTGGAGTTGGCCTTGTAAAAATAGTTAAGGGCTGCCAACCCTTGAAAAGTGTAACATATTTATAGGCTAAGGTGTAAAAATACATTTTTCCCCTTCTTGTTTTTCTGAAAACGATGAAATTTAATGATACATTGAGTCCATGCATCGGTACATTGGTTTTTAGAAAACTTTTATCAATACATTTGGCTATGTATAGATAGATGTTCATAAAATTCAAAATCTATCGATACATTTTTATGTGTATAGATACATGTTCTTCCAATCTCATTTTTAAAAGCCTTCAAGATTAAATCTATCGATACATGAGGGTTATGTATCGATACATTTGCTCCAGTATGTAGAAATACATTTAAAAACTTATTCAATTGGACTTTTTTAAACATCCAACTTTGGTCAACATCATACAACATCAAAACATGAAATTTTTTGATGTTAAAAAATAGATTTAGTGTTTCGAAATAAAAATTCCACATGCTCACCTAAGGTTTTTCTTAACTTATCTTTTACTTAGGGTGGGAATCCACATTCTTCCCCTTTTATGGAAATCCTCAAATTTAAATAACGCACTAACCTTCATCAAATAAGTGTGGGTACTTTGCCCACATGTCGTTCTTGGTTTCCCACTTCACCTTCTCACTTAAGTGATTTTGCCATTGTGTCTTAACTAATGTTACCTTTTTAGAGCATAATTTCTTCACTTGACTATCTAAAATGGCTACTGGTGCCTCTTCGTAGCTTAAGTCATCTCCTAGCTATAAGGACTCATGTTGAATCATTTGAGATGGATTTGGTTGGTACTTCCATAGTATTGAAGGACTTAAGCTGAATCATTTGAGATGGATTTGGTTGGTACTTTCATAGTATTGAAGCATGAAATACGAGATAAACGCTAACAAGATTCGACAAAAGTGGTAACTGATACACTACCACACTAACCTTTTCCAAAATCTTAAATGGTCTAATATATTTTGGCTCAACTTGTCCTTATTACTGAACCTCATAATGCCTTTGGTTGGCGAGACCTTCATGAACACATGGTCATCGACCTCAAACTCCAATTCTCGATGTCTATGGTTGGCATACGACTTTTGGTGACTTTGTGTAGTCAATATATTCTCTCTAATCAATTTTATCTTGTTGGTGGTTTCTTAAACTATCTTCAGTCCAAGTAACTTTAAATGCCTTGTAGGATGCTATTTAAATGCTAGCTTGAAAACTATTATTGTAGGCAAACTCAATCAATGGCAAGTGTCGATCCCAAACAACTCTAAAGTCTATGACACAAGCCCTCAACATGTCCTCTAGTGTCTAAATCGTGAGGCCTTGATTTTTATAGACTCGTAGCTAGAAGTAGACGCGATAACACGGACTAGGGGTAATTTCATCATTTTCCTTAATAAGCTCTTAGAAGTGGGTTTTCTAATATTATTAAGGCCTAAGTAGGCCTAAGGAATAAATGAATGATGAAAATGAGGATAAAATGACGAAGGAAATAGATATAATGATGATTTTTAAGGTAAGGGCAAAATAGTCATTTTGCATCTCGAGTCTAAATTTTTACATTTTTGTGAACTCGAGTATTTCTAGACTATTATGGACTTTGTTTTAGTGTCAAAAGAGTAAAAAGGTTGTACAAAGGATGGGAGGAAGACAAAGCCACCATGTTAAGGGCATTTTGGTAAATTCAGTGAAAATTTGGATTAACTTGAAGCATAAATATCTAAGTTTCGGCAACTTCTAGCAGCTTCTCCTTCTTCATCCTAGCTTTTCTCTTTATTTCATGTTTTCTTCATTTTTTATGGGAGGAAACCTTGAATCCTCCATAACTTCTCATAGAAAGCTCAAAATTTCATGTTTTGCCCACTTTTTCATAGGGTTTTTCATGCTCTTCCACCTCTACACCTCAAGAACGCTCAAGGGCCCTTGCTTAATACTTTCTTTCATTAGCTGGACGTTATAGAGAAATAGAGAGAGAGAGAGATTCTCTACAATAATTCGAAAGTTCTTGAAAAGGATTTCAGCTACAAAAGCTCCAAGGTGAGTAATAAGTTAAGATTGATTTTTTTAAGATGTTGATAATGGCTAATAATGGGATCTGTGAGTGTTTTATTGTTTAGATTGTTTATTCATTTTGAGGGTGACTAGAGTAGTGAAATAAATAGCCACTTAATGGTGATTGGAAGCTAGTTAGGAATAACTAGTTAAACTTGAGTTAGGAAATAGCTTTTGGAATTATATTAATGCTAATTTGGGTGATTGAGATGCTATTGGGTGTGGTAGGTTCCAATGAGATTCCACATCTCCATATGGAGCATTGGTTGAAGTTAGAGTTGATCAAAGCATCAACAAAGACCGGTGAGTGAACTTGCATTTCAAAATGTTTTGGGAAGTGCCTACATGTTTAAATAAATCATTTGAAAGTTTCATTTGTTTTTGCTTTAAAAATATACGTGGGGAACAAGCCTTTGATGAAATGTTTCTATCTTGTAAAATGTGTAATATGAATAGTTCATGCATTATCACATTATATTGATATGTATATTATGCATTGGATGTTCCTTTTGTGTGATAATGATGACCTAGCTACGTGTGTGTGGGAGTGCACATGAGCTGATATGACCTAACTATGTGCGGTGTGGGAGTGCACATGAGCTGATGATGATGATGATATGCATTGTGCATGTAGGAAGTGCACATGAGTTAAGTGTGGCGAGATGGTATGCATGATGATGTATGTATATATATATGTTATAGAAAGTTTATGAAAATAATTGTGATTGTGTTGTATGTTGGCATTGTTAATTGCTCCTAAATTGCTTTTCATTTTAGCAAGAAAATAGCTTTTTGATCTAACAATACCCCTTTAAACTAAATTGCTCTATTTCTTGCTACATTCTCGCTACAGCGAGAAACTCCTGGGTTGGGGGGGGGGGGTTACACTGGCCTGGTTCTCATTGCAGCAAGAAACTCTCGGGTGGTTCCAAGATTTTAGTGTAGTACTATCACTTTAACAAAGATTTTGACCACCTTCTAATCAGAAAATGGGCAAAGTGGTGAACATAAAAGTTGTAGCTCAGCCTCTTATCTTTCTAATGGTTTAAAAATCATGTCAATTGGGCTTTTGTAGTGTGAGATATTCTTGAAAAACCAAAGCATATGCAAACTAAGAATGCCTTTTCACTGCAGTGCGAAAACCTTCTGTTTGTTTGTCTTGCTTGGTCATTGCTGAAATTTTCATTCTATTCAACTTTATGGTTCATCATGAATCTTGTAACATTAAGGGATTAAACATTCAAAGTTTGAAATGAGGGGTTTTAACCAAAAATGAGACTAAATTGCACGGTTTATCGTAAGTGCATCATGTTTTCTAAAACATTCCTTGTCGTTGCTTGTTCCCTTCCTATGTTCACTCATTGGGTTTATACTCACATTTTTAAATCTTCATGTTTTCAGATTCTGAGGTAGTTGGGACCTAGATTGAGTGTCCACATATGCTCGTCTTCTTGGTAGGTACTATGGCATCTCAGTAGTGGTACCTTCACTAAAAGTCACTCCGCTGACAGTTGAGAGTCTTTTTTCTGTGTACACATATATGTAATGTAAACTACTAGGAGTCATGTTATAAATGAAGTCTGTATATGTTGGATTGATGATGATGCGCTTATGAGATGACAATGAATGATAGTACTCTGAGATAATACAAATATCGGTTGCTATGAAATATTACTAAAACATTCACCATTGAGAATTACAACACATGGTTTTAAAGATGATGGATAGAATGAGGAACAGAATCTCATAAAGAGGCTTGCTTGGGCCTAGTGGGCTATGCCCATTGAGCCCATGCACCGATCATGGCTCTGGATTTGGGCTGTGACATAAATGGTCTTATCAGACTGTCTATCTATCTGTGGGTGGAAAATAGTACTAAAATTTAACTTAGTCCCTAAAACTTCTTGAACTTTCCCCTAAATCTAGACTTGGCAATTTTAGGCACGACATGGTAACATGACATGAGAAGACACAAAGTTAAACAAGTTTGGGTTTAGCCTTATCATATTTTGTATCGTAATCGTGTCCATGGTTAACACGTTTGATTAATTATGTTATCGTGTTAAAATGTGTATAAGTGACACATTTAATCATGTTTATTAATCGTATCATCTTGTAATAAAAATTCTGACACATTTAATAAATGTGTTAGTTGTGTCTTGTCGTGTTACACGGTTATTAAACATATTCATATACGTATTTCAGATGCTAACACGAATAATTATTTGTACTACGTTCATGTTTAACTTGTCGTGTTTTAAGTCTTAATCGTGTTGACATGATTAAGATACGAAAACACAAATTATTAAATCTACCAAAAACTGACTAGTAAACTGTGTGCCTTTGTTTGACATTATATTGATTGGAACTCTGTGCAATTGCATTACCTCATCAATATACAACCTCACATACTGTGCCACTCCATAAGTGGTCCTCACCAGAAAGAAATGAACGAACTTACTCAGCCTATCCACAATCACTTAAATTGAATCATACTCCTTACTTGTATGGGGTAGTTCGATCACAAAATTCATAGAAATATGCTTTTACTTCCATTCAAGAATAGGTAAATGCTGTAATAATATGGCAGTCCTCTGATGCTCTAATTTAACTAGCTAGCTTACTAGACACTTGGCCATAAATTCGACCACATCCCTCTTAGGGCCTTTGCATTAGTATGTTTCTTTCAAGTCATGGTACATCTTGGTGGTGCCTGAATGAATAACATATGCTGCCACATGGGCCTCATTTAATATTTTTCATCTCAAATCATTAATATGCAGCACATATACTTTAGATCCATGTCTAAGGGATCCATCAGTGCCTCTAGTGAACATTTGCCCTTCCTCCCTTGAGGATCCTCTAAAGCCTTTGCCACTAAATCATCTTTATCTTGGGTTTCGTTGATGCGATCCTTCAACATTAATCTCACTCTAAAATAGGCTAATAATGCCTCTAAATTATTAACCTTGAATCGAATGCCCATATCACCCAACTCTTGCATACATTGCACCGATGATCTCCTTTTAACTAAGATGTGAGCTAAACTCTCTATAGACTTCCAGCTTAAAGCATTTGCCACCACATTAGCTTTACTGTGATGGTATAATATTGTTCAATCATAATCATTCAACAACTCCATCCATCGAAGTTGCTTGAGGTTAAGATCTCTTTGCTCAAAAATTTACTTGAGACTTTCGTGATTCATGTAAATCTCACAAGTTTCACCATAAAAATAATGCCTTTAAATCTTTAAGCTAAACACTATCATAGCCATTTTTGAATCGTGTATGGGGTAATTTTGCTCATGCCTTTTAAGTTGCCTCGACATGTATGCATTCACCTTGTCATGTTGCATCAATACACATCCAAGTTTTACTCGTGATGCGTCATAATAAACCATAAAACTCCTTGTACCACATGGTAAACTCAACATTGGAGTTATTGTAAAACAATTCTTGAGCTTCCCAAAGCTCTCATCACATGTGCCTACCTATATAAACTTGACACCTCTTTATATCAACTTAATCATAAGAGTAGCGATCTTAGAGAAATCCTTGACAAATCTCATATAGTGTCTAGCCAATCTTATGAAACTCATTATCATAGTCACTGATGTAGGCCTTGGCCATTTCTCCATTGCCTCAATCTTTTTTGGATTCACCATCACCCTATTCTTAAGTGGCCTAAGAAACTAACATTAATCGCACTTGGAGAACTTGGCATACTACAGGTGCTCCCTTAAAATTTGTAGCACATTCCTTAAGTGTTGCTTGTGTTCCTCTCGACTCTTCGAGTAAACTAATATATCATCAATGAACATGACTGCAAACTTAACCAAGTATGGTCTAAACACTTGATTCATCATATCCATAAAAGTTGCAAGGGCATTATTCAATCTAAAGGACATAACCAAAAACTCATAATGACCATACCTTATACAGAAAGCAGTCTTAGGTATGTCTCTACTTCTAATCCTCAATTGATGGTAACTCGATTGTAGGTCGATTTTAGAGAAACACTTGGCCCCTTGCAACTGATTAAACAAATCATCTATATGTGGAAGAGTATACTTGTTCTTTATGGTCACTTTGTTCAACTGCTGATAATCGAGATAAAGTCTCATTGATCTATCATTTTTCTTCATAAGTAAAATCGGTGCAACCCATGGTAAGACATTAGGGTGAATGAAGCTTTTGTCTAGCAAATCCTCCTAGTGATCTTTGATCTCTTTGAGCTTAGTTGGTGCCATTTTAGTATAGTGGTATAAAAATTAGATTGGTGTCCTCCGCCAAGTCTATGTAAAACTCTATCTTCTGATTTGGAGGTAATTTGGGTAGCTCCTCTGAAAATACATTTGCGAACTCGCTCACAAGAAGCACATCTGCCACACTAACTATCTCTGTTTGGGGGTTTAACCCCTTTGACCAAAAATCATCGACACCCATGTCTCATCAAGTGATTAGCAATCATAGCCAATATCATGCTACTTGAGACCATGCTGCGATCTCTTTGTATATAGAAAGATCTCTTTATAGGGTAGTCAAACCTAACTCTCTTGTAGTGACAATCCACACTAACATAGCTTGTAGATAACCAATCCATCACAAAAATCACATCAAACTCAGACCACGCAAACTTTATACTCATACCTTGCAACAAACACCTCATCAAGGGTGTGGAAACTACCAATTCTTGCTCTTTCTTGAAGCACTTTATACCTAGTCTAGATGCAAAGTATGGGGACATGAAAGAATGTGTAGCACCAGGGTCATACAATACACGTGTATAAATGAAACAACTAGGTAAATACCTATAAGAACTGCATTGGATGCTTGTGCTTCTTGTGTAGTCAAAGCTTGTCCTTGATTGGCTATACCTTGGGCTCTAAACCTTATGCCCTGTGATGAGCTACTAGCACATTTATCGTTAGCTCCTCTAGTCTCTTTAGTAGGTTGCGCCACAATGAGTGGGGCAGGTAAAGTTAGCTATGGCCGTCCTTAAGTCGATCTTTTAAACTTTCAACCATTAGGACACTCACTAGTAAAATAACTAGTCAACCCACATGAATAACATGAAGTGGATCTTTAGAGATATTGCCTTCGGTGCCTCCTACCACACGAAGAACATGGTGATCTATCTAGATGAGATTGCCCAATAGTCTGTTGTTTAGGTGGTTTGGCAACCTTTTTACCTTTCTTAGAGTTACTAATTGAACCACTCCCCTATTGGGATGTTTGTGAACCTTTATGCTAGCCTTTGATCTTAGCCTTCTTGGGCTTATCCTGACCTCTTTAAGTTTCCATATCCTTCATCTCCAGTCTTTGACCACAATTCACTGCCTTGGAGTAGTTAGTAAACTCATGGGGCACTATGACCCTATATAGAGGTCGCACCAATCCATTACCTCATAACACTTATCTCCTCTGTAACGACCAAGTAAGGTGCATATTGAGACAATTCAGTAAACCATATGTTGTATTCTGGAATTGTCATCCCTAGAGTCTATACCAGTATCTCAAACTCTCAGGCTTTAGCCTCATTCACACTGTCTTATAGAAAACACTCTAGAAAGGCTATGCTAAACTCTTGCCAAGTAATTAGTGTAACACCAAGCCCCTTGCCTCTATGTAACTAATCATACCATTGGCAAGTTGTCCTACCCAATTGTCACATCTCGTCTCGTGGTGTGACATGACTAGTGCAGGAACCTTGACGGGTACAGCTCACTAGACCCAAACAAGCTTCCGTACATTCATTCATTCATAACTTGGCCCATTAAACATAATCATAATCCATAAAGCCATATAGTATCAAGCACATGCATTCATCCATAAGTAATATTACACAATTATGGAACTTATCAACATAAACAGTATAAGTTCATTCATTTAATAACATAGTTAAAGTTAAAAACTCATACACCATGCCATAATCATTTATCAACACCCTCGAGTGTCCATGTAGGCTTTTGAGCCACCTTTGCACATTTATCCATAACATTCATAAAGTAAATGCCAAACATTGGCTACTTCATCATAAACATGCTTAATATCCATAAGCATAAACATAAAGTAAAGACCCACTCATCAACGGAACATGACCCGACTCTCTAGGCATTAAGTGGGTTACTAAATAACTATCAAAGGAAGAAGAACGGACCATACCTTCATGACTCGGGAGCTAATTGCTATCATTGATATGCAAACAAAAAATTGTTGGTCCTAAAGAACGTGTTAGAGGGGGGTGAATAGCATTTTCGGAATGACACTAAAATTCTTTCCAAGTAAAATGTTGATAAAGAATTTGAAAATGGAAGTTTAAAGCTTGTTGAAGGAATGATTTAAGTGCTAAGAGTAAGAAGAAAATAAAAGAACGTAGACAAAACACGATGATTTACAGTGGTTTTGTCCACTTAATCTCTCAATCAAGGATTTTTAAACCAATTTACTAAAATAAGTGGAATTCCCAAGCTTCCACCAAGCTTTTACAATGGCTTTTCACAAGCTTAGCCACAACCTTTAATGATAGTTTTTCACAAGATCAACCAAAACCTAAAATGGATTTTCACAGGCTCAGCCACAACCTTTAACAATGGTTTTTCACGGGATCAACTAAAACCCAAAACTAACTTTTCTAAGGCTTAGTTAGAACCTACCACAACAACCAAGCTAACCCAAGCTTGATCGTCATCAAATACATAAAGTACCATTTATACAACTCATCAAATACATAAAGTACAAATCTCAAATTACTGAGAAAAATTCTTCACCTCGGTTGGTCAAGTCATCAATTTCACATATACGTATGTACATGCATTTCCAAATGTCAACATTCCTTGTTACGCATAGGGATCCATGTGTTCACGTGCCTTGGATTACATTTTCCTTTATTCATCCCCATCCCTATCCAAGATTCAATATAATAATCCTCATAGTGCATGTCAACATTCTTGTTATGCCTATGCATAACTTCATATCGTTTATGTCATTTCCAATTATATGCTTGAGTTTCATCGTACTGTATATATCCTTGCATCATGATGTCATTAATCACATCTCACTTGCTAAATGTCATTTGCATTAAATTACAATCCGGTATTCTTATACGCTTTATAATCTCATTGATATTTCAAAGGTTTATCTTTATTGGATCATTGTATCTTATGCAATACCATAATCCCTAAAAGGCATCATTATTTCTCAATTATTCTTCATAACTCTACCATATATATATATATATTATATCTTTATTGCATTTCGACTTTAATGAGTCACTTAAAACTTAGACTCATTCGAATCGTGCATGCCTCAAGCATTTTCGAGTTCCAATTTCCATACTACACTAGGAAGTTTTTTCATTATCGAACTTCATTATCCAAATTATCTTCAATCATCCTTTGTTCTATTCTTCCATACTATTGTGACATCATTCTCCCTGGACCAATTTGTAATTTGTACTTGAAACTACAAGACTTGAAACAAGGTCCTCCTCAAGTACTTTTCAATGTCAATACGAATATCACTTTAAGCTTACGGCTTCCTCTTTATAACCACATAACTTAATGCTTGCTTTCACTAGATCCCTGACAAAACTTCTCTTGAGTATTTCCTTAGGGATATCTATCTTAAACTTCGTCTCACCGCATGTGATCACTTAACCCGTGACTTGGCCGTTAGGCTCCTCAGCAAGTTTCAAAAATCCCACATTTTATACTTGTCGTGTATGATTGGTAATTCTTTCTCAAAGATGTTTGTGTAATCCTAAAACACTTATTCTCTTATTTGCTCCTTAACATCCCGAGCATATCGTCCTATAGACATGCACTTATTCTTAAAGATATATAAATACATACTTTCCATTCAATCCCTAATTCATCTTTATAGGTTTTTAGTGTGCCACACAATTGGCCTTGTGTTGTTATTAACCTTGTTCATTTAGTTGAGTCAAGACGATAATTGCAAATTCTATTTTATGGCATAAATTTTGCTGCAGCGAGATTCATTCTCACTATAGCACAAAACTTTCTGTTTTGTTCCTTATTTTGTTCGATTGCTGTCCTATTTTCCACTTCTATGGTACCATAGTTGAGCATGGACTTCTAACATTAATGAATTAATTAGTTAAGTTTGAAATGAGGAGGTTTGGTGGGAAACCCTCGGCCAGTTAAGAAACCCTCGTTTGGCTAATAACTTGAATCCTAACTTCACTGCAGTGGAAAGGCATTCTCGTTGCAGCTACGACCGTCGTTTATTTGACTTGATTCGCATGAATGCTATTAAAGTTTTCACTCTCCAAATCCTTTGTTGAGCATAGACCCTTTTCATAAGGTGATTTACTCATGTGGGGTTTACATGAGGGGTTTTCATAAAAACTAAAATAAATTGCATTGTTTTGAAAAATGAATGCATCATGATTTCGTTAAACATTCCTTATTGTTTGCTTGTTCCCTTTCTTGTTCATTCACTAGTTTATACTCACCGTTTTCAACTTCATGTTTTCAGATCAAGAGGCAGTCGGTAACTAGGTCGAGGTGCCTTTGTAGATTTGTTTTCTTTGTAGGTATCTTGGCATTTAGTAGCCGTACATCACTCGGGTCTCTCTGTTGGAAATCGAGTCTCCTTTTGTTGTGTATAGACAAACCAATGTAAATTATTAATATATATGTTGTAGACAACATATGTATATTTTGATGGGAATGCCACTATGAGTGGGCAATGATTAGCATTATTTTGATTCAAAATTATGAAATGTGACTTTAGCAACTTTTGATGGAATGGTGAACAAGTCATATAAATAGGCTTGCTTGGGCTTAGTGGACTACGTCTATTGGGCCCATGCGCCGGTCATGGCCCAGAATTTAGGTCGTGACATAAACCCAGTGAGTGAACAAAGGAAGGGAACAAGCAAGTGATACGAAAAGTTTAAAGAAATCATGATGCACTTATTTTCAAAAACAATGCAGTTTAGTTTAGTTCTTATTAAAACCCCTCATTAAAACCCTTAATTGATTAATCACTTGATGATGAAGGATATATGCACAACAAAGAATTTGAAGAGTGAAAACTTTAGTAGCATTCAAGCAAGTCGAGCGAAATGACTGATAATTGCAGCGCGAATGAATTTTCGCTGCAGCGAAATTTGGGCTCAAAGCATTAGCTGGCCGAGGGTTTCTCACTAAAATCCCTCATTTCAAACTTAATTAATCAATTCCTTGATGTTGGAAGTCCATGATCAATCATGATGTTAAAGAAGTGGCAAATACGGCAGAAACCAAACAAGCTAGCAAGCACGATCAAATGTTTCTCGTTGTAGCGCAAAACCACCTGTAGACATCTCGCTGCAGCAAGTTACAGGATTGCAACCAGCCTCTCAACCCGAGAGTTTCTTGCTGTAGCGAGAAACAGAACACCAAGAAGAAAGTTCTCATTATATCAAGAAAAGGCCATTCTTTTGCAATGACAAAATCAACTGGAAAACACTTAGCAATTTCTAAGGTTCAACATGCAAAATTTCACATACATTACAACTATATTCCATATTCATGAACTTTCTCTTGCATAAATGTATATATATATATATATATACATATATAACCACTAATACCACCACCGCCTCACCTAGCTCATATGCAAGCCCCACATCGCGCACATAGCTGGAGTCATCGTGTGCATCCCCCACATCGTGCACAGCTAATACCTCTATGTGCAACCCCCACATCACGTAGAGGCAATATCATCATCCACACTCCTGCACTCGTCATCACCGGCATGTGCATCCCCCACATCGCGCACACGCACGGTTATGTTTATTACACAATATTAACTATCGATACATAACATATATATATATAAGCATCCTATAGGAGCACAAGGATTCATCATATTACACACTCACCACATAAAACGTTTCAATAAAGGCTTGTTCCCATGCATAATCTTTAAGGGAAAATCAAATAAAAATCATTCACATGCTTCATCCAAATACCAATACATTTCTCAAAATATTTTAAATGCAAGTTCACTCACCTTGGTGGATTTGGAATTGAATTTCTTTTCAAAATTTTTCCAAGCTAATAAGGGAAATCACTCCCTCTCTCTCTACACATCCAACTAGTGAGTGAATATACTTAAGAAAGACTTTTGAAGGCTGTTGAGGTGTAAAAGTGGAAGAGCATGGAAAACCCTATGAAAGGGTGTAGAAAAACATGAGAAATAAAGCTAATTTGGGAAAGTTTTAAAGGTTTCAAAGGATACTTCCATGAAAGGTGCAAAGAAACATGTAATGGAGAGGAGGATAGGAGGAAGAAGAAGAGAAGCTCCTAGAGATTAGATATTTATAGTTAAAGTTTATCCAATTTTCATATAATTTACAATAATGCCCTTAACAAGGACATTAGTCTTCCTCCTTTCCTTTATGCACTTTTTTTACTCCTTTAACACTGAGACAAAGTCCATAATAGTCCAAAAGTACTCGAGTTCATGAAAACTTAAAATTTAAGCTCAAGGTGTAAAATGACCATTTTACCCCTACCATGAAAATTATTAGTATTTATATCTTCTTCATTTATTTTACCCTCATTCATTTATTCCTTAGAACTACTTAGACGTTAATAATGTATGCAAGCCTACTTCTAGGGGCTCATCATGAGAAATGATGAAATTACCCCTAACCTGTGTTATCTCGTTTACACCTAGTTGCGGGCCTATAGAGGTTGAGGTCTCACACTTTGTCTCATCGATAAGGTCTTATTGGCTTCTATACAAGGGTACGAGGTGTTACAGTCTCCCTTCCTTAAAGAAAATTTGTCCTTGAATTTAAATAGAGTGGGTTGGTAAAACATACCTTATTCTTGAAAAAGGTGTCACAACCTAAATCCAAGGCCATGACCGGCACATGGGCCTAATGAGCATAGCCCACTAAGCCCAAGCAAGCCTTTCTATGCAATCCTAATCATCATTCCCGGCCATCATTCTAAAACCACATATTATAATTCTCAACTATAAATATTTTAGTAACATTTTATAGCAACCCAATATTCACATTTGTATTATGTTAAAATAATGTCACCCGTTTGCCAACCTATAATGGCATCAGTAATCAAATATACATCTTTGATTTTTAACATTAATCTTAATGGTCTACATTACTTATACGTATACACAAGCATAAAACTCTTGACCATCAGCGGAGTGAC
>NC_030856.1:13078578-13088431 GCF_000208745.1 Theobroma cacao | reverse complement strand
ATATATATATATATATATATATATATATATATATATATATATATATATAGATATCAACATAACACAAGGCACGTGGCTTCATCACAGTTGCATTCCACAACGCAAAACGTTTCATTAAAAGCTTGTTCCCATGCATATTTTAGAGAAAAATAGATAAAATATTTCAATGGATTTCATCAAACACATATGCCTTAATCCTAAAACATTTAATGCACGTTCACTCACCGATATTTGTTAAATCTTTACCCAACTCCAACTTCCTCTAATGGTCCAAATGGGGCGGTGGGGCTTCGTTGGAACCTATCATCACATTAGCATCACAATTAACGTAATTCACATAACTCTAAATTCTAAAAGCTATCTCCTAACTAGCTTCCAATTGCCATTAAGTTGCTCTCTATTTTCACTATCCTAATCCTCTAAAATGAAAAAACAACCTAAACTACAAAACACTCATAAGTCTAATCACTAGCCATTCTCAACACTTGAAAATCAACTTTAATTCACTACTCACCTTGGTAGCTTTGTATTTGAATTTCTTTCCAAAAATTTACAAGCTATTATAAAAACTCCCTCTTTCTCTCTTTAAAACACCTAGCTAGTGAGAGGAATTATGGAAGTAAGACTTTTCAAGGGTTTTCAAGTGAGAGAGTGAAAGAGAATAAAAGGTTCTATGAAAAGGTGCACAAAAGCATGAAAATTGGAGCTAACTTGAGAGAAGTTATGGAGGTTTCAAAACAAGCTTCCATGGAGGATGAAAGAAATGTGAGATGGGAGGAAGAAGAAGAAGAAGCTGCTAGAAAAATGATATTTATAGCTAAGGCTTATCCAGTCTTTACTTAAATTATGAAAATGCCTTTAACAAGTTGGCTTGTTCTCCTCTAATCCTTGGTGCAATCTTTTTACTCTTTTGACACTGGGATAAGGTCCATAATAGTTTAGAAATACTCAAGTTCATGAAACCTTAAAATTTTGACTTGAGATGAAAAATGACCATTTTGCCCCTACCTTGGAAATCATCATTATTTTTATTTTCTTCGTCATTTTACCCCTATTTTCATCATTCATTTATGCCTTAAGCCTACTTAGGCCTTAATATTGTTTGAAAGCCTACATCTAGGGGCTCACTAAGAAAATGATGAAATTACCCTTAGTTAGTGAAATCGCGTCTACTTCTAGCTACGAGTCTATAAAGATCAAGGTCTCACAATTTCAAAGGATATTTCCATGAAAGGTGCAAAGAAACATGGAATGGAGAGGAGGATAGGAGGAAGAAGAAGAAGAAGAAGAGAAGTTGCTGGAAAATTGAAGAAAAGTTGCTGGAGATTAGATATTTATAGTTAAAGTTTATCCAATTTTCATACAATTTACAATAATGCCCTTAACAAGGCCACTTGTCTTCCTCTTTTCCTTTACGTACTCTTTTTACTCTTTTAACATTGAGACAAAGTCCATAATAGTCCAAAAGTACTCGAATTCACGAAAACTTAAAAATTTAGGCTCGAGGTGCAAAATGATAATTTTACCCCCATCATGGAAATTATCAGTATTTATATCTTTTTCATTTATTTTAGCCTCATTCATTTATTCCTTAGGCCTGCTTAGACCTTAATAATGTCTGAAAGCCTACTTCTAGGGGCTCACTAAAGAAATGATGAAATTACCCCTAGTCCGTGATATCATGTCTACTTCTAGCTACAAGTCTATAAAGATCAAGGTCTCACACTATAGGCCATATTTTATTTGACATGTCAAGTTGTTTATGGTGACCTATAAGCTAAAGTTGGATGCACACAAAATCTTTAGATCATGTAAACGTTAAGGCTCAATGAAGACATAGTTAACATTTAAATGCATATTCAAAATAAATTTCAACTATGTCAACTCACAATATATGCCATGATCAAACTTGACAATTAAATTCATATTCAAATGCATAGCTCAAGTCAGGTTTTAGACTTCAAACCTTAAGGTCAAGCATAAAGAAAAATCATATAAGTATGTGTCTTGACCAATATAATAGTTGGACCAAAATTTATTTTCATGAAGTTCAACAAGTTCATCATGATCAATTTCAAAAGTAAAATCAAATAATCAATCTTGAAACAATCATTTAAGTTTAATCATAAAGCATATTTCAAGAATTGATCTTATGATTCATTGAGAAGATTTTTCAACATAAGCACATGAACACTTTATTCTCAAGAACTGATATTATTTATGTAAGCACATGAGGATTTATGGAATCAATATGAGTTTCATGCTTGGGAATAAATAGATTTAAGTAATCAAAAAGGATTTCCCATTTTTCAGCAAGTTTTTCAATTTCAAGAACATGAACTTGCACCAAATGATTACAAGAGTATTAATAATGCATGTTTTTAAGAGTCAAGAATCATCTTTGAAAAGAAAATTTAGGGAAGAAAATATTGCAATGGACAAAAAGTAAAGTAAGAAGACATTTTGGAACTCAAAACTTGTCCATTTTGGCTTTAGAGCACTCAAAAGTCGACTACATATCCCTTGGGTTCACTTTTTATCATTCCAGCAGCATTGTTTGCATTTTTTTCTACAATAGTCGACTAGCTATGCTAAGGAGTCAATTATGCTTGATTCTTACATATTGAAAAGCTAGAAAAAGGTGAAGAACATGCAATGTTCCAAGGCATAATGATCTCAAAACAAGGATTTGTGTGAGAACAATTTAGAATTTCATTTCAACCATGTTTGGAACATCATTTTTGTGAGACCTTGACCTCTATAGACTCGTAAATAGAAGTACATGCAATATTCCTAATCAAGGGTAATTTCGTCATTTCCTTAGTATGCCCATAAAAGTAAGATTTTAAACAATATTATGGCCTAAGTAGGCCTAAGGCATAAATGGATGATGAAAATATGGGTAAAATGACAAGGAAACAAAAATTTTGATGATTTTCATGATAAGGGCAAAATTGTCATTTTTCACCTTGGGTTAGAATTTTTAAGTTTTCATGAACTTGAGCATTTCTAGACCATTATGGACCTTGTCCCAGTGTCAAAAGAGCAAAAGATTTCATAAAAGTTTGGAGGAGAATAAGCTATTTTGTGGAGGGGCACTTTGGTAATTTAAGTGGAGTGGATAAGCTTGAGCTATAAATATCTCTTTCTTTCAGTAGCTTCTACATTCTCTAGTAGCTTTTCTTCTTCTTCTTCTCTTTCATGTTGCTTCCCAACCTCCATGAAAGCTTGATAAGAAAGCTTCACAACCTTCTTCAAAATAGCTCCACTTATCAAGCTTTTGGGGCACCCTTTCATAAACCCTTGTGCTCTTCCACTCTCTCACTTTAAAACCCTTGAAAAATCTTGTTTCCATACTCCCTCTCACTAGTTAGGTGTTTTAGAGAGAGAAAGAGGAAGCTTTAATAATAGCTTGAAAGTTTTTGGGAAGAATTTCAAATACAAGCTACCAAGGTGAGTAGTACACTAGAATTGAGTTTTAATGTTGAAAATGATTAGTGTTTAGACTTGGGGCTGATTTGGTAGTTGGGGTTGTTCATTCACTTTAGAGTGATTAAGATAGTGAACTTAGATACACACTTAAATGGCAATTTGAAAGCTAGCTAAGAGAAAGCTTTTAGAGTTTATAAGTGTGTGGCTTGAATTAATGGTGATGCTAATTTGATAATAGGTTCCAACAAAGCCCCATCACCCCATTTGGACAATTAGAGAAGTAGAGTTGACAAAAAGTTCAACAAGATATCGGTGAGTGAACTTGCATTTCAAAAATAGTTTTGGGAATGTGAATGATTTATTCAATCTTTCTCAAAATGGGTGCCTTGGGAACAAACCTTTGATAAATTGTCTCTATGTGTGACATGTGGCTATTATGGATTGTTGTATTTCTACATTATGTTAATATATATATATATATATATATATAATAATAATGTTGTGNATATATATATATATATATATATATAAATAATGTTGTGTAATGATATTGACCCAACTATGTGTGAGTGGGAGTGCGCATAAGTCGATGCTGACCCGGCTATGTGCGAATGGGAGTGCACATAAGCCAATGCATATGAGCTGATGATGATGGGAGGGTGTGCATGATGATTGATATATATATATATATATACATATATGGTATATGGTTGTAATGCAAAATGTGAGAATTTGACTGGTTGAATTTTGGGAATTTATGTGTTTCATGTTGTTTTTGTTAACATAACAAGATGGCTTTTTCTTGAGGGGAATGGAATTTTTTTGTTGGTACCTTGTTTCTCGCTGCAGCGAGATTCAATCTTGTTGTAGTGAGAAACTCTTAGGTTTGGAAGGGTGGTGCTGGTCGAAATTTCGCTGCAGCGAGATTCATTCTCGCTGCAGCAAGAAACTTTCTGTTTTGAGACCAAAAATTTTGCTGCAGCGAGATTCAATCTCGCTGCAGTGAAAAACTTTCTGTTTTTGTCCTCATTTGGTTCGGTTGCTACTCTATTTTCCATTTCTTTGGTACCATAGTTGAGCATGGACTTCCAACATTAAGGAATAAATTACTTAAGTTTAAAATGAGGAAGTTTGGTGAGAAACCCTTGGCCAGTTAAGAAACCCCCGGTTAGTTGATAATTTAAATCTGCAGCGAGAATGACTTTTTGCTGCAGCGAGGACTCGTCATTTATTTGACCTGATTCGCATGAATGCTATTAAAGTTTTCACTCTCCAAATCCTTTTTTGATCATGGACCCTTTTCATAAAATGATTAACTCATGTGGGGTTTACATGAGGGGCTTTAATAAGAACTAAAACAAATTGCATTGTTTTGAAAAATGAATGCATCATGATTTCGTTAAACATTCATTATGGTGTGCTTGTTCCCTTCTTGTTCACTCACTGGGTTTATACACAGCATTTTCAACTTCATGTTTTCAGATCACGAGGCAACTGGTAACTAGGTTGAAGTGTCTTCGAATATTCAACCATTGGTAGGTGTCTCAGCATTCAGTAGCTGTACATTCGTCCAAGTCTCTCCACTGGAAGTCGAGTACTCTTTTGTTGTGTATAGACAAACCGATGTAAATTATTAAATTATGTTTAGATAATATATGTACTCTTTGATTGGTATGCCACTATGAGATGCCAATGTTTGGTATTATTTTGATTCAAAGTTATAAAATGTGACTTAGCAAATTTTTAATGGAATGGTGAAAAGGTTATATTAATAGGCTTGCTTGGGCTTAGTGGACTACGTCCATTGGGCCCATGCGCCGATCATCGCCCAAAATTTGGGTCGTGACAATTTTGGACATGAATGATCAAATATTCTTCAAGAAAAATATGTGAACTCAAATTTTGGCTTTTATTGCTCATTGTTCACAGGTGTTAAAAAGTTGAAATGCTCATTGGAATAATCATGTCTCTAATATGCTCATACACAGATGTCAATGATGCATGACTATGACTTATAACTTGTACAACAAGCATTTAAACAATGTTTAAGCATAATAAGCATCAAATTTAATAATTTTAATAATTTTTCAGCATATGGATAAAAATACCCTTGAGGTTATTGAAGCATTCACTTGCAACAAGAACAAGATATAATGGCATTTTCAACACAAGGTATACTTATTCAAGTTATATATCATTGAAATCATTGTAATCTCAAGGATGTCAAACATTGCAAATAGAACTATTTTTTTGCTTGAAAAATGCCATCAATGTTAAATTATCACACTAAAGATCATGCTTAAGAAATCCCTTTCAATCAATTTCACCAATCATAAGAGAAATACCAAGCAACATCGAATTTGGGCAATTTATATAAAAATATTAAATCAAGTTTGCTCAACCATGCTATATCATTAAAAATAAAGAATTAATAAATCATTTTTTTTTATCTAGGAGGATAAAAAGATTTTGCAAGAAAATCAATTGATAAAGATTTAATCTTCCTTTGCAAACTTTTCAACTAAAAACATTCAAGATTGGACATGCTTTGTGAAAAATCATGAGCTCAATATCACTCAATTTTGTTCAATTATGCTTTAAATGATTTATGAAATGTGTACGAAGCATAATGAATCATGTTTATGCATGTGAAGGGTCATTTGCAAATATCTCACAATCATGTTCCAAAAATGCCCTTATGACCATTCAAGCTTACAAGCAAGCATGCACATACAATAAGAACAAGTCATAAGTATTTTCATTATGAAACAAACTTTTTCAATTCATAAATCATTTAAACTTAAAGGATGGCAACATTTTTCTCATATAAGCTCATTTTGCTTTAAAAGTACCAATTAAAGTAGTCAAAACTTTCAAGCTCATTATCAACCATCTTGAACTATTCAAACAAGTTCTAGAATATAAATCAAGATTGTTCAAATGGCCGACTTATGTTAGGCACAAGGAAATCAAGGACAATTTTTTTTAACTCAATTTTCCTTGTTTTAGGCTAGTTGAATAAATGTAAGTGTAAGTCATCAAGTATGCTCATATTTCTATTACATTAACCAACCTTTTATGTTTCAAAATTATGCTCAAAAGTCATTTTTCCTCAAAGAAGTAGTATGGAAACAATTTCACAAAATATGAGGAAATTTTATAGAAACAATTTTCCAAAATCAAGCAATCTTAATAAAACATTTTTCTCAAAATAAGAATGAAGACATATTCAAGATCAAAATATAAGTACATGCTCAATCTTTAGATTCATACTTCCTTCCAACTTGTAGCATGTGTCATATCAAATTGAGTTGCATAGCCAAGATTTATCAATAAAGCTCAAGGAATTATGTATTTAATATTCAAGCAAGAATAAGCAACCAAAGTTTTTTATTATGAAAGGCAAACAATTTTAGAAACCAAGCTAAATTAATGAAGCATTCAATAAATACGCAATATAAAATCTCATTTAAATAAACAAAAGGCTTTTAGCATAGAGATCACTCATTTTCCTTTATGTGTGGCTAGAGAGCATTCATTTTTCAAGAATTGTTCCTTATTACTCTAGCACACCTACAAGAGACATTTTTCATTTGATTTTTGGTATCCAAATTGCTTTGGATCCTTGAAAGTTAGTCTTGTTGCATAAAGTTCCTTTTGGAACCCACACTTGTTTAAATTTATAAGGTAAACATTTTTTAATTGGACAAGTGTACGAATAATAACTAAAAAATGTGCAATGACTACATTTGGTCATTTTGGAAGATGAGGAATTCATGAAAGCCTTTTGTTTCTCATTTAATAAATCTTCAAATTTTCTTTTCACATCAAAATTTTTTTTTTCCAAAATATCAATTTTCTTTTGGTAAGCTTCAAAATCCTTTTCCAAATTTTCATTTTCTTTTTCCAATTCAATTTTTGCTTTCATCAAAAATTCATTTTCAACATCGAATATGGAAATGATTTTCTTGCACTTTATATTCATTTTCTCAAACTCAAATGCTAAATCCTCAAAAGCATCATGCTATTCATCAAAAGCATATGAATTAAGTTCACAAGATGAAGAAATTACCTTTATCTCTTTAAGAGCCATGAGGCATAATTCAATTTGATTTAAGGATTGATTTTCATTTGATTCCTTGTCTTCATTTGCCATGTTGCTTGTTGAGCATTGATTCTCACAAGAGTTGTCTTCCAATTCCTTTTCCATCTTTGTTTCTTTATATAACTCTTCTAATTTTTGCCAAATTTCCTTGGCACTTTGCACATGAACACTTTATCGTGTTCTCTATAATCAAGTGCACAAATGAGAGTGTGCATGGCCTTAGAGTTGATTTGTACTCTTGTCACGACCCGAAACTCCCATCGAGCTCGTGACAACCGCCGCGATGTCCCGATAAACATTCATTACCCGAAATGTCAATTGAAACCTCTCAAGGCTTAACATCAGTTTTTCTCGCTTACTCTATGAGTATTAGTTACTAAAATCATGTTTTGAAAGATTATAAACTATTTTCAAATCAAAACAATAGAAAAATAATTTTTTTCTCACAAGGGCATTTTGGTCATTTTTTCTCAAAAATCTTGAAATCCGCCAAAAATATAGTATGCGAGTACAAAACACATAATTCATAATCAAAAGTAAGTTTAAACATCTAAAACCTTCATTTAAAATGAAATTATGAATATTTGGATATAATAAAAAAATAAAAAAAAATATCCAATAAAATATTATATTTTCTTATAAAATAATATTTTTAGAGTTATACGTAAAAAATTTTTGCAGTGTAAAAGTAAAATAAATTCATACATACTATAATACAGTAAGGCAGAGTATTTAGTTTAATTTACAATAACCAGTGGGCTCCCAAATAACCAAAAGTAAGGAAGACTGTGAACCTACAGTTTGAAGGATGCAAATCCAATGGTAGCCTCAATGAAATCCGCTATCTACAACTTATTCTGAGTCTGAAAAGGGTGGAAAGGAGGGTGGTGAGATTATATAATCCCAGTGAGTAAACAAATACTATCTAAAATATCTAAAACTGAGTAACTAGAGACAGATAAAATAGATTAGCATAAAAATGATTCTTAGCATTTCGAACTCATTTTAATAAGATAAAATAGATTCATTTCACCAAATAAACAACGAGGCTTATGATTTCCTGAAAAGTTTGGCTCGTGCCAAAATCATTATCATACTCAGTTATAAGGGATACCTTGGCCGAGGGCTATCCCAACCGAGTCCGCCAAGGCTGTTAAAAAGTTATGTACGCATAAATCATGTTTTTATTTTGAAAACATGGTCATTCCTTGGCGTTGGCTGAGTTCACCCTCACGTGGTGGTTTGGCATGAAGTGAACTCTAAAATGTTAGCCTCAGGAGTTATCCATCCGCGCCTCTCATACTGATGTAAGAATATAATAAGGTTATCGTGCCCCTTTAATAGGCTGGTCCATGGAACTTGTCCACTGCAACGACTAATATATAACACACCAATTCAATAAACTTTGCAATAGCATGACATGGCAATTATTTTATTTTATAGCCTCTCAAGGCAAATCAACAGTTCATACATTTTTAGCACATTTACCAAATAAACCATTCATGCCAGTATTATCATAAGCCATACAATTCAAATCATGATTTATAACACAACAATTAGTCTCCAATTGCTCCATTTTCAAAACCATCTTTCAACTTCAAGACAAATTTATAAAATCATTTCATTAAATCACATTTTAGTTACAAAACACAAAGATTGACCATTTAACTCATTTTCCATAAAATCACAAAAATCGGATAAAAACCACTTTAAATAATTAAGATGATAGTAAGGTTACTCACTATTTCGGGAGTCGAATTCCAAGTACTCCGATTCTTGATTCTCGGGTACTATCTCTTTACTTTTGCCAGAATGCTCAGCACCTAGACATAATGTACAATAAACCATTTACTACATTTGTGCTAAATTGTAACAAAACTAATCTAAACTCTATATGAATGCATGATATGGAACACGAATTGTTCGAATTATCGTCTACATGCAGTGTTGGCCTAACTTGATCTATCACCCGCTTAATTGGTCAATATGTCCAATTTAACTCCAAATAATTCCATTTTTCTTTCAATTCTCTAAATCATCAAACACAAATTAAATAACTTGAAATATGGCAAAATCATCCTCACATTTTCTCTTGGAAAATTCAGCCATGGTGGGTGCATCAATACTATGATTTTTCCTACTTGATTCTCACACCATAAATCACTAATTCCTAACCAAATCACTTGAAATAAAATCAAAATCATCATCAATATTCTACATGGAGAATTCGGCCAATGATGGGTGATGGGAGAAAATGAATTTTTCTTGTTGGCTTTTCATGCTACACATCACTAACTAACTAAAAACACTAAAATA
>NC_030856.1:13017722-13076986 GCF_000208745.1 Theobroma cacao | reverse complement strand
AAAGAAAAGATGAAGTTATAACTAATCACCTAGCTGATCTAAGATGTACAAGTTAAGCTCAAACACTTTTTCAAAGGATGGGAGTGAAATACAAGTGTAAAGAAAAGGTTTTTGGTCTTCTAAGCTCAAAATCACTTTTGATAACTTCTTTATCTTGTTTTTGAGGGTTGGAGAGGCTTTTAATACTTGCAAAATCACTTCTAGCCGTTAGAAAGAGAAACTAACCGTTTCTAGCCATTATTTTGTCCTTTTGTGCTTAAATTCAAATTTTCTGACAGTGTGCTCTTAGTTGACTAACCATGCTTCTTAGTTGATTAAGTCTTCTCTGTCTTGTAATCAAATTCGCTAGTAATGAGCTGTTAGCTGGCTAACAATACTTTTTAGTCGACTAAGTTTTCTCTGTCTCGCAATCAAATTTTTGACCATGAGATTTTAATTGGCTAACCATACTTCTTAGTCGATTAAGTATTCTCTATATTGCAATATGCTCTACTTTGTTAATCGGTTAAGAAAGACTTTGACCGATTAAGAGTTGACTGTTTTTAGAGCAACCAACTTCACCAACTTTTCTTTGTTTGATTAATTCTTCTTTTAGCTTGGTAACGCTGATCTTCCATTTCCCTTAAACAGCGATGAGATATGTTAGTCATTCGAGACTTCTTGAATTGTTTTTCATAAATTTGACTACCTTCATTTTGGATCTTCACTTTTGGATTTTAGCTATCTATCTCCCTTGGTTAACCAACTAAGAGGTTTCTGTTTGTATCCAGCACCTGCTTAACTGATTAAATCTTTTGTTAACTAGTTAAGACCTTTCTGTCTGTCTTTAGTGTAGCACCCAGAATTGCTTTAATCGATCAAGGATTTGTGTTAATTAGTTAAGACTAATAAGTCTTCAATTAAACTCTTTCTTCTTTGCTTGTTTAACCAATTAACCCATCTTGCAATTGAACAAGCATCTTGACTTGCTTTTAAATACCAAATATATTAATGAATTTAAGCTTTCTCTTGGACACTTAAATAATATAATTAGACATCAATGAATGGGAATATTTTGCTATCATAAAAAACATATAAAGTCAACATTCTCTATCTCTTATTTTTGATGACCACAAAACACTCCTAGATTAAGAGTGCAATGTCTATGTTCAATATGAATGCTTTAAATCTTTATGCATAATGAGTTGTTCCCCCTTAGTTAATGCATCTAGTTTTCTTTACATAATATTCAACAAAACCAAAACTAAGCATCACACACATAAATTAAACATGACGTCTATTAAACTCTATTTAACTTAATTTTCCTTCTCTCCTTTTTCTTTTTCACCATTAAACACTCATACACCTAAGTCATATAAGCTTATAGATATACTTCAACAACTTCAAGAGTTAAGCTTGTGTCTATGTAGGAACAAATGTATGGGAGTTAAATCATTTCAAGAAATTGACAAGGATGACTCAAATAATGTTCAAGCAAATTTAATCATTTAGTCATAATCAAAGCTATAATAATTTTAAAACTAACAAAAATAATTGGGGAAAATAATGTGTAAGTCATAAAGACCCTGTGGTGGATATAGGGAAGGGGACAAGCTAAAGGAAAGAGTTTTTGCACAAATTATATTGTTAATGTAAACATGAATCTTAAGGTAAACATGTTTCATTTCAATTTTCTCATAAAACAAAGTTAATTTAAACAAATCTCATTTCCATAGTGAAATTAATATTTCATAAACATATAGTTCTTTAAATCATTTAAATGTTTACGAAAAACTTTAAGAAAAAACAAAGAAGTTGTACCTTATCTGCGTTATCGAATCATCCTTAAGAGAAACGATACTTATCCATATAAACCCCAAACTAGGGGTAACTTACCCTAATCTTTTGTATACCATGTGAGTTGCTCATGTACTCAAGATCATCCAAAAGAATTCGATCATAACATTTTGTAATCATATAACCCAAGTAACCCTTTATCAATTCATATAACTTAGTGATCAATATCGAATCCATAAAACTCAACCAATGTATTAAAACTTCTTCTATCTAGTAATTTATCTTGGTTAACTTGCAATTTAGAGTTTAACATACCATTCAATCAAACATTTAAGCATAAGAAGCAACCATAAGTAACATCACAATAACAAGAGTAATTTGCAATAATTATGAATGTAATAGGGATGCTTTCTTGGTCTTGGCCCACATCTGGGCCTTGGTGAGTGGCACATTGGCCTCACTCATGTTGAATGTCACCATCATATATTATGGATTGCTCCATACATATAAATGGGCATTCGCACCACGTGTGGAATATTACCTCACACCATGTGGAATGCCATCATCCATTATACTAGACGTATTGACCACGTGTGTAATGTCACTTCACACCGTGTGAAACACCTTCATCCATTATACTAGACACATTCACCACGTGTGGAATGTTGGCTCACACCATGTGAAAATGCTAGGAAACATTTTCATACAAAGCATTATCTCATATATCAATATATTTCTAGCACATAATCATCTTAAGTGAACTCATACTACACTTTTAACCTTCCTATAGGGCATGTGGAACTACATCACATATTATCCCAAAAAACCATGTTTCACTTGTTCTAATATTGCTCACATAAAGCATACCATAAGTTTAAGGGTGGGAACATCTACCTCCACCTAAAAATCCATGAGTCTTAACTTAATTCTCATTTCCTATCTTAATGGAATAAAAGTTTTTGAAGTAAAATAGTTGAAAGGGCTTGGACCCCCTTGTTGAAAATTAATACATAGTAGAATATTTACATACATAGTAGATTAGCAAACTAGTTGAAAATCATTTGTGTACTCACATAATAAATCATCATTAAATCAAACCTTGCAATCATACTTTTTGAAATCTAGTTGAAAACATTGAAAGTGAAATCCTTTGATAACCCATCATTTGAAATGATATTTCATCATTCATAAATAATCATTTCCATGGAAATCACGCCCACTTTACATATTAATATACTTGAAGAAGTGTATTCACTCACCTTCGAAATGTTGACCTCTACCAACAAGCAAGACTTTACTTTAATGAATTCCTTGGAGTTTTGATCATTCCTAAAACGTTAAACAATCATTATAGTCATTATCTAGACTTATAATTTCATAATAACCCTTTTAGGTCCATTCGGAACTACTCGAATTCCTCAAAAACTAATTTTCTAGTTTAAACCCACTGTTACTTAACATAATAAATGCTTAGAAACCCATAAATCCTTCATCCTTATATAGGTGAGCTTTAATGCTAAAGAAAATCATAAAATCTTTGAGCTTTAGTGTTCAACAGAAAATTAAGGCATAAAAATAATATTTTTAGTATTGGAAATTTCATAAATCAAGATTTAAGAGTTGAAAGATCTCACATTTGTTTGAAAAACCCAAAACTAAGCTTTCAGTCTTTCAAAATAATGATTTAAGGTGAAAATGGGTTTGAGAGAGCTTAGAGTTTTTGAAAAAAAGATGAGAGGTGGCTTAGAGTTAAAAACCCTCAGAGTAGGGGGCATATTTATATTACAAGATGTAAAAAATACCATTTTACCCATTTTATTTTTAAAAAATCAACGAAATGTATCGATACATTTGGCAATGTATCGATACTTTTGGTGTTGAAAAAATTGCATTGATACATTATGAACATGTATCGATACATCATGAACACGTATCGATATATTTGAGATAGAATGTAGTTTTTGAGATAGATTGCTTATAAAACTTGCTTAGCTTATTTACTTATTTCTTTTTTACTCTCCATTTACTTAAGATATTTAATGTAAATAAGCAAACATCCCCCATTTGAATTCAATAAAAATATAAAAAAGTCAAAATCCATAAGAATCAAAATCTAAATTTTTCTTTCAAAACAAATCGAAAAAGTTCGACTACAATTAAATTAATGGTTCTCATTTACCATAGCAAACATACTCTAAATATTATGAAAAATCATTTTTGGTTATCTAAATATCAAGAGAACAATTACCTCCATTTTTTATTTTAAAAAGATTGTTCTATAAAAATAACTTATTTTGACCCCTTCAAGACTTCGAAAAGGTTCTACTTCAATAGAGGTAGCCAACCAAGGTGACAATGAATTCTTTTTTTTTTAAAGATTAAAACTAAGTTTGATGTTCAAAACATGAAATCTTCATGCTCACTTAAAGATTTCCTATGTCAAGCCCAGCTCTACAATATGTTTATTATGCCATTCTTACATAAGAATGCATATTTGATTACTTGGGTACCTCGAAAATCGTTAAAGGACGACAATGTACCAATGGTACAATTAAGTTGAATTAAGCCTCGAACTAGTCCAAATAGAGATTTTAAGATGAAATTGAGAATTTTAAAACCCCAAAATGACTTAAAATGGTGATTCAGAGTTCAAGGACTGATTTGGAGTCAAATTGGAATTTTCATGACTCAAGTGTAAAATGGTCATTTTGCCACTCGAGGTTAAGATGTGAGTGTGGGAAGAAATGTTGACTAAGATTGATCATTTGGAGTATAATTTGAGTTTGAGAAGTGAAAAATTTTAATTTCGGCATTTTTTCAAGCAAAAAAGGCAAAATAGTCATTTTGCCACCATAGGGGCAAAATTGTAATTTTACACCACCCAACATTTGTCCAGCACATGGATTTTACCCAATATTATCATGGATAATTGAGGAAATTTAAGTGGTAGAGAGAGATTGCTTAATGGGTAAGTATGACACATGGACCAATGTAATGGTGACACATGGCAAATTTTTGTCCATTTAATATTTTCCTTTATAAAGCCAATTTGAACTCTTCCACATTCATTCTTATGGCTGGCCAAAGCAAGAACAAAGGAAGAAAAGAAAGAACAAAAACCCTAGACTGAAAATTCAAGAGAAAATTGGTGGATTTCAAGTAATCAAGCAATCAAAGGTAAAATTTCTTGATTTTGACTTGTGATCTACCTTTCCCATACATTCTTTTGCATTTTCCATGGTTGAATCACATGATTTCACGATGGATTTCTTGCTGAACGAATACTTGGAGAGAGATTTTGATGGTTGTTTTGGTTAGATTTTAAGATATTCTAGTGTTTTTAGTTGATTGGTGATGTGTAGCATGAAAATCAAGCAAGAAAAATTCATGTTCTTCCATAACCCTCATTGGCCGAATTCTGCATGTGGAATATTGATGATGATTTTGATTTTTATTTCAAATGATTTACTTAGGAATTAGTGATTCATGGTGTGAGAATCAAGCTTGAAAGTTATATTGTTAGTGAACCCTCCATGGCTGAATTTTTCAAGAGAAAATGTGAGGATGATTTTGCCATATTTCAAGTTATTTAATTTGTGTTTGATGATTTGGAGTATTGGGAGAAAAATGGAGTTAATTGGAGTTGAATTGGACATATTGGCCAATTAACTAAGTGATAGATCGAATTAGGTCAATACCTTTTTATTTAGGTACACAATTGAATTTGTGTAGAACACCGTATTTAGACAATAATCTGAACAATTTGCATTCCATTTCATGCATCCATATAGTTTTATAACAGTTTAGCACCAATGTGGTAAATTGCTTGATCGTGCATTATGTCTAGGTGGTAAATCCTCCGATAAGGGCAAAGAAATTGTACCCGAGGATCGTTAGTCTAAGTACTCTAAAAATTCGACTCCCGAAATAGTGAGTAACCTTATTATTATCTTGATTATCTGAAGTGAATTTTAATTCGATTTTGTGATTTTATGGAAAATGAGTTTAAATGATAAATCTTTAGGTTTTATAAACAAAATGTGTTTAAATGAAATGATTTTATAAATTGTCTTGAAATTGAATGATGGCTTTGAAAATAGAGTAATTGGAGACCACTTGATGTGTTGTAAATTTATGGTTCTAATTGAATGGCTTATGATAATATTGGCATGAATGGTTGAATTGGTAAATGTGCTGAAAATGTATGAACTATTGATTTACCTTGAGAGGCTGTAAAATAAAATAATTTCCATGTCATGCTATTGCAAATTTTAATGTATGGTGGGTTTAGCTTGCTACAGTGGGTGGGTTCTGTGGACCAGCCTTTTTGAGGAGCACAGAATCCTGTTATATCTTACCTCATTCGAAGAGGCGCGTAGGTAACTCCTGAGGTACAACTTTACAGTTCACTTCATGCCAAACCACCACGTGAGAGTGAACTCATCCAATGCCAAGGAACGACTATGTTTTCAAAATAAAAACATGATTTATGCGTACATGACTTTTTAACAGCCTTGACGTACTCGGTTGGGATAGCCCTAGGTCAAGGTATCCCTGATAACTAAGTATGAGAATGATTTTGGCATAAGCCAAGCTTTTTAGGAAATCATAAGCCTCGTTGTTTATTTGAGTGAAATGAATCTATTTTATCTTATTAAAATGAGTTCGAAATGCTGTGAATCATTTTTATGCTAATCTATTTTATCTGTCTCCATTTACTCGGCTTTAGATATTTTAGATGATATTTGTTTACTTACTGGGATTATATAATCTCACCACCCTCCTTTCCACACCTTTCAGGCTCAGGATAGTCGGTAGATAGCTCATTTCGTTGAGGGCTACAGTTGGACTTGCATCCTAAAAAACTGTAGGTTTACCGCTTTTGATACTTTTGGTCTTTCGTTGGCCCACGTGTCACTATAAATTAAATCTTATGCTTTAGTTATCTGTATTACAGTATATATGAATTTATTTAGCTTTTACACAACAAAAATTATTTACCAGTAACTCTATAAATATTGTTTTATAAGAAAATAGAATATTTTTATTATATTCAAATAGGTATAGTTTCACTTTAAATGAATGTTTTAGACATTTAAACTTATTTTTGATTATGTAATATGTATTTTCCACTCGCAAACTACATTTTTAGCTGGTTTCGAGATTTTTAAGAAAAAATGACTAAAATGCCCCTGTGAGAAAAAAATTATTTTTCTATTGTTTCGATTTGGAAATAGTTTATAATCTCTCAAAACATAATACTTAATAACTGTTGCTCCCAAGGGAGGTGCGAAAACTAATAGTAAAGCCTTGCGAGATTTCGATTGACATTCCGGGCAATGAATGTCAATCTAGACATCGCAACGGTTGTCACGGGCTCGAAGGGAGTCACGGGCTCGAGGGGAGTAACGGGTCGTGACAATTATAGTGATATCAGAGTTTTTGGTTTTAAAGATCAAAGCTTTTAGTTTTAAAGATCAGAGCACATAGCTTTTGGGTTTAAAGTTATTTTAAAAATTTACAGTGTTAGTGTGGCCCCGAGTTAAGTTAGGTTAGACTGAATAAAATGCATGTATTGCATGTAAAGCCTGAGGTTGTTTAAACTTTCCTTATTCCTTCTTATAGATTATCATGCCTCCTCGACATGAACACCCACCTCTCACTAGATCGGCTAAGAGGGGAAGAGGTCGTTCTCAACATCGCCAGCTAGATCCTATAGAGGGGGAATCAAATGCGTCTACTATTCGGGCAGCACCTGCTGCTGAGCAGACTGAGACTCCTCCACATCCTCTACCTCATTCGCCACTTACTAGTATTCTTGCCATGCCTCTTAAGGCAGTTCAGGCATTGGTAGCCTTCTTTACTGCTATTACTGGCCAGGCTTAGGCTGGTCAAGCTCTTCTTACAGTTCCTCAAGTTGCTCCTTTAGTACCACCACCCCCACCTCCTGTCCCACCACCAGTGCTGGATGTTTCTATTTCTAAGAAGCTTAAAGAGGCTAGGCAACATGGTTGTGTTTCTTTTATGGGTGAGTCGGACGCAACTGTAGCTAAAAAGGTGGTGCAAATGGCTTTAAGAGTTGAGAAGCTTGCGAATGAAAATAGGAGAATGCGAGCTGAGTTAGCAAAAAGGAGAAATTTGAGTGTATCTTCTAGTCAGTCACCAAAAAAGGGCAAAGACTCATCTGTTTCAGGAAGTACTACTACTGTTTCAGTAACATCTTCCAGACCTCCATTTTCACAAACACAGTAGAGGTCTCCAAGATCTAACACATTTGCGATGACTATTTTTGGGAAGAGTTTCGGAGGTTTTGATAGATGCAGAAATTGTGGGAGATATCATGTCGGGTCGTGTAGAGGGCTTGTACGATGTTTTTATTGTGGTTAGCCGGGTCACATTAGGAGAGATTGCCCACAGTTAGGACAGGCTACGGTAGGTGCTCCATCTCCACCAGCTCGTATAGATATGTAGAGGAGAGATTCCTCTGGATTACAACTGAGACAGGGATGATTTTGACATACCACCAAAGGTAGATTAAATATGTTGAAATTAGTGTTCTAATAAAGTACATATGATAGAAAGCTAGTTTTGTAAATTGTAGTTTCCATGATCATGAAACTCTGGAACTAATAATAAGATAAGCATAAAATGTTGATATAGGTGGATTAATTTTATGACGATTTTAAGTTGAAGTGATTGGACTATACGAGTTGTAAGACAAAGAAGACTAGTAGTTGTGAATACTAAGGAATTGTGGAACACTAGAAAACAACGAATAATTATGTGTATNAAATTGTAGTTTCCATGATCATGAAGCTTTTGAACTAATAATAAGATAAGCATAAAATGTTGATATAGGTGGATTAATTTTATGACGATTTTAAGTTGAAGTGATTGGACTATACGAGTTGTAAGACAAAGAAGACTAGTAGTTGTGAATACTAAGGAATTGTGGAACACTAGAAAACAACGAATAATTATGTGTATGGTGTCATACGTATATGGTGAAGTCACTATACAATATGGAAAGAGTATTCTCAAGTGGGATTTATTGACTGATGATAAGTGGTGTGTAATCTGAGATACATGTAGCTATGAATAAATTTGGAGATTTTTGCTTAAGCAAACTTGTACTAAATGTTATGGTAAAGATATATGAATGTTAGTGGCAAAATAAATACGTTAAATCAATGTTTTGATCGTGCACTTGTGATAGAAAGTTAGTCTTACTAATTGTTGTATAGACTCAGAGGGAAGCCACACGATTGTGAATAATTGAGGTAGTTGTTGGGATAAAGTGAAGTCAAACAGTTGCAACACTACAATACTGACTATCAAACGCTATCGCTTTAAGAACCCCTAATGGCTAGAAAGTATGAGCAAACTGTGAGCAGTATAAAGATTGGACTCATGAGTTGGAAAATGATCATTGGTTTTGATGTCGAGTTTCGTTATTGGGAGTCTTAAGTGCATTAGGGGAGTGTTAAGGTGAATAATATGTTGACTAAAGTCAAATCTTAAGAAACAAAGTAAACCTTGTAAAAGGTTAAAGAGGAAGTGAGGGAAAGGTTAGATGAATGTATGAGATATTGATAAGAGATGTTAATACCAAGTGATGAAAGTGTGAATAAAGATTTCAAGAATGATATAGCAAATGAGTTTATATAGAATATTGTTATGAGAATTTACAAATCTTGTCTTGACTTTGTTGAAAGGAAAGGATTAGTGACAACACAAGTAAACCACGTAGTATGCTAGAAACCCTTGGAGATAAGTTGAAGCATGAATAGTTAAGCATGCATGTAAATATTTTGGTGAGCAAGTGCATGCCTTTATGGAAATGATATACTTGGAGTATGAAAGAGCAAATAAGTGATTAAGTTTTTCAAGAATGTTTAAACGCCTTTGAGAAAGAATTATAAATTATACGAGATGAGTATAAGATGTGTGATTTTGAAACTTGCCAAGGAGCCAAACAGCTAAGTCACGAGTTAAGTGATCACCTACTGTGAGACATAAGTTTAAGATAGATATCCCCAAAGAAATACTCAAGGGAAGTTCTACCATGGATCTCGTGAAAGTAAGCACTAAGTTATATGATCATAAAAAGGAAGCCGTAAGTTGAGAGTGATACTTGTATTGACATTGAAAAGTACTTGAGGAGGACATAGTTTCAAGTTTTACAATTTCAAGTACAATCTGTAAATTGGCTAAGGAAGAATGATGTTATATTCGTATGAAAGAGTGGAACAAAGGATGATAGAAGTTAACCTTGATAATGAAGTCGGATAATGAAACTTTCTTAATATATTATGAAAATTGGAATTCAAAAATGCTTTAGGCATCAATGATTCAAATGAGTTTGAGTTTTAAGTGACAAATCAATATCGGAATGCAAGAAGGATACAAGGTAATGTAGAGGCATGAAGGATAATCAAGGAAAAAGGATGACTCTTAGGAATTGTGGTATTGCATAAGATGCAATGATCAAGTTAAGATAAATCTTTGAGGCATCAATGACATTATAAAGCATACACCCATAATAGATTATAGTTTAATGGAGTTGACATTGTGATGCAATTATATAGTACAAGGAAACCTAAGCATATAATTGGAAATGATAAGAAGAGAGTATAAGTATGTAAATGATGTGGAATTATGCACAGGCATGATGAGAATTTGTATGAATTATGAAGATTATTCCATTGAATCTTGGTTATGGATGGGAATGAACAAAGAGAAATTAGTCTGAAGGCATTTGAAAATAGAGACCCGTATACATAATGAGGAATATGGACATTTGAATGTGCGTGTATACGTATGTGTGGAGTTAGTGATGTACCCAACTAAAATGAAGAATGGTTTTAGTGGTTCGGGATTTGAACTCAATATATTTGATGACTTGTATAGATAATGTAACGATCAAGAATCTTATCAGAAGTAGATTTATGGCGACCTAAGGAATTTTGGGGAAATAGTTAAAGGAATGTAATCTATTGTGCGATTAAGCCATATGAAATGGATTAATAAGATTAAGAAGATTGAAATTTCCTAAATGTAAGGTAAACATGAAGTATGTGGAAATAATTGAAGCCATTAATCTTCCCTAACACTGAGGATATGTACAGGAATGAGTATGGCGTGTTAATGATGTCGTAAACTACACAATAGTGTATGAGGATAGGATGAATGAATGAAAGTCGAGAAATTTGATATGGAATGAAGTAATAAGATAGTGATTAGTATACCTAAATAAGTATAAAATGCGATCAAAATTGATATGATTGAGATGGAGTTATGGTTCAAGTTTAATGATAGTAATAGAAGCATGCTTAGTGTCTCGTTATAAAAGATTATAATTATGAAGGTTACTGTTGATATGATTTTAAAGGATAATAATAGACATAAGTGAAGTATTCGAGTTGAATTGAAGGTAAATGAGGTGAACAAATCGAAATTCCCTATAAAGGAGAGGACATAAGAAGTCGAGCATTAGATGAGAAAACAATACCCTCGCCTTTTCTCTGAGTTCAGTAAATGAAATTTTGAGGTCAAACTTTTATTTTAAGGGGGGTAGTGCTATCAAGCCCGGCTCTACAATATATTTATTATGCCATTCTTACATAAGAATGCATGTTTGATTACTTGGGAACCTCAGAAATCGTTAAAGGACGGTAATATACCAAATAGTACAATTAAGTTGAATTAAGCCTCGAACTAGTCGAAATAGAGATTTGAAGATGAAATTGAGAATTTTAAGACCCTAGAATGACTTAAAATGGTGATTCAGAGTTTGAGGACTGATTTGGAGTCAAATTGAATTTTTCATGACCCAAGGGCAAAATGGTCATTTTGCCACCCAAGGTTAAGATGTGAGTGTTGGATAAAATTTTTGACTAAGATTGATCATTTGGAGTATAATTTGAGTTTGAGAAGTGAAAAATTTTAATTCTGGCATTGTTCCGAGCATAAAGGGTAAAATAGTCATTTTGCCACCCTAGGGGCAAAATTATAATTTTACACCACCCAACATTTGTCCAGCACATAGATTTTACCCAATATTATCATGAATAATTGAGGAAATTTAATGGTGGAGAGAGATTGCTTAATGGGTAAGTATGACACATGGACCAATGGAATGGTGACACATGACAAATTTTTGTCCATTTAATATTTTCCTTTATAAAGCCAATTTGAACTCTTCCACATTCATTCTTATGGCCGGCCAAAGCAAGAACAAAAGAAGAAAAGAAACAACAAAAACCCTAGAGTGAAAATTCAAGAGAAAATTGGTGGATTTCAAGTAATCAAGCAATCAAAGGTAAAATTTCAAGTTATTTAATTTGTGTTTGATGATTTGGAGTATTGGGAGAAAAATAGAGTTAATTGGAGTTGAATTGGACATATTAGCCAATTAACCGAGTGATAGATCAAATTAGGTCAATACCGTTTTATTTTGGTACACAATTGAATTTGTGTAGAACACCGTGTTTAGACAATAATCCGAACAATTTACATTCCATTTCATGCATCCATATAGTTTTATAACAGTTTAGCACCAATGTGGTAAATTGCTTGATTGTGCATTATGTCTAGGTGGTGAATCCTCCGATAAGGGCAAAGAAATTGTACCCGAAGATCTATAGTCAGAGTACTTTAAAAATTCGACTCCCGAAATAGTGAGTAACCTTATCATCATCTTCATTTTGTGATTTTTAAATCGTTTTTGTGATTTTATGGAAAATGAGTTTAAATGGTAAATCTTTAGGTTTTATAAACAAAATGTGTTTAAATGAAATGAGTTTATAAATTGTCTTGAAATTGAATGATGGCTTTGAAAATTGAGTAATTGGAGACTACTTGATGTGTTGCAAATTTATGGTTCTAATTGAATGGCTTATGATAATATTGGCATGAATGGTTGAATTGGTAAATGTGCTGAAAATGTATGAATTGTTGATTTGCCTTGAGAGGCTGTAAAATAAAATAATTGCCATGTCATGCTATTGCAAATTTTATTGTATGGTGGGTTTAGCTTGCTGTAGTAGGCAGGTTCTGTGGACTAGCCTTTTTGAGGGGCACAGAATCCTGTTATATCTTACCTCGTTCGGAGAGCATAAGGTAATTCCTGAGGTACAACTTTAGAGTTCACTTCACGCCAAACCACCACGTGAGGGTGAACTCAGCCAACGCCAAGGAATGGCTATGTTTTCAAAATAAAAACTTGATTTATGCATACATGACTTTTTAACAGCCTTGACGGACTTGGTTGGGATAGCCCTAGGACAAGGTATCCCTGATAACTGAGTATGAGAATGATTTTAGCACGAGCCAAGCTTTTTAGGAAATCATAAGCCTCGTTGTTTGTTTGGGTGAAATGAATTTATTTTATCTTATTAAAATGAGTTTGAAATGCTGTGAATCATTTTTATGCTAATCTATTTTATTTGCCTCCATTTACTCGGCTTTAGATATTTTAGATGATATTTGCTTACTCACTAGGATTATATAATCTCACCACCCTCCTTTCCACTCCTTTCAGGCTCAGGATAGTCGGTAAATAGCTGATTTCATTGAGGGCTACAGTTGGACTTGCATCCTCAAAAACTGTAGGTTTACCGTTTTTAATACTTTTGGTCGTTCGTGGGCCCACGTGTCATTGTAAATTAAATCTTATGCTTTGGTTATCTGTATTACAGTATGTATGAATTTATTTAGCTTTTGTGCTATAAAAATTATTTACGGTAACTCTATAAATATTGTTTTGTAAGAAAATAAAATATTTTATTGAATATTTTTATTATATTCAAATAGGTATAGTTTCGCTTTAAATGAATGTTTGAGACATCTAAACTTATTTTTGATTAGGAAATATGTATTTTCCACTCGCATACTACATTTTTAACTAGTTTCGAGATTTTTGAGGAAAAATGACCAAAATGCCCCTGTGAGAAAAAAATATTTTTCTATTGTTTTGATTTGGAAATAGTTTATAATCTCTCAAAACATGATACTTAACAACTGTTGCTCACAGGGGAGGTGCAAAAACTGATATTAAAGCCTTGCGAGGTTCTGGTTGGTATTCCGGGTAATGAATGTCTATCGGGACGTCACGACGGTTGTCACGGGCTCAAGGGAAGTACCGGGTCGTGACATCCTAATCGATTAAATCACTTAATGGAAAGGGTCCATGCTCAACTATGGTACCAAAGAAGTGGAAAATAGCGCAATAATTGATTAAGATACTCAGCGAAATAGAAAGTTTTTCGCTACAACGAGATTCAAGCTATAAAACACAAACTTTCTCGCTGCAACGAGAACCATGTTTGGTGAAACCCTCGAAACCCAAAAGTTTCTCGCTGCAGCAAGATTTATTCTCACTGCAGCAATAAACAGGGCACTAGCAAAAATTCTCCATTTCCTCAAGAAAAGGCCATCCTACTGAAATGACAAAAACAACATAAAATACATACAATTTTCCAAAGTTCAACATGTCAAGTTTCACATGCATTTCAATCATTTTCCATATTCATAAGCTTTTATTTCATAAACATAGATATACATAAATACATAGATAACCACCAATATCACCATCATCACACCCAACTCATGTGCATCCCCCCACATCGTGCACAGTCAGTGCCATTGTGTACATCCCCCCACATCATGAACACGGGCACTATCATCATCCACCTCCCTCACCAAGCCATCACCGGCATGTGCATCCCCCCACATCGTGCACACACACGGTTATAATCATCACACAATATCAACCATCATGCACAACATATATATCTATATATAGATACCAACAAAATGTAGTAGTGCACGAATCCATAACAACCACATGTCACAACATAAAGTCTATTATCAAAGGCTTGTTCCCAAGGCACTCGTTTTTAAGAAAAGTTGTATAAAGTCATTTAAATGCTTTGTATAAAACAGTCACATTCCCAAAACGATTTTGAAATGCAGTTCACTCACCGGTAATTTGTTGAACCTTTGGTCGACTTTAACTTCCCTAATTGTCCAAATCGGATGATGGGGCTTCGTTGGAACCTATCATTACATTAGCATCACCAATTTGTCAATTCACATACTTATAAAGTCTACAGTTTTTTCTTAGCTAGCTTCCAATTGCCATTTAAATGGCTATCTATTTCACTACCCTAATCACTCTAAAATGAGTGGATAACCTTAACTACAACATTCACAAGTCAACTTACTAATCATTCCATACATAAAAATAAATTCTAATTCATTACTCACCTTGGTAGCTTGTAACTTTGAAATTCTTTCCAATGAATTTTCCAAGCTATTATGGGAGCTTTCTCTCTCTTTCTCTCTCTAAACACCTAGTCTGTGAGAGAAAGTGTGAAAGTGGGATTTTTCAAGGGTTTTGAAATAAAAGAGTGAAAGAGCACAAGGGTTCCATGAAAAAGTGCACAAAGGCATGAAAATTGGAGCTAGAGAGAGAAAGTTATGAAGGTTTCATCCCATGCTTCCATGGAGGGGGAAACAAACATGAGATGGAAGGAAAAAGAAGAAGAAGAAGCTGCTGGAAGGAAAAGATATTTATAGCTCAAACTTATCTAATTCCCTTAAAAATTACGAAAATGCCCTTTAGCAAGTTAACTTGTTCTTCTCCAATCCTTTGTGCAATCTTTTTATTCTTTTGACACTAGGACAAGGTCCACAATGATCTAAACTACTCGAGTTTACAAAAATTTAAAATTTTGACTCAAGGTGCAAAATGACCATTTTACCCTTTTTGTTTCCTTTCGTTTTAATTTAGTCCTCCCAACACTCATTTAACTCTAATTTCCTTTTATTACCTTCTTCTACACATGTACAAACAAAGTATGAAGTTTGTACTCTAACGCGGTGTCCCCATAATATTTAAAATATTTATTTGCCCGCGTTATCTTTACTTAATAAAGACACGCAGCCCCATTAAAGTCATTTTTCTCCAAAATTCTCTCATTCTTCTTCGCCCCTACTTAGATTGACCATATACTCCTTCTTCATGAAAAATTTGACACTAAATAAAATATTAATATTTTAATATTATTTTATTCCAAAAATTTTCTCGTCTCCTCTTGTCTCCTTGGCACCCAGAATACCTTATTATGCCTCAATTGACTTCTGAATCACTTTTTATCCAACAAATTCTTCTCCAATAAAAATAATATTATTTTATTATTATTTTCTCGCATGTGGAATATTTTATCCCAAACTATTCCTTAGGCCTACTTGGACCTTAATAACATTAGAAAACTACTTTCAGGGGCTCACCAAGAGAAATGACGAAATTATCCCTAATCTGCATTATCGCGTCTACTTCTAGTTATGTGCCTATGGAGATCGAGATTTCACAGGTTCTCTTCTGAATTACCCTTTTTAACTCAATAATCAACCTCAATTGGCATCCGTAAACTTTATTAGCTACCGTATCAAAATATGTGGTACTACAGTCTCCCCCACTTAACATGAATTCGTCCTCGAATTCAAATCGACGTAGAGTGAATAATCAAAGTTCTAAAGTACTACCACATCACTTTCGTCGGGCATTCTTAACATAGAACCTTGGTTTATGCATCATATCGATTTCCAATCTTATAGAAAACTCGACAATATCATAATATATAGTTATGTGTACTACTCTTGTTGGACAAAACAATATCACTCTTTATCTTATGAAGAGAATTCAAATATGCTATTAGTTCTGGTCACACCTCAATCAAATCATTCTTAAATCATCAATCATGCATGTTTACTTGACCATCCATAATTCCTTTGCCTTGATCTTTTATCAAGCCTTCCAATAATCAAGCATCTATTCCACCATTGATTATGGGTCTAAATGGTCAACCAACCTCTATTCCATTTTACATACCTCCATATAAATTCCATTCAAGCATTTCATAATACATAAGGATCAAACACTCTTTATACATTTCATCTATTTTTTTAATATCAAAGATGATTTAAATTTAGTAACCATTAGTCATCATATTCCTAAGAACAAACTCCAATACTTTCATGATCGAGTGCTCACTAGATAAATCTCAACTTATACCACAAGGCATGTCAATAAATCATGACATTCCACATACCCCCTTATAATCTTAACCAATCTTTTTAATCAATAAGTCAACCTCTCAAGATTAAAGTTGCTCAAAATTTTCCCTTTAAAGTTCCTTTCCAAGTCTCATTTTGATTACTAATCATTTCTATATTTCCAATGTCATAGCTAATTTGCTCGTCATCAATCACCTACAACATATCTAACTTGATATTTCTCAAATTTACTCTAAACATCAGATCTCATGGCCTCATTAGTTTATCAATTTGAAGATCAAATTAAACATTTATCTCTCCTTAAGTGCACTTTAAAATTCAAGAATAATCTATTAAGGCCTTTATGATATTAACTTCTTTTAGTCCTTTTTACCTTAAAAAATTAAATTCATAATCATTCATTTTGAATCATGAGCTTTATATCAATCAAGACAGATTTTACACTTTTAATTATACGAATTCAGATGCACACCTTTACGCATAAGTTATAAACTTTTCCCCACATCATTGTATATCAAAACTATATATATTGAAGCTATACCAAAACTGATACATCATTTTCCATTGCCCCTTAGGGTATTAAATTCATGTCATACTTCTCTATTTGTGTACTTCATAATAACCTAAAAATTTCTAGCTCACAGTTAAGCTAGTGTATATGCCAAGCCTCTCAAGCTATATTAAAACACCAAATTTTATCATCATATAATAGAATTTGATGAACTCATACCAAAAGTATAAACACTTACTTTTAAGCTAACAACATTATAATCCCCTTGTTCACTGCCAAAATCAGCGATAAATTATCTTAATCATTGTCTAGCACTATAACCATTGATAGAATATCATCATCAAATCAAATTATATCCAACTCTGTATGAGCTTTTATGCAATATGCAACATATATATCCATACATATATATTTTCAAAAATTTTTAACTTCGAATAGCCTTAGCCATATCAAGCTCAATAAGCCATCTGTAAAACCAAAATAATGAACAATCAAGTTTAGAATCATTTCTTTCTAAAGTAGACCTCTACAATTTCCATAGTATATTTCTATTCCTTCACTAAGGGTAATATCAACTAACTTGACCATATCATCATTGCTCTTTAGGCACCTAAAGCTCGATTCAGCCTTTGCGTGCTAGTTGTCACGACCCAAATTTCGAGCCATGACCAACGCATGGGCCCAATGGACGTAGTCCACTAAGCCCAAGCAAGCCTATTAATCTGACGTGTTCATCATTCCATCATAAACTGCTAAGTCATTTTGCAAAACTTAGAATCAAAATATTATTAAACATTGCCATCTCATACTGGCATACTAAACAAGTGTATATACATTTGTCTACAACATGAATCTTAACAATTTACATTAGGTACGTCTATACACAACAAAATAATACTCGACTTCCAACGGAGGGACTCGGACGAATGTACAGCTACTGAATGCCGAGACATATACCAAAAGATGGATACAAGTCTACAAGGATGCCTCGTCCTAATTACCGGCTGGCTCGTGATCTGAAAACATGAAGTTGAAAACGGTGAGTATAAATGCAGTGAGTGAACAAGAAAGGGAACAAGCATACCATAAGGAATGTTTAACGAAATCATGATGCATTCTTTTTCAAAACAATGCAATTTGTTTTTGAACTTATTAAACCCCTCATGTAAACCCCACATGAGAAAAATACTTATTGGAAGAAGTCCATGCTCAACAAAGGATTTGGAGAGTGAAAACTTTAATAGCATTCGTACGAATCAAGTCAATAAATGACGGGTCCTCACTGAAGCGACACTTGATTTAAATTATCAACTAACCGAGGGTTTCTTTACTAGCCGAGGGTTTCTCACCAAACCTCCTTATATTAAGCTTAATTCACTTATTCCTTAATGTTGGAAATCCATGCTTAAAAATGATAGCAAAGAAGTGGAAAATAGGGCAACAATTGATCAAAATGAGGTGAAAAATAAAAGGTTTTTCACTGCAGCGAGATTTTGGTCATAAAACAGAAAGTTTTTCGCTACAGCAAAAATGGATTCTCGTTGCAGCGAGTTTCGGGCCAGCCTACCCTTTCAAAACTCGAAAGTTTCTCATTGCAGCGAGAATAAGAACATCAAGAAAAAGGTTCCCTTTTCCCTTAAAACAAAGCCATCCTGCTAAATAACAAAGACAACATGTAACACATGCAAACTGCCAAATTTCAACAAATCAAATGCTCACATTTTTGCATTTACAACCATATACCATATATGTATATATATATATATATATATATATATCATCATATACACCCTCCCATCATCATCATCTCATATGCAACGGCTTATGCGCACTCCCACTCGCACATAGTCGGGTTAGCAACGGTTTATGTGTACTCCCACTCTCACATAGCCGGGTCAACAACGGCTTATGTGCACCTCTACACGCACATAGTCGGGTCTAGATCAACATACAAAGAAGCGCCTAATGCATATCATGCATACTATCATATTTTGATAACACATAGCACATTTCCACAATATAAAATCACTTCACCAAAGGCTTGTTCCCAAGGCACATTTTCAAATTCAAGTTAGATAAAATCATTCACATTCCCCAAAACAAGTTTGAAATGCAAGTCCACTCACTGGTATATTGTTGAGCCTTTAGATGACTCCAATTCCCCTAATTGTCCAAATGGGATGACGGGGCTTCCTTGAAACCTACCATCACATTAACATCACCATTATGTTAATTCACATATTGTAAAACCTAAAAGCTATCTCTTTGCTAGCCTTCAATTGTCACTTTAAATGGCTATCTATGTTCACTATCTAAATCACTATAAAATGAATGAACATCCTCAACAATAAAACAACTCATAATCTAAATTACTAGCCATTATCCACAACTAAAAGCCAAGCTTAGTGCATCACTCACCGTAGGGTTCCTTTGTAGTTGAATTCTTTTCCAATAGCTTCCAAATCAATGGGGTAATTCTCTTTTTCTCTCTCTAAAATGCCCAACTAGTGAGAGAAAGTATGGAACTAAGATTTTTCAAGGGTTTTAAAGAGAGAGAGTGGAAGAATACAAGGGTTCTAGTCAAAAGGGCTCAAAAGTATGAAAACTAGAGCTAGAGAGAGAAAATTAAGCAAGCTCCATATCAAGCTTCCATGGAGGTTTTAAAGAAACGTGAGAGGGAATAAGGAGAAGAAGACAAGCTATTGGAAATTCAAGATATTTTATAGCCAAACTTATCCACTCCACTTAAATTACCAAATTACCCCCCCACAATTTAGCTTATTCTCCTCTAATCTTTTATGCAATCACTTTTGACACTGGGACAAGGTCCATAATGGTCTAGACATGCTCGGGTTCATGAAAACTTAAAATTTTAACTCGAGGTGAAAAATGACCACTTTGCCTCTACCGTGAAAATCATCAAAATTTTGGTTTCCTTTCCATTTTACCCATAATTTCACCATCCATTTATACCTTAGGCCTACTTAGGCCATAATATTGTTTAAAACTTACTTTTATGGGCTTACGAAGGAAATGACGAAACTACCCCTGATTAGGGATATCGCGTATATTACTAACTACGAGTCGATAAAGGTCAAGGTCTCACACTAGTATTAGGCATTCTATTTTGAAAATTCCTTAAAACAAAGTGAAGCATGTGAGGGAAACACCTTTCATAATTTATGCGTTGTGTCTACGAGTATATCGAAGCCACAACCTTATCGAGTCTACCTAATGGCATGACACTCACTGCCTTAAACCAATATCTCCAAGCATCCTTATATTTGTAACATATCTTTATACTTATGTGACACATTAGCCACGAGCTCTAACTTGACTATATAGTCGTTTGCTCTTGGAGTTTTAATGTTCTCTCATTGCGAACAATCTCTTGAATCTATCTCACCAGGATGTCCACAAAGTGGTTACCAGTCCATAACTTATAGTTCAATGCCTAAAGCAGTGAACACAATCTCATCGTTAAAGTTATACTCTTATCTACCAATCATAGCTCCTTTTATGAGCACATACTTTACATTGCTTGATTGTTCAGAAGCCACTCATGGCCATCCAAATTCGACCTCTTATAGCTAGTCAAACTAGTATATTATTCTTGTGTTTTCCAATACACTTCCAAAATGCTTAAACACATCCTTTAATAGAATTCTATTAAGGACTCGGACAATCAAAGGCTTATCTTCAAAGCCACGCATAACTTTAATAATTTAATATATATTCGATAACATTTAGCTCATTAATCCCATTGAGCATTACTTTAAGATCTTTCAAGATGTCCTTACTCTTATTTCGAATCGAACCAAACTAACTTAATATAATTGCATTGATTATCCTTGAGCTTTTTATGCTCGTCATAACAACACCTATGTTTCACCCATCATTCGTCTTAATGACTTTCAGCCTTTCACAACACACTTCTCATACATGTTAAGGCATTCTCAATCTCATACCAAGCCAATAGTCATGTAATCACCAATTAGGCCAAATCTTTCTATGGAATATCTCCTTCCATACAATGAATGCAAATCACAAAATATACAACTTCAAGTGTATGCTTACATATTGGTAACCTCCATATACTTCATGGTCATAAAAATCACAATTTGCAAAACTAGCTTTCTATCAAAAGTTTACAATCGGAACATTAGTCTCAACGTATCTCACTTTGGGCATACTTCACTACTAGCATTCACATACCTTTACCATAACATTCAGTGCCAATTGATTAAGCAATAATTGTCACGACCCAAATTCTAGGCCATGACCGGCGCATGGGCCCAATGGACGTAGTCCACTAAGCCCAAGCAAGCCTATTAATCTGACATGTTTATCATTTCATCATAAACTGCTATGTCATATATCATAACTTAGAATCAAAATAATGTTAAGCATTGCCACTTCGTATTGGCATACCAAATAGGTGTATATACACTATCTACACATGTAACTTAATAATTCCCATTAGGTTCGTCTATACACAACAAAAGGAGACTCGATGTTTAGCGGAGAGACTTGGACGAAAGTACACCTACTGAATGCCGAGACACTTACCAAAAGATGGATACAAGTCCGCGAGGACACCTCGTCTTAGTTACCGGCTGTCTTTTAATCTGAAAACATGAAGTTGAAAGCGGTGAACATAAACTCAGTGAGTGAACAAGAAGGGAACAAGCATACCATAAGGAATGTTTATCGAAATCATGATACACTCAGTTTCTCAAAACAATGCAATTTGTTCTAGTTCTTAGTAGAACCCCTCATGTAAACCCCTCATGAGTAAATCACTCAAAAGATCCATACTCAACTATGGTACCAAAGAATCAAAAAATATAGAAAAACCCACAAGTTAGCCAAAATGGACAGAAAGTTTCTCGCTACAGTGAACTTCATTCTCGCTGCAGCAAGAACTAGGTCTGGTGAAGACCCTCAAACTTGAGAGTTTCTCGTTGCAGCGAGAGTCAGAACATCAAGGAAAAAGTCTCATTTTCCTTTAAAACAAGCTATCTTGCTAAAAAAAACAATAGCAACATGTAACACATGTAAACTCCCAAATTTCAACAAACCAAATGCTCACATATTTGCATTTACAACCATATACCATATATGTATATATATATATCAATCATCATGTACACCCTCCCATCATCATCATCTCATATGCAACAGCTTATGCATACTCTCACTCGCATATAGCTGGGTCAGCAACGGCTTATGTGCACTCCCACTCACACATAGCCGGGTCAGCAACAGCTTATGTGCACTTCTACTCGTACATAGTCGGGTCAGCAACGGCTTATGTGCACTCATACTCGCACATAGCCGGGTCCACATCAAATGCAAAGAAGCATCCAATGCATATCATGCATTTTATCATATTGTGATAACACATAAACCATTGTATAGCACATTTTCACAATATAAAATCATTTTACTAAAAGCTTGTTCCCAAGGTACATTTTCTAAGACAAGTTGGATAGAATCTTTCATATTCCCCAAAACAAGTTTGAAATGCAAGTCCACTCACCGGTATTCGTTGAGCCTTTAGCCGACTCTTAATCCCCCTAATGATCCAATTGGGGTGATGGGGCTTCGTTAGAACCTACCATCAAATTAACATTTCCATAATGTCAATTTACATACTATAAACCCTAAAAGCTATCTTTTAGCTAGCTTTCAATTGCCATTTAAATGGCCATCCATTTTCACTTTCCTATCACTCCAAAGTGAATTAACAATCTCAACTACAAAATATTCACAAATCAAATCTCTAGTCATTCTCAACACTTAAAACCCAATACTAGTTTACTACTCACCTTGATAGCTTTGTAACTTTGAACTTTTTCCAAAAGCTTTCAAGCTATTAATAAAGCTTCCTCTTTCTCTCTCTAAAACACCTAACTAGTGAGAGAGTATGGAAACAAGATTTTCATCATTTTCAAGGGTTTTAAAGTGAGAGAGTGGAAGAATACAAGGGTTCGAGTCCAAAGGGCACCAGGGTATGAAAATTAGAGCTAGAGAGAGAAAGTTATGAAAGCTTCACATTAAGCTTCCATGGAAAAATTGAAGAAACGTGAGAGGGAAGAGAACAAGAAGAGGAAGCTGCTGGAAATCCCAAGAAGTTGCTAGAAGGAGAGGATATTTATGGCCTAAGCTTATCCACTCCTTTGGAAATTACTAAAATGCCCCTCCACAAATTAGCTTAATCCCTTGCAATCCCACACTTTTTCTTCAATTTTCCCACCTAGGGTTTGTGTTCTTTTCTTTCCTCTTCACTTAATGCTTTGGCCAGCCATATGGGTGGGACTAAGAGAGTTTTAAATAGATTTTACAAGGAAATTCTAGAATAATCCAAGCTTGACACGTGGCATGTTTCCATTGGTCCATGTGTAATACTTATCCATTAAGTAATCTCTCTCCACCACATAAAATGTTTCAATTATCCACAATGTAAAATGTTAATGGCTGAAATCCATGGGCAAGACAAGTGTTAGGTGGTGTAAAATTCTAAAATTCCCATTTTGTCATCGAATGACAAATTTACCATTTTGCCCCTAGAACATGAAAATCATCAAAATTTTTATTTCCTTGTCATTTCACCCATATTTTCATCATTCATTTATGCTTTAGGCCCACTTAAGCCATAATATTGTTTAAAACTTACTTTTATTGGCTTATTGAGAAAATGACAAAATTATTCTTGATTAGGGATATCGCGTATATTTCTATTTACGAGTCTATAAAGGTCAAGGTCTCACAATAATCTCCAAATTTACTCTTAGATACACATATATTAAATTGTACACCACTTAGTGTTGAGATCTCGACTTTACTCATCAATTCTAAACCAATTACATCCATAAGATAAACAATTCACATAATTTTTTTTTTGTATCTTGCCTTTGCAGTCATAAGATCAAAATTTCTTAAGCTTAGGATGCAGAAGCTTCCTCTTAGAGTATATCCGGAAATCCACATGTTGTAAGTCCCTTACCTAGGGAAGTCACATTCAAGACTAATCATTTACATCATAGGTTGCATATTGAACCAAACATATTTTTAAATTGACTTTTAAAGCAATTTATATATCGATCTTCATATAGAACTCCATATGGCACTTAAACTAAATTTTTCATTTCCATGTCATTTAATTTCAAACTGCTAAATCCACACCTAGTCCTTTAATCTTTTGGCTCCATGCTAAGCATAGCAAAATTTAAGCTCATCCTTAGAGCAGGTTTGTTTACTAGCCTTTTTCTTCATGACTACCATCAATTATAATAATCACTGATTTTCACTCTTGAGCTAATTCATATACCTTAAATTTTAAACCATAATAGTTCAAATTAACCCTTGGGATCTCACAGTCACTTAATTGGAATCAAAACCAGCTCCCTCTAACCTGCTGTACACATATTCAACACATATTCTCATATAAATATTTCGGAAGCCCAGCGCCATTTATATATGGCATAACAAGCTTAATTAACCTAGTGCACTTAACCCCGCGCACATAAGTATTGGCTTAGTCTTTCCTCGATACTTAAATTTATAAACCTCAAGCGAGTCATAACAATCACTATTCATTCCAGTCAAAATACAGCTCTTATTACCATATCGTACGTCCTCCCTATATTGACCTCAAATACAATCCATAGTCTCCAATTTTTTAAATTTTTTTTCCTTGATAACCATGGGTTCAAATCATAATTCCACTAAAAGAATAAATTATTGTGGACCTAACAGTCCAACTCCACCTTCCTCCATTCTTAGTCGGAGGAATATATCATTATATTGACCTTTCATTAGGAGCATTTGCTTAAAAATCTTTTCAATAATGGTTTGTGTTTCGGGTGGCATCTCAAACCCGAGCAACAATACAATTTATACCTTTTACATGACGATAGCAAAAAGGTAGGTTACTAGGAATAGGAGTTCATATAGGTTCCTGTCTATGACTAGTGCTGTAGTCATAAATCATAAACAAGACTCTGCATTAACTCCGACAACTCGGCTGACAGACACAAGGATCCCTAGGACTCGACTAAACCTAAAGCTTTAATACCACCTCTGTCACAATCAAAATTCTCAGGCCATGACCGACGCATGGGTCCAGTGGGCATTGCCCACTAAGCCCAAGCAAGCCTCTTTATGCAATTCCGATTATCATTCCATCCATCATCTTTAAAATGTAGTGCTGTAACTCTCAAAAGTAAATGTTCCAGTAATATTTTATAATAATTAAATATTCATATTTCTATTATATTAAAGTACTATCATCATCAATCCAACATATACATGTTCACAAGTAATAGACTCGAGACCGTCAGCGGAGTGACTCTAGGTGAAGATACAGCTATCGAGATGCCATAGTACCTACCAAGAAGACGAGCATAGGTATGTGACTCAATCTAGGTCTCAACTGCCTCCAAATCTGAAAACATGAATTTTAAAAATGTGAGTACAAAACTCAGTGAATGAACAAGGAAGGGAACAAGCAATCAATAGGAAAAATTTGAAAATCATGATGCACTTATTTTAAAACAATGCAATTTAACTTAGTGTTTATCATAACCCCTCAAGAAAACCCCAATTGATTAAATCACTTGATGTAAAGGGTCCATGCTCAACTATGGTACCTAAGAAGTGGAAAATAGCGCAGCAATCGATCAAGATACTAAGCAAAACAGAAAGTTTTTGGCTGCAGCGAGATTCAAGCCATAAAACACAAACTTTCTCGCTGCAGTGAGAACCATGTCTGGTGAAACCCTCGAAACCCGAGAGTTTCTCGCTGCAACGAGATTCATTCTCATTGCATCGATAAACAGGGCACCAACAAAAATTCCCCATTTCCTCTAGAAAAGGCCATCTTGCTGAAATGACAAAAACAACATAAAACACATATAATTTCTCAAAGTTCAACATGTCAAGTTTCACATGCATTTCAATCATATGCCATATTCATAAGCTTTTATTTCATAAACGTAGATATACATGAATACATAGATAACCACCAATATCACCATCATCACACGCAGCTCATGTGCATCCCCCCACATCATGCACATAGCCGGAGTCATCGTGCGCATCCCCCCACATCATGCACAGTCAGTGCCATCGTGTACATCCCCCCACATCGTGCACACGAGCATTATCATCATCCACCTCCCTCACCATGCCATCACCGGCATGTGCATCCCCCCACATCGTGCACACACGCGGTTATAATTATCACACAATATCAACCATCGTGCACAACATATATATATCTATATATATATATACACCAACATAATGTAGTAATGCACGAATTCATAACAACCACATGTCACAACATAAAGTCAATTAACAAAGGCTTGTTCCCAAGGCACTCGTTTTTAAGAAAAGTTGTATAAAATCATTCAAATGCTTTGTACAAAACAGTCATATTCCCAAAACAATTTTGAAATGCAGTTCACTCACCGGTAATTTGTCATTTAAGTTTGGTTTAGCTTGCATGAACAGTCATCATGGCTGTGTGAGTGACACATCAGCCTCACCCAAAATCTTTAAGTGGTCCCACCACACTCAAGCTGATAGTGATTAATCTTCACTATCGTCATAAGATTCCTTAAGTTTAAAATCGTTCTCATCCATAACTTGCATCATAAACATATAAACATTTTTATAAACCATCTTCGTGGTTAGTCCATAGTATATATGAAATTCTCAACACACACATCTCATGGCATACATTTCATAATCTCGTAATTAATTCCCATGCTTAGCTTGTAGTGTACATGACATAACCAACACCTACATCTCATGGCATTCATGTTATAATCTCATAATTCATCTCATGTTTAGCCCATCATGTACATGACATTCCTAACACATATATTTCATGGCATACATGTCATAACCTTATAGATGAACCTCATGCACCCATCATACCTTACATGTTGCATTATGTCAAGCATGTATATCATACCATTCATCTCATTTAGAAGGTAAACATTTGAAAGGGCTAGCCCCTCTTGTTGAAAACTAATACATAGTAGCATATTTACATATATAATAGATTCAAAAATTATTGGAAAACCATTAGTGTCAATACACAATCAATCATCATTAAATCAATTTTTTTAGTCATTCTTTGAAATACTAGTTGAAAACCTTGAACTTGAATTCTTTGATAAGCCATTCCTTAAAACAACATTTTGCCATGTACAGCAAATCATTCCCATAAAAATCATGCTCACTTAATATATTGAAATATTTGAAGAGTTGTATCACTCACTTAATTGGAGATTCAATGCTTGGCTCCCTGATTTACGACTTCACACTGGTGGATTCCTTAAAGTTTTCGACTGTTCCTAATCATTCAAGAAACATCACGATCATTATCAAGTCTAATAATTTCGTATTAGTTATTTCCAACACTTTTGGAACTACTTGGATTCAACTAAAACTATATTTCTAGCTTAAACTCACTATTACATTAATTATATAATGCTTAAGAACCCATAAATTCTTCATCCTTACCTTAGGTGAGCTTAGATGCTTAGGAAAATCACAAAACCTTGAGCTTTAACAATCAAGAGAAGAATCTGGGCACACAAATAGTATTTTCAATGTTGGAAAATCAAGATTTAAAGATTTCAAGGTTGAAAAATGTTATCTTTTTCATAAAAACTCAAAACCAAGCCTTTAATTCGTAAAAATGGTGTTTGGACTAAAAATGGGTTGTTAAAGCTTTAGAATTGAGAGTTTACTTTGCAAAAATGGTTGACGGTTGCCAATCCTCAAAAAATATGGCATATTTATAGGTTAGGGTGTGAAAATACATTTTTACCCTTTTTATTTTTCTGAAAATGACGAAATTTGTCGATACATTAGGTCCATGTATCAATACATTAGTTTTTGAAAAAAATTTATCGATACATTTGACTATGTATTGATAGATGTTTATAAAAATCTAAATCTATTGATATATTTTTACATGTATCAATACATGTTTTTCAAATCCCCATTTTAAAAGCCTTTTAGACTAAATCTATTGATATATAAGGGTCATGTATCGATACATTTGCTCTAGTATGCAAAAATAGTTTAAAACTTGTCCAATTGGACTTTTTTAAACATCTAACTTTGGTAAACATAATACAACATCAAAAAATGAATTTTTCTACGGTTTCGAAATTTAATGTTTCGGAACAAAAATTTCATATGTCACTTAAGGTTTTTCTTAAATTATACTTTATTTAGGGTGAGATTTCACAGTATATATACTTTATGACTTCTTAGTATACTTATATACTATATAAGTATATATTATGTCATGACCCGGTACTCCTCTCGAGCCAGTGACAACTACCGTGGTACCTCGATAGACACTCATTTCCCGTAATGCCAACCGGGACCTCGCAAGGCTTAATATCAGTATCTCATTTCCCCCGTGAGTAACCATTGCCAAAAATCATGTTCTAAAAGATTTTAAGCTGTTTCCAACTCAAAACAAATAAAATAATAATTTTCGTCTCACAAGGGTATTTTAGTAATTTTTTCCTACAAATTTCGAAATCAGCTAAAATGTAATATATGAGTACAAAACATATAATTCATAATCAAAAGTGAGTTTTAAAGTCTAAAATTTTCATTTAAAATGAAATTTCGATTATTTGGATATAATAAGAAAATAAAAGAAATGTTAAGCAAAATATTCTATTTTCTTATAAAACAATATTTTAGAGTTATACGTAAATAATTTTTGTAGCGTAAAAGTTAAATAAATTCATACATACTGTAATACAGTAAGCCAAAGTATTTAATTTAATTTACAATAATAAGTGAGCCCCCGAATAAAAAAAAAGTAAATAGGACTATAAACCTACAGTTTGAAGAATGCAAACCCAACGGTAGTCCTCGATGAGATCAGCTATCTACAGTCTAATCTGAGCATGAAATGGAGGGAAAAGAGGGTGGTGAGATTATAAAATCCTAGTGAGTAAACAAACATCATTCAAAAGATCTAAAGTGCGAGTAAAAGGAGACTATTAAAACATTTCATCGAAATAAGTTTTTCATAACATAAGTATTCATTTCATTTAAATAGTCAACATGGCTTATGAGTATTTAAAAAAAACTTAGCTCCTGCCAAAATCATTCTTGAGGATACCTTAGCCGAGGCATCTGACTGAGTCCACCAAGGCTGTAAAAATTTCGTATACATGAAAACATATTTTTAGTTTGAAAAACACAACTGTTCCTTGGCGTTAGTGGAGTTCATCATCACGAGGTGGTTCGGCGTGACGTGGACTCTAACCATACCTCAGGAGATACCCTACGCGCCTCTCCGACCCAAGTTCATATTTATATCCAAATTTCGTGCCCCTCTAATAGGCTGGTCCACAAAATCCGCCCACTGCAGCATGCTAAACCCACTATATAATAAAATTTTAACAGAATGATAGGGCTAATATAATACTACACAGCCTGCAAGGGTAAAATAAAACAATTCATACAATTCATAAAACACAACCTAACCAGTCATGCCAACACAATAACAATATAACATAAGCCATCAATTTCCAATCATAAATTTACAACATACCAGTGGTCTCCAATTACTCTATTTTCAAAATCGTTATTTCGTTTCAAGACAATTTATAAAGTCTTTTCATTTAAACACATTTTGTTTACAAAACATAAAAATTTACCATTTGAACTCATTTTCATAAAATTCACCAAAATTGAATAAAAACATACTTTAGATAATTAAAATGATGGTAAGGTTACTCACAATGTCTAGAGTGGGGATTTTTGAAATACTCAGACTATTGGTCCTCGGGTACAATTCCCTTACCTTTATAGGAGGACTTACCACCTTGACACAGTACAAAATCGAGAAATTCACCACATTGGTACTAAATTGAAATTAAACTAATTTAGACTACTAATGCATGATATGGAATGCAAAATGTCTGATTAATCGCTTAAATGTAATATTCGACCTAAGTCATACTATACTCGGTCTAATAGGCTAAAATCTCCAATTTAACTCCAAATCAATTCTTTTCACTTTCTACACTCCAATTATACCTAAATTACCTCAGTGACTATGAATGAGATTTAATTTATCAGTCTCGGATCAATAATCACACATGTCTATACATTGAGCAAAAATTCAGATTTTCACATCAAAATTTCTCATTTAATTTCTAGCCTAACCAAACATCAAATATCACCAAAATGTCATGAAATATCATCAATTTCAACCTCAATATTCTCCCTAGAAAATTCAGCCTCCTATGGGTAATGCGAGAAAATGAATTTGTTTTCTTGTTGTTTTGTTTCTAAATATGTTAAACTAACTAAAAACACTAACATAACTTAGAATCAAATCAATCCAACTTCATTCTCTCTCCATACCCATTTGGTCAGCCATGAATTCACCATGAAAACATGAAATTTAATCATGGAAAATAAGGAGAAATGCATGGGAAAGGTAGATCACAAGTCAAAATCAAGAAATTTTACCTTTGATTGCTTGATTCCCTGAAATCCCACACTTTTTCTTCAATTTTCCCACCTAGGTTTTGTGTTTTTCCTTTCTTCTCTTTGTTCTTACTATGGCCGGCCACATGAAGAGAAAATGGGATAAATATGGGCTGATTTTTATGGAAAACAATAAAATATCCTTACTTGACACGTCACATGCTTATTAGTCCATTTTTCTTTTTATTTTTTATACTTTAATAATTATGCTTCCATTCTCCAGCACATGATTAGTCAAAGGTCAAAATGAGGATAAGGGAAGACCATGTGCTGGACAAGTGTCCTGGTGGTGGAAAATTACTATTTTGCACCTAAGATGGCAAAATTACCATTTTACCCCTATGCTCTAAAAAATACCAAGATTATAATTTTTCACTTCTCAACCTCAAATTATACTCCAATAAGTCAAATAAGATCAAAATCTTTCAAAAAAATTTCCATTTTGTCCTTGAGTGGCAAAATGACCAATTTGCCCCTATATAGCGAAATTTCCAATTTGACTCCAATTCGATCCACGAACTCCGAATCACCATTTTAAGTCATTCTAGGACTTTAAAATTCTCAATGAAATACCCCATACTTTGATATGGTGATAAATAAAGTTGATCGAATGCAAATTGAGGTCAATTAAAATGTTTAAAAGTGATAAGAGACGAAAGGAGTAGTTTAGAATTTGTGAGAAAATAATAATAAAATAATAATAATTTTATCGGAGGAGAATTTGTGAGATAAAAGGAGATTCAAAAGTCAAGTGAGGCATAATAAGGTATTTCGGGTACCAAGGAGAGAAGATAAAATTTTTAGAATAAAATAATATTTTATTAATGAAATAATATTAAAATATTAATATTTAGCTAGATGTCGAAAACAGTCAAGAAGAAGGATCATATGGTTGATCCAAGTGGGGGAGAACATGACAAGCCCGACTCTATAAAAATATTTGTCATGACATACATGTGATGGATAGCATGTTTGCATGCTAAGAGAGTCCCGAAAAATTTACAAAAGTCGGTATTGTACCTAGACGTACAACAAAGTTGATTTAAGCCTCGAAGTAGATCAAATAGAGAATTTACGATGAAATTAAGAATTTTAAAGTCTCAGAATGGTTTAATATGGTGATTTGGAGTTCGAGGATCAATTTGAAAACAAACCAGAATTTTCACTATCTAGGGGCAAAATGGTCATTTGCTACCTAGGGACAAAATGGAAATTTTAGAAAAGATTTTTTGGCCCCATTTGACTTATTGGAGTAAGATTTGAGGTTTAGAAGTGAAAAATTTTAATTTCGGTATAATTTGGAGAAAAAGGGTAAAATGGTAATTTTGCCACCCTAGGGGCAAAATTGTAATTTTCCACCACCAGGACATTTTTCCAGCACATGGTCTTCCTTTATCCTCATTTTGACCATTAACTAATTGTGTGGTGGAGATAAAAAGGATTAAAATTTTAAAATTTTCAAAATGGACCAATAAGAAAATTTCATGTGTCATACCTTTATTATTTTATTGTTTCTTTATAAAAAGGCATAAAATCAGCCCATTTTCTTCATATGGCCAGCCAAGCAAGGAAGAGAGAGAAAGAGAGGAAGAACAAAGGGAAAAACAAGAAAACCTAGGTGAAAATTCAAAGAAAAAGTGAAGAAATCAAGGAAACAAGTTAGGTAAGTTAGAATTTCTTTAGTTCTCCTTGATACCTAGCTTACCCATGCTTTTGTTCTTAATTTTCATGGTTGAAATTGAGTTATTATGATGAATTCAATTCTGAAAAATGGGTTAGGAGAGAGAAAATTGTTAGATTAATTTGATTTTAAGTTATGTTAGTGTTTTAAGTTAGTTTAGCATATTTAGAAACAAAACAATAAGAAAAGAATTTATTTTCTCCCACAACCCTTAATGGCTGAATTTAGCATGTGTTGAGTGAGGATGAATTTGATTTTCATTCTACGAGAATTGGTTAAGAAATGATGAATTATGAGCCTAGAAAAATAATGAGAATTTTCAGAGCAAAAATACGAATTTTTACCCATTAGGGTTATTTTTGCAATTTGCTATCGAGACTGATAAATTGAATCTCATTTACAGTCATTAAGGTAATTTAGGTATAATTGAAGTGTAGAAAGTGAGAAGAATTGATTTAGAGTTAAATTGGAAATAATAGGCCGAATTAGGTCAACACCGCATTTAAACGGTAGTCTGATAAGTTGTATATCATATCATGCATATATACCGAACCTGAATTGATTTTATAATGGTCAAGCATTGATGTGATGAATTATGTATTGTACATTGTGGATAGGTGGTGTGCAAAGTACACTCGTAAAAGTACAGAAACTGTGCTTGGAGATTGGGATTAGGAGTACATCGACTCCTAGAACAGTGAGTGAACTTATTATCGTCTTAATTATCTAGAGTAATTTTATGCAATTGTGTGATTTTATGAAAAATGAGTTTAAATGGTAAATTGCTATGTTTTAAGAGAAATTACGATTTTCTAAAATGATTTTATAAATTTTCTAGAAAAATTGAATACTGGTTTTGAAAATACAGTAATTGGAGACTGCTTGCTTGTGTTGCAAATTTATGGTTTTGAATTGAATGGCTTATCACAATAAATGAGCATGAATGGCTAAACTGATTTTGGTGTTAGAATTATTTATACTGTGTATTCAGCCTTGAGAGGCTAGGTTGCGATAAATTGCCATGTCATGCTAGAATGAATTTTATTGATCGGTGGATTATATATTAATTATTTACTACAGAGGGGGTTTCGTGGACCAGCCTATTAGAGGGGCACGGTAAACTCCATTATATTATTACCTCGAACGAAGAGGCACGTAGGGTATCTCTTGGGCTAAAGCTTAGGGTTCACTTCACGCCAAACCACCACGTGAAGAGGAACTCAGCCAACGCCAAGGAACGACTGTATTTTTCTCAAACTAAAAACATATTTTAAGTGTATACAAAAATTTTAATAGCCTTGGCGGACTCGATTGGATGCCCTGCGCAAGGTATCACCGAGTATGAGTTTTGGCACGAGCCAAAGTTTTAAGAAATTCATAAGCCAAGTTGATTACTCGATTTTTATGGATTGATTTTATTTGGTTGAAATGAACTGAAAGGTAATGAAATTACAGTATGATGACTTATTTTAATTGTCTCCATTTACTCGGCTTTAGATACTTTAGATGGTATCTGTTTACTCACTGGGATTATAAAATCTCACCCCTTCTTCCTATACATTTTTCAGGCTCAGGACAGTTTGTAGATAGTCGAGTAGGACGAGAACTAAGCTCGGAACTGCATTATAGAAAGTAAGAGTTCACAGTCTTACATCCTCTTGGTCAATTGGAGCCCACGTGTCATTGCAGATCAAAACTTATATTTTGGTTATCTGTATTTCTATTCATACAATTTTTACTTTACTTTCATGTGCGAAAAATTATTTACGAATATTTCTATAAAAATTTATTTTATGAGAAAATAGAATATTTTATTAATTATTTTTGAATAGTACTAGTTGTTAACAATTTGCTTTCAAATGAACGTTTTAGATACTTATTTTGTTTTTAAATCATTAAATATATATTTTCTGCTTACCTATTACATTTTTAGCAAGTTTTGAGATTTTTGACGAAAAATTACGAAAATGCCCCTATGAGCCAGAAAATAATATTTTATTGTTCTTATTTGAAAATGACTTATGATTTTTTTAAATGCGAGATTTTATAATTGTTGCTCACCGGGGAGATGCGAAAGTTGATGCTAAGCCTTACGGGGTTTCGATAGGCATTCGGGGTGAAGAATGTCTGTCGAGGCCTCGCGGCGGTTGTCACGGGCTCGATGGGGAGTTTCGGGTCGTGACAATTTAGATTGGTATCAGAGCATGGTTTAAAGATCAGATATTTTGATTTTAAAGCTTTGGATTTTAAAGTTTTTGATTTTAAGGTTGTTTTAAGAAATCTACACTGACACTGCGTGGCCCCAAGTCCAGTTAAGTTAAGATAAGTTAAGTTAAGTTAAGTTAGGTTAGATTGAATAGAATGTATGCATCTACATATAGAAATCTACCTATTTTTGAGATGCATAAATAATTAAACAATTACTATTTGATTGCATATAGGTTTTGAGGTGCGCTGGTGACACATACACCATGTCTAGGAGAGACGGTAGTCCCGACGCCTCTCATAGTATTAGCGAGGGATCGCTAGATTCTACTGCTAAGAGCCGATGGCAACCCGAACCGAGTAGTCCAAAAAGTGCAGATAGTAATAATATTAATGTAAGCATAAGAGGTTCCCTTTTGAGAAAATCTAAGGAACATGTTAAAGAAAGGGGGAAATTAAGGATAGCCGAAGGAGGTATTCGTTCTAGGAAGAGCGTGACAGTAGTCCGACACTTTCCACCAGGCTGTGGGAGAAATGTAAGGGGACAACCAGAAAAGGATAAGGAGAAAGTAACAGTGGCAAGTAAACCCCTTAGAAAAGTGTCAGGTGTACGACATTTTCCTCCCGGTTGTGGAAGAAATGCTGCACCCGTGAGTGATGAAGAGTATAGGAGAATACAACAAGCTTGGATTGAGGAGCAAAGGAAAAAAATCTCAAGAGGAGGAAAACTCAGAAGAGGATCTTCAGGAGGACTCAGAGTAGAATCTTCCGATAAGATCAGATTAAGATGATGATCCCAAGGACATGTAATATTTTCGTAGGATTTTACACTACCTTAACTCTAAGTAGATGTTGTGTAAAAGAGATAATAATTATCTATACAAAGAAGTAAAAATAGTTTGGCTTTTAAAGTATAGGACTAGAATGTATTATAAAATGGCTGTTTAAGTAACTGAAGGTATATGGGAATCTTTAGTATGATAGAGATAAATTGGTAATATAATTATTGAGGAAGGTTATAGAAGGAAGCAATAAGGTTATAAATGACATTCGGAATGGATAATGTGATTAAGTTAATGATTGTAATTTAAGCATGAAGGGGATTATTCAGTGATGTTATGACACTATGAGGTAATAGTTGGGCACAAATATAACCCAATGAAGTTAAATTATGGAATATGGGGAATATAAAATTTTGATTCAGTAAGGATTGCGAGAATAAAGTGAGGAGGAAGCTGGGCTGTTTTCGTAGTTAATTATACCGAAAGTCAATAAGATTATTGGAGTATAAGACAAAGAAGATAATTGGATAGGGATGACAATAAATTTGAGGAAAGTTGTAGATAGTAAGCAACTTATGTGTGGAGTGGTATATTTATCATGAATTTATTACACTGTATGGAAAGGATGTTTTGAGGTGGAATTTTATGAATGTTGATAAACGTCAAAAGATGACATGAGATGAAAGTATTAATCTGGCTTAGTGTGTATGACAAGAAAATAGAAGGTACCTATACTTATGGAACTCATGATATATATCTAAAAGGGAAACCACTGGTTGAGAATGATTGATGTGGTGACTTTGAATGCAGACAAATAGCTTTGATGAGAAAATTTCTAATAGCTACAGTGCTTCAACATTGACTGTTCAACGCTATAATGCTCCGAATACCTCACGCCTATGATGCATGAGTAAGATGGGAGTGACACGATAATGAGCTTACAAATTGAATTTTGGTTGTTGGTCATTGTGTTTTGTTATCTGGGAGTCTTAAATATTCTGGAGAATGTTTACCCAAATGAATTGAAAAACTTCTTTATTGCCTTGTATATAGGCATATAATTAAAAAAAAAAAATTTGAAAGATTCTTGAGATGACTATATTGAGATGAGATACCAAGTAATGAAAGTGTGAAGGAAGAATTACGAGACTGGTATAGAAAATCAGTTTATATAGAATATCATTATGAGAATTTGTAATATCTGTTTTGATACAGTAAAATGACAAGGGTTAGTAACAACATGAGGCTAATTGTGTGACACCCTAGAAACCTATGAAGATGAGTTAGGGATTGAATGGATGAGTACGTATTTATATATCTTTAAGAGTAAGTGTTTTAGGAATACATAAACATCTTTGAGAAGAGATTATAATCATACACAGCAAGTATGAAACGTAAAATTTTTAAAACTTGCTGAGAAGCCTAACGGCTAAATCACAAGTTAAGGGATCACATGCTGTGAGACATAAGTTTAAGATAGATATTCCCAAGGAAATACTCAAGAGAAGTTTTACTCTGGATCTCGTTAAAGCAAGCACTAAGTTATGTGATTATAAAAAGGAAGCTGTAAGCTGAGAGTGATATTAGTATTAGTATTGAAAAATACTTGAGGAGAATCTAGTTTTAAGTTTTACAATTTCAAGTACAATTTATAAATTAGTTAAGGAAGAATGATGTTATGTTCATATGAAGGAGTGGAACAAAGGATGATAGAAGTTGACCTTGAAAATGAAGTCAGATAATGAAACTTTCCTAATATATTATGGAAATTGGAATTCGAAAATGCTTAAGGCATACATGATTCAAATGGGTTTGAGTCTTAAGTGACAAATCAATATCGTAATGCAAGAAAGATACAAGGTAATATAGAGGCATGAAAGATGATTAAGGACAAAAGGATGACTCTTAGGAATTGTGGTATTGCATGAGATGCAATGATCAAGTTAAGATAAATCTTTGAGGCATCAATAGGATTATAAAGCATACACGCATAATAGATTATAATTCAATGGAGATGACATTGTGAGGCAATGATATATAGTATAAGGAAACTCAAACATATGGTTGGAAAAGATATGAATGATATAAAGTGGTTTGCAAGTATAATAAGAAGGTTGACATGCACTATAAGAATCGATATATGGAAACTACGATTGGGATACAGATGAATAACGGGGGAATGTAGTCCAAGGTATGTGAACACATGGATCTCTATACATAACGAGAGATGTTGACATTTGAAAATACATGTACACATGTATATATGAAATTGATAATTTGACTAACTAAGGTGAAGAATTGTTCTCAGTAATTGGGAGATTTTGAAATAATGTTAGAGGAGGTCAGTGAGCTAAAGTGTTAACGGACATGTAATGAACGATTAAAGTTATGAATGACTTTGAAAGTAAACCTTGAATTGTTTAAGTTCTTAATGGAACTTTATTAAAGGAAGGGTATGGACTAGTATAAGATGGATGAATCAAGGTTGAGAAATTTGGTATGGAGCAAATTAATAAAACGATGAATAGGTATACATAAGTAAGTATGATATGTGATCGAAATCGGTATAATTGAGATGAAGTTATGGTTCAAATGTAATAATGGTGATGAAGGCATGCTTAGTGTCTCGATATAAGAGATCATGGTTGTGAAAAATATTACTGAGCCAGTTCCAAAGGATGATAATTGCCATAAATAAAGCATTTAATTGAATTGAAGGTGAACGAGGTAAATAAATTAAATGTCCCCATAGAAGGAACAATGAGTAAGATCATAGAAGGAGATTGATAACGCAACATCGATGAGAATTCGGGGACGAATTCTATTTAAGTGTGGGAGATTGAAATACCCCATACTTTGATATGGTAATAAATAAAGTTGATCGAATGCAAATTGAGGTCAATTAAAATGTTTAAAAGTGATAAGAGACGAAAAGAGTAGTTTAAGATAAAATATTTCGTAAATGAGAAAATAATAATAAAATAATAATAATTTTATCGGAGGAGAATTTGTGAGATAAAAGGCGATTCAGAAGTCAAGTGAGGCATAATAAGGTATTTCGGGTACCAAGGAGAGAAGATAAAATTTTTAGAATAAAATAATATTTTATTAATGAAATAATATTAAAATATTAATATTTAGCCAGATGTCGAAATCAGTCAAGAAGAAGGATCATATGGTTGATCCAAGTGGGGGAGAACATGACAAGCCCGGCTCTATAAAAATATTTGTCATGACATACATGTGTTGGATAGCATGTTTGCATGCTAAGAGAGTCCCGAAAAATTTACAAAAGCCGGTATTGTACCTAGACGTACAACAAAGTTGATTTAAGCCTCGAACTAGATAAAATAGAGAATTTACGATGAAATTAAGAATTTTAAAGTCCCAGAATGGTTTAATATGGTGATTCGGAGTTCGAGGATCAATTTGAAGACAAACCAAAATTTTCACTATCTAGGGGCAAAATGGTCATTTGCCACCTAGAGACAAAATGGGAATTTTAGAAAAGATTTGTTGGCCCCATTTGACTTATTGGAGTAAGATTTTAGGTTTAGAAGTGAAAAATTTTAATTTTGGTATAATTTGGAGAAAAAAGGTAAAATGGTAATTTTGCCACCCTAGGGGCAAAATTGTAATTTTTCGCCACCAGGACATTTTTTCAGCACATGGTCTTCTTTATCCTCATTTTGACCATTGACTAATTGTGTGGTGGAGATAAAAAGGATTAAAATTTTAAAATTTTAAAAATAGACCAATAAGAAAATGCCATGTGTCATACCTTGAGTATTTTATTATTTCTTTATAAAAAGGCATAAAATCAACCCATTTTCTTCATATGGCCGTCCAAGCAAGGAAGAGAGAGAAAGAGAGGAAGAACAAAGGGAAAAACAAGAAAACCTAGGTGAAAATTCAAAGAAAAAGTGAAGAAATCAAGGAAACAAGCTAGGTAAGTTAGATTTTCTTTAGTTCTCCTTGATACTTAGCTTACCCATGCTTTTGTTCTTGATTTCCATGGTTGAATATTGAGTTATTATGATGAATTCAATTCTGAAAAATGGGTTAGGAGAGAGAAATTTGTTAGATTAATTTGATTTTAAGTTATGTTAGTGTTTTAAGTTAGTTTAGCATATTTAGAAACAAAACAATAAGAAAAGAATTTATTTTCTCCCACAACCCTTAATGGCTGAATTTAGCATGTGTTGAGTGAGGATGAATTTGATTTTCATTCTAGGAGAATTGGTTAAGAAATGATGAATTATGAGCCTAGAAAAATAATGAGAATTTTCAGAGCAAAAATATGATTTTTTACCCACTAGGGGTATTTTTGTAATTTGTTATCGAGACTGATAAATTGAATCTCATTATAGTCATTAAGGTAATTTAGGTATAATTGGAGTGTAGAAAGTGAGAAGAATTGATTTGGAGTTAAATTGGAGATAATAGGCCGAATTAGGTTAGCACTGTATTTAAACGGTAGTCTGATAAGTTATATATCATATCATGCATATATACCGAACTTGAATTGATTTTATAATGGTCAAGCATTGATGTGATGAATTATGTATTGTACATTGTGGATAGGTGGTGAGCAAAGTACACTGGTAAAAGTACAGAAATTGTACTTGGAGATTGGGATTAGGAGTACATCGACTCCTAGAACAGTGAGTGAACTTATTATCGTCTTAATTATCTAAAGTAGTTTTATACAATTGTGTGATTTTATGGAAAATGAGTTTAAATGGTAAATTGCTATGTTTTAAGAGAAATTACGATTTTATAAAATGATTTTATAAATTTTCTGGAAAAATCGAATACTGGTTTTGAAAATAGAGTAATTGGAGATTGCCTGCTTGTGTTGCAAATTTATGGTTTTGAATTGAATGGCTTATCACAATAAATGAGCATGAATGGCTAAACTGATTTTGGTGTTAGAATTATTTATACTGTGTATTCAGCCTTGAGAGGCTAGGTTGCGATAAATTGCCATGTCATGCTAGAATGAATTTTATTGATCGGTGGATTATATATTAATTATTTACTGCAGAGGGGGTTCCGTGGACCAGCCTATTAGAGGGGCACGGTAAACTCCATTATATTATTACCTCGAACGGAGAGGCGCGTAGGGTATCTCCTAGGGTAAAGCTTAGGGTTCACTTCATGCCAAACCACCATGTGAAGGGGAACTCAGCCAACGCTAAGGAACGACTGTATTTTTCTCAAACTAAAAATATATTTTAAGTGTATACAAAAATTTTAACAGCCTTGGCGGACTCGGTTGGATGCCCTACGCAAGGTATCACCGAGTATGAGTTTTAGCACTAGCCAAAGTTTTAAGAAATTCATAAGCCAAGTTGATTACTCGATTTTTATGGATTGATTTTATTTGGTTGAAATGAGTTGAAAGGTAATGAAATTACAGTATGATGATTTATTTTAATTGTCTCCATTTACTCGATTTTAGATAGTTTAGATGGTATCTGTTTACTCACTGGGATTTTATAATCTCACCACCCTCATTTCCTCACATTTCAGGCTCGGGGAATTCCATAGTTAACTGACTTTGACAAGGACTTTCAATTGGACTCGAATCGGTAAAAGCTGTAGGTTTCCAACTTTCGATGCATTTTGGTTAGAGGTGGGTCCACGTGTCACTGTAAAAGAAATTTTATGCTTTGGTTATTTGCTTTATAGTATATATGAATATAATTAACTTTTACGCTATAAGAATTATGTACCGATAGTTTTATGAAAATTATTTTACAAGAAAATAGTTTATTTTATTGAATATTTTTATTATATTCAAATGGTCAAATTTTCACTTCAAATGAACGTTTTAGATACTTAATTTGTTTTTAAATCATTAAATATATATTTTCTGCTTACCTATTACATTTTTAGCAAGTTTTGATATTTAAAAAAAGAAAAATGAAATGACGAAAATGCCCCTTTGAGCTAGAAAACAAAATGTTATGTTCTGATTTGGAAATGATTTGTAATCCTTTGAATTTTGATATTTGATAGCTATTGCTCACCGGGGAAGTGCGAAAGCTGATACGAGAGCCTTGCGGGGTTTCGATCGGCATTCGGGGTGAAGAATGTCTGTCGAGGCCTCGCGACGGTTGTCACGGGCCCGATGGGGAGTTTCGGATCGTGACACTCAATTTCACCTTAAATTCTCTATTTGATCTAGTTCGAAGCTTAGTTGAACTTAGTTATACTATTAAGTACACTACCGACTTTTAACGATTTTTAGGGCTTTCCTAACATGCAAACATGCTATCCATCACATGCATGTCATGACAAGTATTTTATAAGGTCAAGCTTTACATATTAACTATATATAATAATATATTAATACACTATACATAGTATACTTATTAATACACTAATTAGTCAATATATAGTATAGTAAGTATATTATTAATATACAATATATAGTCTATACTCTATAGACTATAAAATATAGTAATACAATGTAACTTATATTAGTAATTTAATATAGTAACTTATTAATATGCTATAATATTAATATATTAATGTTACTATGTATAACTTATATTACTAAAGGAACTTGTACTAATATTAGTATACTTTAGTAATATAAATTATGTTAATAAATAAATATAATAACTTATTAATATACTATATATTAATATATTAATGACTTAATGAGTTAATGTCATTATTGTCTATAAACTATAAATTATATATCTTGATACACTGAACATAATATACTTATTAATACACTAGTTAGTCAATATATAGTATAATAAGTATGCTATATAGTATAGTTATTAATATATTAATTAAACAATTAGTCAAAAACTATATATTAACAATATATTGTATTAGTATGTTAGTTAATTTATAAGTAATAATGTAATAGCATATACATAAAGTATATTATTAATATACTTTATAGTTTAGTTTATATTAACTTGTTTAATATAATATATTAATGTAATATATTAATAAGTAATAAAAAGGAATATAAAGTATATTATTAATATATTATGTATATGCATAATAACTTATTAATATACTAATTAATAAAATTATTCATTAGGGTGTAGTCAATTTATTATTTACAATAACACAATAACAATAACACAACCTAAACTAAAATCTAACATATTAACAAATAACAAATTAACAATAACAAATAACAATATAACCTAACTTAATTTAAAAATTAAAATGTAAGTTATTAATTTAACATTTGACAGCTTAGTAGCTTACTATGTAAGCTTCCTCTCTTCTCCATTTTAGAGTTTTTTTGGTCGTCTCTTTGACTTTGCCTCTTCGTCATTTTGGATCTCTTCTCTTGTTTCCACCTTTTACCTTTCCAACTAGTCTGCACTCTCCTCTCATTTATCACTCCACTCTCACTTTCTTAGTTAGACTAGGTGCTTGGTTTCTCTTTTTCCCAACCCTCTCCTCAATTTCTCTTTTTTGGCTCTTTGTTGCTACTACAAGGTATGATCTTTATCACTAGTTTAATGCTACAAGTAATGTTTTTCCTTTATAGATTAGTTTAGACGTTGAAAGAACCCTAAACTTTATTTTTTATGTCAATGTTTAATATATTAAATTTTAAAATATATAAATTCATTATTTTTACTTGCCTAATGTGATTTTCAAGTATAGTGTTTTTAGTTAGCAAATTCTTATCTGTTTTGAAGGACCATGGTTGGTTTGTTTGGTGAGAAAGTAAATGATGTAGAATGTGAAAGCATTTTTGCTTGTGAAATCTAATGAAAATTCAAGAACTAAAGATGAAGAAGAGAAAAGCCCATAAGCTTTCCATGAGGCATAAATTTTTCAATGGGTTAGTTGGGTTTGAACTTGAATAATTTTAATGACCTTCCTTTTCGATGCTATGGATTTACATAGACAGACAAAGACCCATGTCTTTTTTTGTCTTTTAACTTCGAACTATTGAATGAATGTGAAAGGCTTTGCTTCAAAAGCAAAGGGCATTTTTCAACTGTTTGAATAGGGCAGTAGGATTGTAAGAGTATCTTCTTATTCAATTTATTCTTTGTTATATAATTTTTGCTTATTGATCAAACAAGAGTAACAAACTAGTGTTTTTGTTGCAATGTTAGTAGTAGTAGCAATAACTGGATTCTTAATCCGCCAAATACAACAAATATGTTATTTTTACCTCAAGCATATTTTTTATTTGAAGAGAGTTAGACTAATTATCTTGGAAATCACACCTTATTAGTTCAAAAGTTTGTAGTATTTATATACATGTGTCTCTTCTTTGAAATTTAGATTGTTTAACCTTACCTTTCAATCTTACGGTTGCTACAAAATCATTAAGTCTAGCTTAATTTTCTAGTGATATTGATTTGTTTCGAAATTATATTATTTTAAAATGTTGAATTGTTAGATACTATTTAATATTTTAATGATTTCTTTGAAGATGTCGTCTGAAGAGACACAAACAAAGGCACTTATACCAAAGACTGCACCAACACCACCAAGGAAGAGTAGGACAACAAAGACAACAGAAGATGCTGCAATTACATCTAATCAACAACAACAAGACTCTGTTCTATTCAATCCAAAGCGACATATAGAGCTAAAAAATGGAAGACGATAAAGAAATGGTCAAAAATATAGACACATTTCATCAAGTTTATAGATGAGAATGGTGAGTCCAAAGCTAGATGTAATTACTATGATAAAGAACTATATGTTGATTTAAAAGAAATGGCATTAGTTCTATGAATTATCATACAAAAGGTATGTACAAAAGCTTCTCAATTTGCTAGTCATACTGAATCAGAACTAGTTTTTAGTGTAGATGGTTTTCTAACTAATTGGATATTTGATCTGTTGGCTCCATTAGCTTTTGATGATAATAAAACATTCCCACTCATTTATGTCTAACTATACTACTTGAGTGTGCAAGATGTGAATGTATGACCAATAACAAATTAATCACTAAAATGTAAATATGAAATCCTATAAGAATGAAGAGCTACATTTGAGCCACAAAACAAAAGCCACTTAGTCAGATAATCAAGGGAGTTAGTAAACTAAAACTCAAACATGAAGATGGACAATTTAGAGACAGAGACAACTTAATCGACTAAGAGAAATTGTTAGTCGACTAAGTGCTTACTGCCAGAAACCAAGTTCAGAAATAGAACCGACTTAATCGACTAAGAGAAATTGTTAGTCGACTAAGTGCTCATTGCCAGAGACTGTGTCCAAAGACAGAAACGACTTAATCAACTAAGAAGCTATGTTAGTCAACTAAGAGCTCTTTATCTACAACTTTAAATTTGAATGCTAGAAGACAAATTAACGGCTAGAACCAACTCCAAACTGTTTCCAATGGTCAAAATCTATCAAACATCCATTAGAGTTGTTTCTTTAAGTATAAAAACCCTTCCCAACGGCTAATAACAAGATTTAGTGCTTCCAAGATCAAAAAGAGCTCAAACATAGCAAAAATCCTGTGCATACTTTCAGCATTTCACTCCTATCCTTGTAACAAATTTAAGCACTTCACTTTGTACCACTCAGATCAAGTTAGTGATCATAGGTACACTTTTATGTCTCTTCTCCTTGTATACTTAGAGTGAGTGAGTCACTCTAAGGAGGTAATTCAAGCTTGGGTTGCTTGATTAGTTGTATAGGTTCTAGCTCATCCTAGTAAAAGTTAGTTTGAGTTTGGCTAATCTCGAGAAAAACCATTGTTAAGGTTGTGGCTGAGCCTGTGAAAAGCCATTATAAAAGCTTGGTGGGAGCTTGGGAATTTCACCATTTTTAGTGATTTGATTTGGAACATTCTTGGTTGAACAATCAAGGTAGTGGATGTAGGTCTTTGACAGAACCATTATAAATTATTGAGTATTGTTTGCTCCAATTTTAATTTTCTTTTTCATTCTTTCTTAAACCATTCTGTCATCTTGCCTCGAACCAGTCATTATTGATCTTAAACTTGCCCTCAACTTAGAGCCAATTTAAGTAAGAGCCAAAAAGTTCTATTCACCCCTCTCTAGCACATTTACTTGGGACCAACAATTGGTATCAGAGCCTAATCACTATTCTTAAGGTCTAACACCCTTTGGGAAGATCCAAATGGCTCTTCAAAAATCCGTAGTTGCTAAGGGACAGTCCACAAACAGACCACCTTTGTTTGGTGGCTCTAATTACCCCTATTAGAGTACTAGAATGTCAATCTATATAAGGACAATAGATTATGAGATGTGGGATGCCATCACTGATGGACCCTTCATTCATTCCACCATAAATGTAGTAACAAATGAAATGATTCCCAAGCCAATGTCTGAATGGATTGACGTTGAAATCAAAAAGGTTCATACAAGTTTCAAGGCTATAAACACCTTACATTGTGCCTTAACTCCCACTGAATTTAACAAGGTGTCAAGCTGTACCACAGCTAAACAAGTTTGGGATAAACTTAGGGTCATCCATCAAGGGACTTCACAAGTTAAAGAGTCCAAAATTGCTCTTCTAACCCACAACTATGAAATGATCAAAATGGAGCCTGGTGAAGACATCACCAGCATACTGGATAGGTTCACCAACATTACAAATAAACTTAGTCAATTAGGAAAGCCTATCCCTGAACATGAACTAGTGAAAAAGACTTCTTAGAAGCCTACCTAAAACTTGGAAGTCAAAAGTAACTACCATTAGAGAAGCCAAAGATTTAAATGTCATCACACTTGATGAAATATGCAAATATCTTTTTACACATGAGCTGAAACTTAAAGAAAAAGAAGAATAAGACAAGAGGGAGGCTAAGGCAAGAAAGAAAAGCATTGCATTAAAGGCAATTGCTTTTGAGGAAGAGTTGGACAATTTATCCTATCATGATGATGAAGAATTAGCAATGGTGGCAAAAAAATTAAGAAGACTTATGGGACAAAGAGATAGGAGGCTGGCTAAGAAAAGTTATAGAAGATAACATAATTCTTCATGGAATAACAAAAACAAAAATGAATCCAACAAGAGGGAAGAAATCATTTGTTATGAGTGTAAGAAGATTAGTCATTTCAGATCAGAATGCCCCCTGCTGAAGGAGGAAACTCCCAAGAAGAATAGAAAATCAAAGAAGGCTATGGTGGCTGCAACATGGTCTGACAGTGATGCTTCAAGTTCTAATGCTAAAGAAGATAAAGTGGAAGAAAGAGCAAACTTATGTTTAATGGCAAAAGATGATGAATCTGAGGTACCTTCTACTCCCTATGATATTTCAATTGATGAACTGCAAGAAGAGTATGAAAGTCTTTATGATGAGTTTGAAAAACTTGCATCCAAATATAAAACTTTGAAAAAAAAAACTACATCCCGTGAGACTAATTTGCAAAAGATAAGACATGATTTCAATTCTGTTTTTGAACAAAGAAATTTTTTGCAAATTGAATTGGAACATACAAAAACAGATTTTGAAACTCTGAAATTGGAATTGGAAAATAGAATAGAAGCTTTACAAAAAACAGTTGATGAACATGTTGTTCTTAAGAGTTTGAGAAAAAAATCATCAAGAAAGAACACAAACTTCAGAAGAAATGCTAATGATTTCTCTCATAGATGTTATGTTTATGATAAATTTGGTCATTTATCTTATAACTACCATAGAAGAAGAAACACACACAAAATAAGAATGATTTGGGTTCCAAAAGGATCCTATGTTGCAATTAACGTTCAATGACCCATCAAGGTATGGGTACCTATTAAGAAGAACTGAAAATTTTATCTTGCAAGCTGAGCCAAAACAAGAAAACATATGTCAAAAAGCACAACTGAAAGAGAAGCAACCATGGTACATGGATAGTGGCTGCTCGAGACATATAACTGGAAATGAAATGTTGTTTGTTTAGCTGGATAAGAAAAAGGGAGGTATAGTGTCATTTGGAGATGATTCGAAAGGCAAAATTTATGGTATAGGTACTGTTAGTAAGAACTCTCAAGCTCATATCAGTCATGTGTTGCTGGTTAAAGGTTTGAAACACAATTTATTAAGCATTAGCCAAATGTGTGACAAAGGTTTTAATGTCACGACCTGAAACGCCCATCGGGCCCATGACAACCGCCGCGACGTCTTGATAGGCGTTTATTACACGAAATGCCGATTGGAACCCCGCAAGGCTTAGCATCAGCTTTCGTATCTCTCCGACGAGCGGCAGTTATTAAATCTCGCATTTCAAAAAATTATAAGTCGTTTCCAAATCAAAACAATATAATATTATTTTCGACTCACAAGGGTATTTTCGTCATTTTTCTTCAAAAAAATCAAAACCTGCCAAAAACATGGTGTAAAAGCTAAATATATTCTTATGTTCTTTAAAGCAGATAACTGAAGTATAAAATTACTTTTACAGTGACACGTGGACCCCCAACTAACCAATAAGGTGCAAGTCTGTGAACCTACAATTTTGTTGATGCAAGGCTAACTGAAGTCCTAGATGCAATCGGCTATCTACCGATTATCCTGAGCCTAAAATGTAGGGAATTGAGGGTGGTGAGATTATAAAATCCCAGTGAGTAAACAGATACCATCTAAATCATCTAAAGTCGAGTAAATGGAGACAAGTAAGATATTCCATTCTAGTATGTTTTTCATAACATCAATAATCAATTTACTCAAATAATCAACTTGGCTTATGTATTTCACAAAACTTGGCTCTTGCCAAAATCATTCCCAGGGATGCCTTGGCCTAGGCATCTAACCGAGACCACTAAGGCTGTTCAGTGTAGTACACACATGAACATATTTTTACATTTGAAAATCTAGCCATGCCTTGGCGTTGGCTGAGTCTCACTCTCACGCGGTGGTCCACGTGAAGTGCACTCAAATCTTTACCTCCAAAGACACCCTCCACACGGCTCTCCAGTCGAGGTAAGGTATATTTGATTCTGTGCCTCCTCGCTTAGGCTGGTCCACAAAACCTCCGCTGCAAGGATTATGGATTATTTTATCTACCACCTAATTTATAAAAATCTTTATCTACATGACATGGCAATTTATCGCAACCTAGCCTCCCAAGATTGAATACACAGTACAAATAATTCTAACACCAAAAATCAGTTTAGCCATTCAGGCTCATATATTGTCATAAGCCCTTCAATTTAAAGCCATAAAATTACAACACATCAAGTGGTCTCCAATTACTCTATTTTCAAAACCATAATTCAATTTCAAGACAATTTATAAAATCATTTTATTTAAACACATTTTACTTATAAAACATAAGGATTTACCATTTAACTCATTTTCCATAAAATCACAAAATCGGGTAAAAACCACTCTAGATAATTAAGATGATAGTAAGGTTACTCACTGTACTAGGAGTTCGATATACTCCTAATCTCGATCTTCGGGCATAATTTCTTTACCCTTGTTAGAAGGCTCACCACCTATACATCATACGTGACACGAATTTCAATAAATTGTGTCAATTTATCATAAACTATTTCAGGCTCTATAAATCTATATGAATGCATGGAATGCTTGGTCAACTGCTTAAACGTGATGTTGACCTAATTCGGCCTATCACCCTATTAAATTACTAACGCATCTAATTTAATCCCAAATTAGTCCATTTCTTTTCTAATACCTCAATTCACCAAACATTATTCAAATAACACCAATTTCAGCATCAAAACCCTCCCATTTCTTCATGGAAAAATTCGGGCATTACAGTGCACTAACATCGTGATTTTTCCTACTTAATTTTCTCACCATTATTCATCATTTTCTAAGCCATTTCTCTTGAAATAATAACAATCCATCACCCACACCCATCAAGGAAGATTCGGCCAATGAAGATTCATGGGGAAAATGGATTCTTTTTTTGTTGTTTTGCTCCTAAATATGCTAAACTAACCTTAATCACTAACATAACTTAAAATCAAACAATTCCAACATCATTTCTCTCACCATACCCATTTGGCCTACCACTTATTCACTATGAAATCATGCTTCTCAACCATAGAAATAAGAAAATAAAGCATGGGTATTGTAAATCTCAAGTAAAAATAAAGAATTTTCACTTTACCTTGCTTAATTCCTTGGATTTTCACACTTTCTCTTGAATTTTCCCACCTAGGGTTTGTGTTCTTTCCTTTCCTCTTCACTTCATGCTTTGGCCGGCCATATGGGTGAGACTAAGAGAGTTTTAAATAGATTTTACAAGGAAATTCTAGAATGATCCAAGCTTGACACATGGCATGTTTCCATTGGTCCATGTGTAATACTTATCCATTAAGCAATCTCTCTCCACCACATAAATGTTTCAATTATCCACATTGTAAAATGTTAATGGCTGAAATCCATTAACATGACAAGTGTTAGGTGGTGTAAAATTCTAAAATTCCAACTTTGCCCTCGTAAACTAGTAAAATTATCGTTTTGCCCCTAAGACTCCAAAAATGTCAAAATTTAAAATTTTCACCTCTCAAACTCAAATCATACTCCAATGAGTCAAATGTGATCAAAATCTTTTCTAAAAATTCTCATTTTGTCCTCAGGTGACAAAATTATCATTTTACCTCTAGAACATGAAAATTCCAAATTTACTCCAATTCAGCCCTCAAACTCTAATTCATCATTTTAAGTCATTCTTGAACTGTAAAATTTTGAATTTCACCTTAAAATCCCTATTTGACCTAGTTCGAGGCTTAAATAAACTTTATTGTACCTCTAGGTACAGTACCGACTTTTGTCAATTTTTCGAGGCTCTCCTAGTATGTAAACATGCTATTGATCACATGTATGTCATGACAAGTATTTTATAAGGTCGGGCTTTACATTTAAAGTATGCTTTGATTCAAATAAATGTGAAGTGATAGACATTAGCACCAACAAAACCTCATTCATAGGAAAAAAAAAGAAAGAACATGTATGTTATATTCCTAGAAGATCTTGAGCTTAATTGTGAAACATGTCTCAAAGCAAATGATGAAAATGATAGCTGGCTATGGCATAGGAGGCTTGGACATGTGAACATGCATACCACCTCAAAATTGATAAGAAAAAATCTAGTTGTTAGATCACCTGAACTTAAATTTGAGAATGATCAGATTTATGATGCTTGCCAACTAAGTAAACAAGTTAGAACATCTTTCAAAACAAAGAAAATTGTCTCAACCTTTAAACCCCTTGAAATGCTGCATATTGATTTATTTGGTCCAATTAATACAATCAGCTTAGGAGGCAAATCTTATGGCTTTGTGATAGTTGATGACTATTCTAGGTATACTTGGATTTACTTTGTTGCTCATAAGAATGATGCTCTACCTACATTTATAAATCATTGTAGGAAGGTTGAAAATGAAAAAGGACTTGTCATAGTTAGTATTAGGAGTGATCATGGAGGTGAGTTTGAGGGAGATGAGTTTGAAAATTTCTGTAATGAAAAGGGGTTGGATCACAATTTCTCAACACCTAGAACACCTCAACAAAATGGGGTTGTAAAAAGAAAAAATCAAATTTTAAAAGAAACGGCTTGAACCATGTTTTGTGAGAATAATCTGCCAAAGTATTTTTGGGCAGAAGTTGTTAACACAACAGCCTACATTCTTAATAGAGTATTAATTAGGGGCATGATATCAAAAACTCAGATGAACTTTACAAAGGTAGAAAGCCAAACATCTCTCACCTTAGAAGTTTTAGTTGCAAATGCTTTGTGCGGAACAATGGAAAACATTTTTTAAGAAAGTTTGATGCAAAGAGTGATGAGGCGATATTTCTAGGATATGCATTGAACTCAAAGGCTTATAGAGTCTTTAACAAAAGAACTTTAACCATTGAAGAGTCAATCCATGTAGTTTTTGCTGAATCTAATGCCTTAAAAAAGGAAGTTCTTGTTGATGATTATGATGCAGAAGACCTTGAAAGACAAATTGAACAAATAAGTGTAGAAAATAAGAGAAACAGTGAAAGAAACTCTAGTGGAAGAGAAACAAAAACTCCACCTTTAGAAAATTTGCAAAGAACCGAAAGCCAGCATGATGACCTTCCAAATAGTTAGAGATATTAAAAGACCATCCACAAGAGTAGATCATTGGTGATATTACACAAGGTGTCAAAACTAGGAGAGGAATTAGAGAGAGATGTGAGTTCTCAGCTTTCATCTCTCAAATCGAGCCTAAGAGCCTTGAAAAGGCAGAAAAAGAAGAAAGCTGGATAATGGCCATGCAATAGGAGCTCGATCAATTCAAAAGAAACTGTGTATGGTCATTAGTCTCTAAGCCTTTAAATCACCTAATTGTTGGCACAAAATGGGTGTTTAGAATTAAGGTAGATGAACAAGGCAATGTTATTAGAAACAAAGCTAGGTTGGTGGCTCAAGGGTATAACCAAGGGGAAGGAATTGACTTGATGAAACCTTTGCCCCTATTGCTAGGATAGAAGCTATAAGATTGTTGCTGGCATTTGCATGTTCATTAATTTCAAATTATTCCAAATGGATGTGAAAATTGCTTTTTTAAATGGTTTCATCCAAGAGGAAATTTATGTCAAACAACCCCCTGGATTTGAAGACTTTGAAAAGCCTAATTATGTCTTCAAACTGAATAAGGCATTATATGGATTGAAACAAGCTCCTAGAGCTTAGTATGAGAGGCTTTCAAAGTTTCTAGTTGAAAAAGGGTATGTTAGAAGAAACATTGATATAATATTGTTTATTAAAAAATGCTCAAATGATTTAATTATTGTTCAAATCTATGTGGATGATATTGTGTTTGGTGCCACTAATGAGGCTTTATGCAAGAACTTTACTGAAGAGATGCAGGGTGAATTTAAAATGAGCATGATAGGTGAGCTGAAATTCTTTCTTGGCCTTCAAACCAAACAAAGTAAGGAGGGAATCTTCATCAGCCAAGAAAATACATTCAAGACTTGCTGAAGCTAAAATCAATTAGCACACCAATGAGTCCATCCACAAAACTTGATGTTGATAAAAAAGGAAAGTGTTGATCAAAAGATCTATAGAGGTATGATTGGATCATTACTTTATTTAATAGCTAGCAAGCTTGATATTCAATTCAATGTATGCTTATGTGCACGATTTCATTCACAACCCAAAGAATCACACTTGATTGTTGTTAAAAGAATCTTTAGATGCCTCTTAGATACACAAACTTTAGGAATATGGTATCATAGAGAATCATCTTTTAGTTTTATTGGATATTCAGATGCAAACTTTGCTGGAAGCAAAACAGATAGAAAGAGCACTAGTGGAACTTGTTACTTTCTAGAAAGTATGCTTGTGTCCTGGTCAAGTAAGAAACAGAATTCTGTTACACTCTCCACAGTTGAAGTTGAATATATTTCTTTAAGTAGTTGTTATGCTCAGATTTCGTGGATTGAACAATAATTAAAAGACTTTGGAGTAACAATGCATAATGACCAATATTTTGTGATAATACAAGTGCCATCAACATCTCAAAGAATCCTGTCCAGCACTCTAGGACCAAACATATTGAAATTAGACATCACTTTATTAGAGACCATGTGATAAAAGAAGACATTAAGATTGAATTTATTAACACTTTACAACAATTAGCTGATATATTCACCAAGCCCCTGAATAAGGAAAGATTCTATGAAATTAGGAGAAATCTAGGAATGATTAATGTACAGGAGCTTTAGAAAATTTGTGAAATTTTCATTCATAAAATAGTAAGTACTTAGTTGATTAAGAGAATCATTTAATCAACTAAAAGCATTTTGTTTCCTTAAATAATAAGACTCATTTAGATAGAATGAATAAAATAATAAAAAGAAACAAGACAGCCTACTGGGTGAAGAAAAATAAGGAAAAATCGCTTAACTGAAAAAATAAAAATGAGAGGTAAATTTTTAAATTTTGAAAGAAGGGGTTACCAAACATATTTAAAGATAGGGAGACTGACGATTTTTTTAGAAAGATTAATCTCTCTTAACTTATTATCTCTTCATTTTCTCTCATCTGAAATCGACCCTTTTGAAACTAAAATCTTTCCTTCTCAAACTCACGAAACCCTAAGCTTGAAATTGCTTAAAACCAAAATGGCCAACACCACATTAACTAGTAGTGCTTTGGAAAAGAAGAAGAGAAAATGACCTATGGAAGAGAGTCCACTGGAAGAAATTCAAAAGAAGAAGAAGAAAGTCAAGTCTGCTTATGTGATTGAGAAAACTAGAAAAAAGCAGAAAGAAAAACCACAAAAATCAAAGAAAAAGTAAAGCTCTCCAAGAAAGGTAATCTTCCATCCTCAAAGTTTAGAAATAAAGCTCATGAGGATAGGTTCAAAAAGATAGAGAATGCTCCCATTACATGTAGTAAATTTATCAATTGGGATAGCTTTGATGAGACCCCTAAAATTGAAGTAGGTTTATCAAATTATTTTAAAGAAATGAAATTGAAGAAATTTAGTACTTTTAAGAACAGAACCATAGTGCTAGCCTTGTTAATGAATTTTATGCAAGCATAACATTAAATGAGAATGAACTTGAGAAACCTGAGAATTTTATTAATGATGGTCTGAATGTCTTCCTAAATGGAAAAAAATTTGTGATGATTGCTGCAGATTTAGGTAGTCTGCTCAGAATTGAATGTGAAGAAGGTGATTACTAAATTCTTGAAAAGTATGATCCCTCATCTCTATGGGAAATAATCATAAGAAAGAAAGAAAGATATTCATCCAAAAGTTATGCCAACTTTATTAAAAGCTGTCATATTAGAATCCTACATTATTTCATTGCTACATCTATTCATAGGATAAGCAGTAGGTTCAGCTACGTAAGCCTTCAGGACTTGTGGCTAATGGAGCATGTCGTTAATGGCACCCCCCTCAACTTAGGCAGATTTATGATTGAAAGGATGAGAAGAACATGTCAAATTGATAAGGTAAATCAGCCTTATGAAATTTTGATTACATCTCTAGTGAAGAAGAAGGGAATTTGGGCGAACAAATATGAAATGGACTAGGTGCAAAGCAGGGACAAGCAATCTACCTAGGAAGTTTGCCAAAGATAGGGTACAAACTACAAGGAGAAACGTTTATTAAAACCACCAACATTACTCCAAAGGATGAGCACTCTATTCTTGCTCAGACAGAGATTGCTTACTCTCAGATTTCAAATGAAATGATTCTAAATCTGTTAATGAGAATAAATGGAAAATTCACTGACAAATCAGTAAAGATTCAGAAAATTAAGGATAAGTTGAAAGGGCTAGAAAACTTGATGAAAGAAAAGGAAAATCACCTGCTGGTCTTGCAACTGAAGACACTTTTGCAACAGTAAGTCCATCATTAGCAGAACAAGCTACTGAAAGTCTTGCCTTCCAATTTGAAGGTCATGAACCATAATTAGTTCAGCCAATGAAATCTCCCACTTTTGAGCCTAAAAGTGATGAAAAATCCAATGAAGGCACTGAAGTACTTGGATCCTTTGATGACACCTCTCCACTACATGATGAATCACAGCCAGAACAACAATCTCCACCTAACTCTGAGGAAGTTTCAATCATGGATATTTTCGATCAAATGGTCAGAGAAGAGCAAGCATAAAAAGAAGTAGCAAAGGCTAAAACTTAAAAGCCAGCATCTGTCAGAGCATTCCTTGAGTCAATGCACACTACAGGGTAGACTGACCAATATAGTAAAGAAAAAGGAAAAGCTGCTACACCAACACAAGAGAAACCTAAACCTCTTGGTATAAGAAGGAAGACCATGGCAACAAAGTCAAAATTCCTCAAGAGAAGAAAGTCTTCTAGGATAGCTAAAAAAACCAGACCCTCAGCCATCTCTTATGCTCAAGATTCACTCCAAATTTCATACCAATCTTCCCCTGAAGCCTTACCCAAAAGACCATCACCTAAACCTTCTCCTAAGCCCCTTAATGTCTACTTTGGCACTGATGAGTCTACCCGTTCTACTTTTTTAGAAACTGATTGAACACCCCTCGGTTTGATGATGATAAAAAATGGGAGAATTATGATAGAAAGCTTAGGGGACATAGAAGGTAGGAATGATCCAAGGGTAATTTAGGAATCTAAATCTGGCTATGTTTGTTTTGCTGACAGTTGAACACTTGAATTTGACTCTGCTGTTTATGTTATTGTGTTGAAAATTGAATGCTGATAAGCTATTTATATTATTTAGTTTGTTGATATCCTCCATGGTATTTCTGTTGAATTGTGAATGGAATTTTGTTGTGAACAAGTATGGATGCTGATTATGCTTTTATGATATTTTTGTTGGAATGATATTTATTTTGAATGGATAAATTCTGAAAACAATATGCTAATGGCGAACAGATAGCTACAGCATTGATGATATTTTGTCAAATGTTAAAAATTTTACCTGTCTTTTTCTTTAAGAGATTAAAAAAAACTTGCTAAGTTAAATAATAAAATCATGCATTAATTTAGGGGTAGCACACATTCTAGGGGAGAAAATCCTCATTTTCTGCAAAACAGAAAGAAACTAATAGACAGTATGCTTTTAATCAAGGAATGTTTCATCATCATCAAAAAAGGGGAGATTGTTAGCTCCATTAGTTTTTGATGATAATAAAATATTCCCACTCATTTATGTCTAACTATATTACATGAGTGTGCAGGATGTGAATGTATGACTAATAACAAATTAATCACTAAAATGAAAATATCAAATCACATAGAATGAGGAGCTACATTTGACCCATAAAACATAAGCCACTTAGTCGGATAATCAAGGGAGTTAGTCAACTAAAACTCAAAAATGAAGATGGACAGTTTAGAGACAAAAATGACTTAATCGACTAAGAGGAATTGTTAGTCGACTAAGTGCTCACTGCCAAAGATTGGGTCCAAAGACAGAAACAACTTAATCGACCGAGAAGCTATGTTAGTCAACTAAGAGCTCTTTGTTTGCAACTTCAAATTTGAATGCTAGAAGATAGATTAATGGCTAAAACCAACTCCAAACTGTTTTCAATGGTCAAGATCTATCAAACATCCATCAGAGTCATTTCTTCAAGTATAAAAACCCTTCCCAATGTCTAAGAACAAGATTTGGTGCTTCCAAGATCAAAAAAAGCTCAAAAATAGCAAAAATTCTCTGCATACTTTCAACACTTCACTCCTATCCTTGTAACAAATTTAAGCGCTTCACTTTGTACCACTCAAATTAGGTTAGTGATCATAGGTACACTTTTATTTCTCTTCTCCTTGTATACTTAGAGTGAGCAAGTCACTCTAAGGAGGTAATTCAAGCTTTGGTTGCTTGATTGGTTGTATAGGTTCTAACTCATCCTAGTAAAAGTTAGTTTGGGTTTTGGTTAATCTTGAGAAAAATCATTGTTAAGGTTATGGTTGAGCCTTCAAAAAGCCATTGTAAAAGCTTGGTGGGAGCTTGGGAATTCCACCGTTTTTAGTGATTTGATTTGGAAATCCTTGGTTGAACAATCAAGGTAGTGGATGTAGGTCTTTGACCAAACCACTATAAATAGTTGAGTATTGTCTGCTCTGATTTTAATTTTCTTTTTCATTCCTTCCTAAACCATTCCGTCATCTTGCCTCGAACCAGTCAATATTGATATTAAACTTGCCCTCAATTTAAAGGCAATTTAAGTAAGAGCCAAAAGGTGTTATTCACCCCCTCTAGCACATTTACTTGGGACCAACATGATCAAGAGTCCATTAGGAAAAGTTTGGTTGAAATGATTGTTTTGGATGAGTTACCTTTTAAATTTGTGGAAGGGAAAGGTTTTAGGAGATACATTGCAGCTTCATGTCCAAGATTTAATATTCCATCTAAATGGAATATTGCTAGAGACTATTTTCAGTTGTACAAAGATGAGAAGAATAGTTTGAAAAAATTTTTGTGTCCTTCTTCTTCTTCATATAGGGTATCCCTAACCACAAACACTTGTACCTTGTTATAGAGATTGAATTACATGTCTTACAGCCTATTTTATTGATGGTGATTAGAATTTACATAGAAAATTTTTAAACTTTTGCCCAATTTCTAGTCATAGAGATGATGATGTTGGTAGGGCAATTGATAAATGCTGGCGTAATTGGGGCATTAATAAAGTTTTAATAAAGTTTTCACTGTGATAGTAGACAATGCTAGTTCAAATGATATTGCAATAACATACTTGAAAAAAAAGTTCAACAAATTAAGAACTAGCATTTTACAAGGCAAATTTCTTCATTTAAGATGCATTGCACACATAATCAACCTAGTTGTTAGTGATGGATTCAAGAAATTTAATGATTCAGTTGCTTGTATAAGGAAAACAGTTAGATATGTGATACAAGCACCGTTTAGGTTGCAAAATTTAAAGAGTGTTTTCATATTGAAAAGATTGCTACCCAGAGTTTGTTGTGCATAGATGTTAGCACTAGGTGGAATTCAACATACTTAATGTTTGATATGGCTCAAAAATTTTAAAAGGCTTTTGATATGTTTGATGAGATGGATTTTTCTAATAAAAGTGGCCTATTGTTAGGCGAAGAGCATCTTAATTGGGTAAATTGTCATGACCCAAATTCCAGGCCATGACTGGCTCATGGGCCTAATGAACGTAGTCCATTAAGCCCAAGCAAGCCTATTAATATAACCTTTTCACCATTCCATTAAAAGTTGTTAAGTCACATTTTATAACTTTAAATCAAAATAATACCAAACATTGCCATCTCATAGTGGCATACCAATCAAAGAGTACATATATTATCTAAACATAATTTAATAGTTTACATCAGTTTGTCTATACACAACAAAAAAGTACTCGACTTCTAGCGGAGAGACTCAGACGAATGTATAGCTACTGAATGCCGAGACACCTACCAAGGGTCGAATATACAAAGGCACTTCAACCTAGTTACTAGCTGCCTAGTGATTTGAAAACATGAAGTTGAAAACGGTGAGTATAAACCCAGTGAGTGAACAGAAAGGGAACAAGCATACCATAAGGAATGTTTGATGAAATCATGATGCATTCATTTTTCAAAACAATGCAATTTGTTTTAGTTCTTATTAAAGCCCCTCATGCAAACCCCACATGAGTAATCATTTTATGAAAAGGGTCCATGCTCAACAAAGGATTTGGAGAGTGAAAACTTTAATAGCATTCATGCGAATCAGGTCAAATAAACGACGGGTCCATGCCTTTTTGCTGCAACGACACTTGATTTAAATTATCAACTGATCGGGGGTTTCTTAACTGGCCAAGGGTTTCTCAGTAAACCTCCTCATTTTAAACTTAATTCATTTATTCCTTAATATTGGAAGTCCATGCTCAACTATGGTACCAAGGAAATGGAAAATAGGGTAACAACCGAACCAAATGAGGAGCAAAACATAAAGTTTTTTGCTACAGCAAAATTTTTGGTCTTAAAATAGAAAGTTTCTCATTGTAGCGAGAAGCTATAGTAACATTCTCGCTGCAGCGAGATTTCAGCCAGCCCCACCCTTCCAAACCTGAGAGTTTCTCGCTGTAGCGAGAAATATAGCATCAACAAAAATTCCCCCTTTCCCTCAAGCAAAGGCCACCCTGTTCACATGACCAACACAACATGAAACTCATATAATTTCCCAAAGTTGAACATGTCCAATTTCACATGCATTTCAACCATTTACATATTCATGAACTTTCTATAACACACATATCTATACATGTATATATATATATATATATATATATATA
>NC_030856.1:13008657-13017675 GCF_000208745.1 Theobroma cacao | reverse complement strand
TATATATATATATATATATTCATCATCATGCACACTCTCCCATCATCATCAGCTCATGTGCACTCCCCACTAGCACATGGCTGGGTCATCATCGGCTTATGTGCACTCCTACTCGTACATAGTCGAGTCATCATCGGCTTATTCACCAAAGGCTTATTCCCAAGGTACATTTTCAAAGGAAAACTGGATAAAATCTTTCAAATTTTTGTACAATTGCATTCACATTCCCAAAACAAATTTTGAATTGCAAGTCCACTCACCGGTATTTGTTGAGCCTTTAATCGACTTTAACTTCCCTAATGGTACAATTGGGGCTGTGGGACTTCATTAGAACCTATCATCACATTAGCATCACCAATATATTATTTCACATACTTATAAAGTCCAAAAGCTTTCTTTTAGCTAACTTCCAATTGCCATTTAAATGGCTATCTATATTCACTACCTTAACCACTCTAAAATGAGTGGATAACCTCAACAACAAAACATTCACAAGTTTACTTACTAATCATTCTCAACACTAAAAAACAACTTTAGTTTACTACTCACCTTGATAGTTTTGTAACCTTGAAATTCTTTCCAACAATTCCCAAGCTATTATAGGGGCTTTTTTTTTTTCTTTCTCTAAACACCTAGCTAGTGAGAGAAAGTATGGAAGTGGGATTTTTCAAGGGTTTTAAAGTGAGAAAGTGAAAGAGCACAAGGGTTCTAGTCAAAAGGGCATAAAGGTTGAAAATTAAAGCTAGAGAGAGAAAAAGTTATGAAAGTTTCATATCAAGCTTCCATGGAGGTTGGGAAGCAACGTGAAAGAGAAGAAGCAGAAGAAGAAAAGCTGCTGGAGAATGTAGAAGCTGTTGGAAGAAAGGGATATTTATAGCCCAAGCTTATCCACTCCACTTAAATTACCAAATTGCCCTTCCACCAATTAGCTTATTCTCCTCTAATCTTTTATGCAATCTTTTACTCTTTTGACACTGGGACAAGGTCCATAATGGTCTAGAAATGCTCGGATTCATGAAAACTTAAAAATTTTTACCCGAGGTGAAAAATGACCATTTTGCCCCTATCATGAAAATTATTGAACTTCTAGTTTTCTTCGTGTTTTCATCATTACACATCATTTATGTGGTCTTATGCCTATTTAGACCTTAAAATATAATAGAATTTCTTCTGGAAGCTTATTATAGGAAATGAAAAAACTACCCCTAGCTCGTGTTATGGCGTCTATGCCTAGTTACAAGCCTATAGAGGTTGAGGTCTCACATAATTGCTAGAAGATTAGTTACTTTTTTATAGCATTTTTATGATCTAACTGTGAAAATTTCAGGTTCCTCATTTGTTACGTCCAATATTTTCCTTGAGGAAATTTATGAAGTATTTGTTGCATGATTGGAATTTAAGTGCTGATGTTGAATTTAGTTTAATGGCTAAAGAATGAAAGAAAAATATGACAAGTGTTGAGGGAATGCGGACAAAATGAATATGTTGTTTTATGTTGTGTTTGTTCTTGATTCAAGACATAAATATGTTTTTATAGAATTTTGTTTTAAAAAAATATATTCATTGATTGAAACTGATTTGATGATGAAAAAAATTGAGGGAGACAATGTTAGAATTGTTTTCAATCATTATTAAACAATGATACAGCCTTCACAATTTCAGCAATTGAGAGAAAGTAAGAGTAGCCAAATAAACCAACCAACTCAAGACACTAGTGACTTAATTTAGAAAAAGAAAAAGATTCTCAGGTCAGATTTCTAGAAATTTGAGGTTGAAAGTTGATGTTGGCCAAAACAAAAAATAAAAATGGATAAGTACTTAAATGAAGCACTTGATGATGATGATGAAGATGATAAGGATTTTGATGTTTTGAACTGGTCAAAAGTAAACAATCCTAGATTTCCCATTCTTTCTCAATTGGCTCATCATGTTTTTGCAATGCCTATATCTACAGTTGCTACAGAATTTGCTTTTAACACTAATGGTCGAGTTCTTCATGCATATAGGAGTTATTTAACTCCTAAGTTGGTATAAGCTCTAATTTGTGCTAAAGACTGGTTATGAGATCCATTACATTGATATTTAGGTTTTGAGAATGAAATCGAGGAGCTGGAGAAAGTCAGTTTAGGTAATATTTTAAATTTACGTACTATTTAATCTTTTTCTTAAAGTTATTATTTCTTAATTTTCTTTAATGTTTGTTTATCTTAGTTTACTTTATGTTATTTTTGTTTATGCATTTGTAGATCTTTCAAGAATTGCTTTAGAGCCGGTTATTGATTGTTGAATCATGATAAGGAGTGGGGGTTCTAATAATTAAAAATAGACGTGTTGCCTTTAAAACGTTTGAATATGTGTAGTTGTGACTTACTAACTTGTGATTTTTGTAGTAGCCTGTTATTGGGTTGGCTATAGCTTATTGGAACTTGGAGCTTGCCATATTTGAACTATGAATTTAATTTCTTTTTTGTGCTGATTTTAGTTACCCAATTGTACTTGAAGTTGAACTTTTATGTAGCTGCCCCGATTATACACTTATGAACTTTTATGTTGATTTTTGTTATATGGTGATTTTAGTTGTTCAGTTGCACTTGAATTTAACTTCTATGTTGTTGCTTATAACTTAAAGTTGAACTTTTATGTTGTTGCTTATAACTTGAAGTTGAACTTTTATGTCTCTACTCATAAACTTATAAAATTTTAATGTGTACTTTTTAAAAGTTAGGATTAAGTTAATGTTCTCATGATTAGCAATTGAGATTAGTTTAATATCAACAAACTTATTAAAGAAATTAAAAAGTTGGAAAAAACTAATGAAATTTTTTTGGCTAAATCGGCTCAAATCGATTTAACCCACTAAAGTCGATTAAAATACTTAAATCAATTTGGTTCGATTAATTTTTTAAGGAAAGTCGATTAAGTCAATTAATGATTTTTTTAACTGATTGTAGGGTAGGTATGGGTAATTTGATATTTATTATTATTATTTGGCTTTATTTTGTCTAGCATTTATTTTTTTCTTTTGTGTTTTATTATTTTTATTTTTGGTAATAGTAAAAATAAAAATAATATTCTATTTGGGTCTTAATTTTTATAAATTTTTTTATTTTTTAAAGAAAAAACTAAATAGAAAATAAAAAAATCAGGTTTAAAAATTGTAACTAATGATCGTTTAGAATAAAAATTATTATGGGACCTTACCATAAATATTGGGGGCTAATCTCATAAATTGTTTTTACAAAAAAAAGGGTTTATTTTAAAAAATTCATAATTGTTTGAAGACAAATCTTTTTAAATGGAATTTTTAAAGAAGGTCACAAATGGTGACTTTTTTAAATTTTATAGAGTAAAATTGATTATGGGACCTTGCCATTAAGAGTAAGAGTTAGGGGGATAATGTCATAAATTGTTTTTACAAAAAAGTGTTTATTTTAAAAATAATTATTACAAACATGAAATAATAACAATAAAACAATGGAAATATTGCAAATTAGGAATAAAATTATAATATTCATATATATGTATAATAATTTTAATAAAAAACGCATAGATAAAAATTCTCCACTAATGAAATTTTGAGTGGGTTATAAGTGATAACTTTTTGAAAATTCCTTGGTGTGAGATGTTTGTTGAATTCTGCCATAAATGTTAGAGTATTTAGGAAATATTTTAATACAAAAGGATTTTTATTTTTATTTTTAAGAAAAAAGCAAACTAATGAAAACAATAAAATAATAACATGAAAAAAAAGGACAGAAGGAAGTAAACTTGAGTATCAAAATAAAGTTTAGTTATTAAGGCTTAAAGGATAACACATAATTAATTAGGTACCATGTTGAGTGAGCGTTGTGAGGGTACTAATACCTTCCTTAAACGTAATTGGGCTTCCGAATTTAGCTTGTTTTGTAGACTGAAACCTATTATTTTTAATAAACATAAGTTAAGCTTAAGACCTTATTAAAAACGATAGATTCTCCTAGGTGGCTAATCACACTTAATCAAAGAGATATTGGTGGCGGTTCCTCTTTTATGTCGAATGATTGAGTTTACAAACTCACAAATTATAATAGCTTGGAACTCCACTAGAGAATTTGAGAGTCGACCCAATAATTAATTATGTGTTACCTTAAGCCTTAATTAATTGATTAAATTCAATATTCAACTTATTCCCTTAATTTAAAAACAAAATTGCTTTGATTTACTTTATTTCCTTATTTCTTTGATTATTTACTTATTGTATATAATAAATATGGGGTGTTTTGGATAGAGGTTATGAGATGATTGGTCAAATATTTGCATCTTCCTTCTCACACACAACATGTTCATAGATGAGCTTTATACCTGGGCTCTATCTTTTTAGGAGGAAGTAGAGTACCTTGCTCTCATGAGGTGATAACCTTCGTGTGGGCATGTGAAATACTTTGACTCAGATTGAACCTTTTCCATTGCTAGTCTGTGATGGCCGAGGATTAAAGTGCAATACTAGTCTAGAGTGAACAACAGTGGGGAGCAATTTGGGAACCTTTAGCTTCTTGTCAAATTCAAACTCTGTATGTAGAAAATCATAGAAAGCTAGCTTTTAAGTAGAGCCATGCCAACCTATTCCATAGAAACACCCTAAATTAATGTAGTACCTCGTACTTTGATATGGTGGCTAATAAAGCTTATGGATTCCAATTAAGGTTAATTACCAAGTTAAAAAGGTGATTCAGAAGTGAATCTGTGAAACTTTGACCTTTATAGACCCATAAATAGCAATAAAAGCAATAACACAGACCAAGGGTAATTTTATCATTTCTCATGGTGAGCTCTGGAAGTAGCTCTCAAATGTTATTAAGATCTAAATAGACCTAAGGAATAAATGAATGATGGTAAAATAAATGAAGAAGATAGAAATACTTATAATTTTCACGATAGGGGCAAAATGGTCATTTTGCATCTCGAGTCGAAATTTTTAAGTTTTCATGAACTTGAGTATTTCTAGACTATTATGGACTTTGTCTCAATGTCAAAGAAGTAAAAAGATTGTACAAAGGTAAGGGGAAGACAAAGTGACCTTGGTAAGGGCATTTTCATAATTTCATGAGAAATTGGATAAACATTAGGCATAAATATCTAAGTTTCTAGCAACTTCTTCTTCTTCTTCTTCCCTTCTCACGTTTTCTCACCTTCCATGGAAGCTTGCTTTGAAACTTCCATAAATTTTCTCAAGTTAACCCCAATATTCATGCTTTTGTGCACCTTTTTACAAAGTCCTTTGTGCTCTTTTACTCATTCACCTTAAAATCCTCAAAAGCCTTTCCTTAATACTTTCTCTCACTAGCTGGACGTTCTAAAGAGAGAAAGAAAGATTTTTCACAATAGTTTGAAAGCTTTTGAAAAGGAATTCAATTACAAAGCTACCAAGGTGAGTAATAGAATTGAATTGATTTATAAGTTGTTGAGAATGGCTAGTGGTTAGATTTGTGAGTGTTTTATAGTTGAGGTGGTTTATTCATTTTAGTGAGACTAGAATAGTAAAAATAGATAGCCACTTAATGGTAGTTGGGAGCTAGCTAGGAATAACTAGTAGAACATGATTTAGGAGATAGCTTTAAGAATTATGGTTATGTGAATTGAGTTTATTTGTGATGCTATTATGTGTGATAGGTTCCAACGAGACCCCAAATCTCCATTCGGACCATTAGTGAGAGTTAGAGTCCATTTAAGAATTAACGAGGATCGGTGAGTGAACTTGCATTAAAATGTTTTGGAATAAGTGATTTATATGCTTTATTGAGCTACTTGAAATATTGGTTGGTTTTTCTTTAAAAGTTGCATGGGAACAAGCCATTGATGAAACATTTTTATGTTGTGAGATATGAATGTGATGAATTCATTTGTTCCCACATTATGTTGATATGTATGTTATGCATTGAATGATACTATTGTGTGATAATTATGACCCAACTATGTGCGGTGTAGGAGTGTACATGAGTTGATGATGACCCAGCTATGTGCGATGTAGGAGTGCACATGAGCTGATGATGACCCAGCCATGTGCGGTTTAGGAGTGTGCAGTGTAGGAGTGCACATGAGTTGATGATGACCCAGCCTTGTGCGGTGTAGGAGTGCACATGAGATGATGATGACCCAACCATGTGCGGTGTTAGGGTGAGGCTGGTGGTCGTATGTATGTTTATATATATATTATATATATAGAGGTTATGGAAATTATATTGTGGTTTCATCGATTATTGAATGTTAAAACTTGAGAAATGCTTTCCAATTGATTTTCACTGTAGCGAAAATGGATTTTCATTGTGACAAGAAATTAAGCTAAATTGCATTGTTTCCAACATAAGTGCATCATGTTTTCTAAAACTCACGTATTAATGCTTGTTCCCTTCCTATGTTCACTCATTGGGTTTATACTCACTTTTTTTAACTTCATGTTTTAGGTTTTTTGAATTGAGAGGTGATTGAATCCTAGGTCGAGGTGCTCCTTCTTATCTATTGTTCGGTAGGGTTGCCATGATACTAAATGTTAGCCCCCATGCCTAGAGTCACTCTGTTGATGTTCAGAGTGTTTGAATGTGTACATGTAACCTATATGTGATTTGCTAAGAATCGTTTGGGAAACCTTTTATGTATATTATGATTGATGAATACCATTATAAGTATATACTTAGATTTTATGAATCGATTTCAATGAAGTTATTATTTGAACATTATGATTTATGGAACTTAAAAGAGAATATGGATGATAAAGGGGTTGACGTACAAGTTCATATGGGAAGGCTTGCTTGGGCTTAGTGGGCTATGCCCATTGGGCCCATGCGTCGATCATGGCCTAGAAATTGGGCTGTGATAATGTTGGTATCAAAGCTGTAGGTTTAGTTGAGTCTTAGGGATTTTTATGTCAGTCAGCGAAGTTGTCAGAGTTAATGTAGAGTCTTGTTTATAGTTTATGACTGCAGCCAAGTCATAGTAAGGAGGCTACATAAACTCCTATTCCTAGTAATCTACCCTTTTGCTAACGTCATATAAAGGTCCTAAGTGGTGCCATTGTTAGGGGTTGTGATGCCACCTGAGATACGACCTGTTGTTGGTAAGATTTTAAAGCAAATGCTCTTAATGAATGGTTACTATAATGACGTATCCCTCCGACTAAGGATGGAGGGAAATGTAGTTGGACTAATAGGTCCGTAATAACTTAGTCATTTGGTAGAGTTATAATTTGAGCCCATAATTGTCAACGGGAAGACAATTAGATGACTATGGTGTGAGACCCTGTCAAGCTCGATTAAAAGACGGTATTGTACCGAGTGGTACAACTAAGTTAAATCGAGCCTTGAACTAGTTCAAATAGAAATTCTAAGAGGAATTTTAAAATTTTGAAACCCACAGAATGGCTTAGAATAGTGATTCGGAGTTCAAGGTGCAGTTTGGAGTCCATCAGGAAAATTGACCGATTAGGGACAAAATGGTCATTTTACCATTTGATGATAAAATGGAGATTTCTAGCTAAGATTTGATCACATTTGACCAAGAATAATTATATTGAATATAATTATGATTATTGGAGTATAAAATGATGTTTAGCAGTGAAAATTTGTGATTTTCGATATTTTTGGAGCATAGGGGTAAAATGGTAATTTTATCACTAGAGGACTAAATGAGAATTTTTATAAAACGATTTTTGCCCCATTTGGTTAATATTGATCAATATTAGTGTTATTTGAGGTTGAAAAGTAGAAATAATGTGATTTCGGTATATTTCGGAGTATAGGGGCAAAATCGTAATTTTCCCTCCCCGGATTGGTAAATTTTTCGCCCCAGCACTTGTCAAGACCAAGGGATTTTAATTGTGGTAGTATTGGATAAATACCAGAATATTTGTGGTGGAAAATTAAGAAGAAAAAGTCAAAAAGTTAAAAAAATTAGGCCAATAAGCATGTGACACGCGACATGCTTGATTATTTTATTATTTTCTATAGAAATCAGCCCATTAAATCCTCAATTCTCTCACCATATTCGGCCTAGGCAGCCAGCAACAAGAACAAAGGAAGAACAAAGGGAGAAACAAGAAAACCTAGGTGAAAATTCAAAGAAAAAGTGAAAAAATCAAGGAAACAAGCTAGGTAAGTTCGAATTTCTTTAATTCTCCTTGATACCTAGCTTATGCATGCTTTTGTTCTTGATTTCCATGGTTGAATATTGAGTTATCATGATGAATTCAATTCTGAAAAATGGGTATGGAAGAGGAATTATTGTTGGAATAATTTGATTTTAGACTATGTTAGTGTTTAGAGATAGTTAAGCATGATTATGAACAAAAACACAAAAGAAATATTCAATTTTTCTAAGGTTCCTTGTTGGTCAAACCATGAGGGCTGAATATCAATGGGGGATTGTTTTTATTTCAAGGAAAATGGCTTGAAAAATGATGAATTAAGGTGAAACGGTTATGTAGAAAAAATTTCGGTGCTAGTGCACCAAATGACCAAATTTATCTATAAGGAACTGTGAGGGTTCTAATGTTGAATTTGGCTTTATTTAAATGGTATGTGGTAAATTAAGGTATTAGAGGAGAAATGGATTAATTTGGAGGTGATTTGGACACAATCGCCAATTAATCGGTGATCGGTCGAATTTAATCGATACCGCGATTAAGCAGTAATTGGACGTATTTTTGCATTTACATATCAAGCATTAGTAATTTAAATTAGTTTATATCCATTCAGGGACAATATAGTAAATTCCTTGACTTTATTATTTGTCAAGGTAGTGAGACGTCCGGAAAAGGCAAAGGAATTGCACCGAGGGCTATTAGTCCGAGTGCACCCGAAATTCGAATTTTTGATACCTGTGAGTGGACTTGCATTTCAAACTTGTTTTGGGGAATATGAAAGATTCTATCCAACTTGTCTTAGAAAATGTACCTTGGGAACAAGCTTTTGTTAAATGGTTTGATGTTGTGATATGTGATTGCTATGGATTCATGCATTATTGCAATATGATGATATATATATATAT
>NC_030856.1:13005206-13008601 GCF_000208745.1 Theobroma cacao | reverse complement strand
TGTGTGTTGTGCATGATGAATGATATTGTGTATAATGACTATAACCGTGTGTGTGCACGATGTGGGGGGATGCACATGCCGGTGATGATGGTGGCGTGAGAGATGGATGATGATAGTGCCCGTGTGCACGATGTGAGGGGATGTACACAATGGCACTGATTGTGCACGATGTGGGGGGATGCACACGATGGTGTCGGCTATGTGCACGATGTGGGGGGATGTATATGAGCCGGGTGTGATTATGATGATATTGATGTTTGTCTATCTAATTATGCATATCTAGACTTCTGAAATGAAAGCTCATGAATGTGATATATGGTTGACATATATGTGAAATTTGTTACATTGCACTTTGGGAATTTTCATGAGTTTTATGTTGATTTTGTTGGTTTAGTAGGATAGCCCTTTTGTTGAGTGAAGGGAAACTTTTCTCTTGTTGCTTTGTTTTCGCTGCAGCGAAATTCATTCTCCTTGCAGCGAGAAACTCTCGGGTTTGAGGGCCTTCACCAGAACTGGTTCTCGCTGCAACGAGAAACTTTCTATCCATTTTGCTAACTTGTGGGTTTTTTCCATATTTCCCATTTCTTTGGTACCATAGTTGAGTATGGATTTTTGTAAAGTGATTTACTCATGTGGGTTTACATCATGGGTTTAAAGGAGCTAAAACAATTGCATGGTTTTGAGAAAATGAATGCATTATGATTTCGATCAACATTCCTTATGAGATTGCTTGTTCCCTTCTAATATTCACTCACTGAGTATTGTACTCACGTTTTATAAAAATTCATGTTTTCAGATCAAGTGACTGTTGGACCCTAGATCGAGGAGTCCCTCTAGTGCATCTCCTAGGTATGTGTCTGGCATTTGATAGTAATCCCTTTTATTGTAAATGTCTCTGCTGGAAGTCATGGGTCCTTTTGTATTGTGAATACAATCTAACAATGTGAATATGTGTATGCAATGTAAATTGCTAAATACATGATTGGTATAGTGCATGTATATTATTATCGATAATGCCATTGTGTTTTGGCTATGTTCACACCCGAAAAAAGGTGTGTGTGTGTATGCATAATATGATAAATTTGTTAAGCAAAGGTAAATGGATAGGCTTGCTTGGGCTTAATGAGCTATGCTCATTAAGCTCATGCGTCGGGCATGACCCGGGAAATTGGGTCGTGACATATGGATTGCATTTGAGGTCAATATAGAGGAGCACGTGTGATAATGGTAATTAAGGGCATACTTTGACTGGAAGAATATTGATGGTTGTAATTCACTTGAAGTTTACAAATCTAAGCATTGAGGGAGGTGTAAACCAATAGTTATGTGCACGGGGGTGAGTGCACTATGTTAGTTAAGCTTGTTATGCCCATATATAAATGGTGTTGGGCTTTCGAAATATTTATGCAAATATGTGTTGAATATGTGTATAGCAGCTTAGATGGAGTTGGCTTTGATTTCAATTAAGTGATTGCTATATCTCAAGAATTGATTTGAACTATTATGATGTATAGTTATAAGTACATGAATTAACTCAAGGGTGAAAAATCAATGACTATTATAATTCATGTGTGGTCAAGAAGTAAAAGGTTAGTAAACAAATATGCTCTAAGGATGAGCTTGAATTTGCTGTGCTTAGCGTGAAGTCAAAGGATTAAAGGGTTAGCTGTGGATTTGGTAGCTTGAAGTTAAATGACTTAGAAATGTTGATTTTAGTCTAAATGCCATATGGAGTCTTATATTTGAGCTTGATACACAAATTGCTTTAAAGATCGATTTAGGAGTTTATGTGGATTAAGTATGTAAACTATGATGAAAATGATTAGCCTTGAATGTGACTTTTCCAAAGGTAAGGGACTTGGGAAATGTGGATTATTGGATAAGCTCAAAAAGAGAGCTTCTGAATCCTAAGTTTAGGAAATTTTGATTTTTATGATCGCAAAGGCAAGACATAAAAAATTAAGTGAATTGCCTATCCTATAGATGTAATTGGTTAAGAATTGATGAGTAAAGTCAAGATCTCAACACTAAGTTATGTACAATTTGATATATGTGTATCTAAGAGTAAATTTGGAGATCATTGTTTAATCAAATTTGTGCCAAATATTATGGTAAAGGTATATGAATGCTAGTAGTGAACTATGCCTAAAAGATAATCTAGGCATACCACAAAGGGTGAAATGGGGAATAGATATGTCAAAATTGAGGAAAGTAAGAAGGGGTTCTTACACGTGGTAAGGATGTTGACATTGAAATGGATGTATATATGTATATGTGGAGTTACTCATGTCATCGGTGGGAATAAAGAATTATTCTTAGCAATTTGAGATTTGAACACAATGTGCTTGATGGGTTATGTGAGACCTCAACCTCTATAGGCTTGTAACTAAGTATAGATGTAATAATACGAGCTAGGGGTAATTTCATCATTTTCTCTAATAAGCTTCCAGCAGAAAGTTTTATTATATTTTAAGGCATAAATGGGTATAAGACTGCATAAATGATGTGTGTTGATGAAAACACGAAGAAAACTAGAAGTTTCAACAATTTTCATAACAGGGCCAAAATGGTTATTTTTCACCTTGGGTTAAAATTTTAAGTTTTTATGAACCCGAACATGTCTAGACCATTATGGATCTTGTCCCAGTGTTAAAAGAGCAAAATGATTACATAAAAGATTGAAGGGAGATAAGTTAATTGGTGGAGGGGCATTTTCGGAATATTAAAGGAATGGATAAGATTGGCTATAAATATCTTGAATTTCAAGCAGCTTCTAGAGATTTTCCAACAGCTGGTCTTCTTCTTCCCTTCTCCTCTCTAATGTTTCTTCAATTCCTCAATGGGAGTTTTCTTCAAGCTTCCATAACTTTCTCTCTCTAACTTCAATTGTCATGCTTTTGGTGCACCCTTCCATAAACCCTTGTGCTATTTCATCCTCTTGCTTTAAAACCCTTGATAAATCTCATTTCTGCACTTTCTCTCACTAGTTGGACATTTTAGAGAGAGAAAAAGAGAATTATCCCATTGATTTGGAAGTAATTGGAAGAGAATTTGACTACAAAGGAGCCCTAGGGTAAGTGATGAATTAAGCTTGGTTTTTAGCTACAGAAAATGGCTAGTAATTGGGATTTATGAGTGTTTTTGTAAAACCAGACCCTATAAACACATGTCATGACATACATGCATTGAGTAGCATGTTATTATGCTAGGAAAGTACCTAAGAATAGACGAAACCCGGTATCGTACCTAACGGTACACTTGAGTTGATTTAACCTTGAACTAGTTCAAATAGGAATCGTAGGATGAAATTTAATATTTTATAGTCAAGGAATGACTAAAAATGATTGTTCGGAGTTCGAGGGTTCATTAGGGGTAAAATTGAAAATTTTGATGTT
>NC_030856.1:12944801-13001976 GCF_000208745.1 Theobroma cacao | reverse complement strand
GGTGTGTTTATGATGATGTTGATGTTTATCTATGTAATTATGCATATCTAGACTTATGAAATGAAAACTTATGAATGTGATATATGATTGACATATGTGAGAAATTTGATACATTGCACTTTGGGAATTTTCATGTGTTGTATGTTGATTTTGTTGGTTTAGCAGGATGGCCTTTTTGTTGAATGAGGGGAAACTTTTCTATTGTTGCTGCAGCGAAATTCATTCTCGCTGCAACGAGAAACTCTCGGGTTTGAGAACCTTCACCAGAATTGGTTCTCGCTGCAGCGAGATAGTCACTGTAGCTTCTCGCTGCAACAAAAAACTCTCTGTTTCATCAGTGAAATTTCGCTGTAGCAAGAAACCTTCTGTTTCTGGGTTACAATTTCGCTGCAACGAGATTCTTTCTTGCTGCAGTGAAAAACCTTCTGGTTTGGTCTCTTCTCTTCTCTAATTGCTGCCCTATCTTTCACTTCTTTGCTACCATACCGAAGCATGGACTTCCAACATTAAGGATTAAATGAGTTAAGTTTAAAATGGAGAGGTTTAGTGAGAAACCCTAGTTCGGCTAACAACTTAATCCCAACATCGCTGCAACGAAAATTCATTCTCGTTGCAGCGAAGATTTGTTGTCGTATTTGACTTGCTTGCGTAATATTGAAGATTTCATTTTTCAAATTATTTTATATGTATGGATTCATTATTACAATTGATTAATTATTTAAGGGCTAGATGAGGGGTTTTTAATAAGAATAGAAACAAATTGCATTGTTTTGAAAAAGAATGCATCATGATTTCATTAAAGATTCCTTATGGTATGCTTGTTCCCTTTCTTGTTCACTCACTGGGTTTATACTCACCATTTTCAACTTCATGTTTTCAGATCACGAGGCAGTCGGTAACTAGGACGAGGTGTCCTTGTAGACTTGTATCCATATTTTGGTAGGTGTCTCGGCATTCAGTAGCTGTACATTCGTCCAAGTCCCTCCGCTGGAAATCGAGTCTTTTTTTTTATGTATAGATAAACTTGATGTAAATTATTGAGATACATGCTGTAGATAATGTATGTATATTTTAAATGAGTAATGCCAATACGAGTTGGCAATGTCTATCAAAATTTTGATTTAAAGTTATAAATTGTGACTTAGCAATATTTGATGGAATGATGAGTGGGATAGATAGATAAGCTTGCTCGGACTTAATGGACTACGTCTATTGGGCCCTTGCGCCGGTCATGGCCCGGAATTTGGGTCATCATAGGTTGCATAGATGGTACTATATGATACTAATTAACATAATATACATTATTGGCAATAATTATGATAATGGGGGAAGAATAAATTCTAGAATTTCGAAGTAATAATGTGAACATAAATAGAATGATCAAGATGGACAAAATTCATGATGATATTAAGTTGAAGTGGTTAAACTATTTGAGTTATAAGATAAGAAAGACAATTAGTTGTGAATACTAAGGAATTGTGGAACACTAGAAACAGTGAATAATGGTGTGTGTGGTGTTATACGTATGTGGTGAAGTCATTATACAAATGAAAACAATGTTCTAAGGTGGGATTTATTTATGGTTGACTAGTGTTAAAGAATGAGGTGAATTTGAAAATATTCGCTTGGTCTATTATATGTGATAAGCACAAGAGAATATAAATGGTTGTGAAAATTGTAATGTAAGCCTGGAGGAACACCAACGGTTGAGGATGATTAATGTAGTAACCTTAAATGTAGACGAATACTGTTGATTAAGTAAACTTCAACAGCCATCATGCCGTAGCGCTGGGAACACCTCATGTTTAGGATGCATGAATAAGATGTGAAAGGTGTGAAGTTGAACTTACAAATTGAATTAAAGTCATTGGCCTGGATGATAAGCTTCGTTAATTGGAGTTTTAAGGTTTTGGAAGGTATTTATATGAATGAATTGGGAAGTTTCTTTATGGTCTTATATATTGGCATGTAGGTAAATGAGAAGTTGGAGAGTTTTTTTATATAAATTACCATGTGAAATATTAAGATAAACATTATGCTAACTAAAGTCAAAACCTAAGAAATAAGGGAGACAAGAGATTAAGCCTTGTTAAAGACTAAGGAAAGAGTGAACAAAAAGTAAGATAAATGATGAGAGAAATGTGGATGTTGTTATAACGAACATAATAAGCTTAAGGAAAATCAATGCAAGTATACTAAGTTAGATTGTATGGTCAGGATTAAGAACACGGACACTTTGGAAGATCTTTAAATAATGTCTATCGAGGTCAATGAGCAAAAATTAAGCATACATTAAATTGTTAAAGTTATGAGTGGCTTTGAAGATAAGCTTTGGATTATTAAGTCCTCAATAAAACCTTATTAAAGGAAGTGTTTAAGCATTTTAGAAGTGTATTGAAAAGCATAAGGGAATATACAAGCTTAACTTGCTATAAGAGGTCGAATTTGGATGGCCTTGAGTGGCTTGTGAGTAACCCATAAATGTATAGGTAAATGTGCAGGGGAGCTATGAATGATAGATAAGGATAAAACTTTAACAATAAGATGGTGTTCACTGCTTTAGGCATTGACCTATAAGTTATGGACTTGTAACCACTCTATGAACATTCTGGTGAGATAAATTCGAGAGATTTCTCACAATGAGAAAAACACTAAAGCTCGAAGAGTGAATGGCTATATAGTTAAATTGGGGCTCGTGACTAATATGTCACATAAGTATAAAAATATGTTGCAAATATAATGATGGTTGGAAATGTTGGTTTAAGGCAATGATTATCTTGCCATTAGGTAGACTTGATGAGGTTATGGTCTCGATATACTTGTAGACGCAAGACAAAAATCGTGAAATGTGCTTCCCCCACAAGTCCAATTTATTTTGAGTAATTATCAAGGGAAAGTGCCTGATAAGGGTAGGCAAAGGTTAAATTGTGTTTCAAATGTTTAGAGAACGAGGGTCATACGATTGGATTAAATGATACTACTACTGGTGAGGGAATAGAAATACACTACAGGAATTGTAGAGATCTACTTAGAAAAGAGAATTCAAGTACTCATATACGAGTAAAGATTTGGTAATGAGACATGACCTAGAATTGGAATCCTACAATATGAATTTTGGCTAATAAAATCGACTATAAAACACGTGGTGTTTAGGGATGGTGCCAATTAGTGGTTGACTCTCGTATGAGAATGGAATATTGAAATCAACTTTGTGTATTCACCACAAATGATGAGCATGATCTAATAAACTATAAGAAAAAATGATCCTAAACTTGATTGTTGGTTATTTTGGTTTTACAGATGGCTTATTAAGCTTGATATGCCTAAGGCTACTCGAAGTTAAAATTTTTGGAAATATATATGTATGGATATATATGTTGCATATTGGTACAAAAGCTCACACGGGTTGGTTATAATTTGATTCGATGATGATATTCTATCAATGATTATAGTGCTAAACAATGATTAAGATAATTTATCGCTGATTTTGGCAGTGAACAAGTTGATTATGATGCTGTTAACTTAAAACTAAGTGTTTATACTTCTGGTATAAGTTCATCAAATTCTATTATATCGTGATCAAACTTGGTGTTTTGATATAGCCTGAGAGGCTTGGCATATGAACTAGCTTAACTGTGAGCTAGAAATTGTTAGGCTATTATGAAATACACAAATAGAGAAGTATGACATGAATTTAACATCTTAAGGAGCAATGGAAAATGATGTATCAATTTTGGTATAGCTCTAATATATAGTTTTGATATATAAAGATTTGGGAAAAAGTTTATAGCTTATGCATGAAGGTGTGCATTTGAATTCGTGTAAGTAAAAGTGTAAAATCTGCCTTGATTGGCATAAAGCCCAAGATTTAGAATGAATGATTATGGATTTAATTTTCTAAGGTAAAAATGGCTAAAAGAAGTTAAATTAGGAGAGGTCTTAGTAAATGATTCCTTGATTTTAAACTGCATTTCAGGAAAGATCAGTGTCTAATTTTATCCTCAGATTGATAAACTAATGAGGCCATGAGATCTGACATTTGGAGTAAGTTTGAGGAATTTCAAGTTAGATATGTTGTATGTGGTTGATGACGAACAAATTAGCTATGACATTGGAAATATAGAGATGATTAGTAATCAAGACGAGACTAGGAAAGGAACTTTAAAGGAAAAATTTTGAGCAACTTTAACCTTAAGAGGTTGAGTTATTAATTAAAGAGATTAGTTAAGATCATAAGAAGATATGTGGGATGTCATGGTTTATTAAAATGCTTGGTGGTATAAGTTGAGATTTATCTAGTGAGCACTCGATCATGAAAGTATTAGAGTTTGTTTTTAGGAATATGGTTACTAATGGTTATTAGATTTGAATCATCCATGATGTTAAATATATCTGAAATAAATAAAGCGTGTTTTGACCCTTATGTATTATGAAATGCTTGAATGTGGAAAGGTTTGATAAAAGATAAAGATAAAGGAGTTGTGGATGGTTAAGTAAACATGCATAATTGATTATTTAAGGATGATTTGATTAGGGTGTGACTAGAATTAATAGCATATTTGAATTCTCTTCATAAGATGAAGAATGATATTTTTTTGATCCAACAAGAGTAGTACCAATTATTAAATGTATTATGACATTGTTGAGTTTTCTATAAAGAGTGGAAGTTGAAATAATGCATAAACCAAGATCTTATGTTAAGAATGCTCGACAAAAGTGATGTGGTAGAATTTTAGAACTTTGACTATTCACCCTACGTTGATTTGAATTCTAGGATGAATTCATTTTAAATGGGGGAGACTGTAGTACCCCGTACTTTGATGTGGTGGCTAATAAAGCTTATGGATGCCAATTGAGGTTAATTATCGAGTTAAAAAGGTGATTCGGAAGTGAACCTGTGGAACCTCGACCTTTATAGACCCATAACTAGCAGTAGATACGATAACATGGACTAGGGGCAATTTCATCATTTCTCATGGTGAGCTCTTGGAAGTAGCTCTCAAATGTTATTAAGGTCTAAATAGACCTAAGGAATAAATGAATGATGGTAAAATAAATGAAGAAGATAGAAATACTGATAATTTTCATAGTAGGGGTAAAATGGTCATTTTGCATCTTGAGTCAAAATTTTTAAGTTTTCATGAACCTGAGTATTTCTAGACTATTATGGACTTTGTCTTAGTGTCAAAGAAGTAAAAAGATTGTACAAAGGTAAACGGAAGACAAAGTGACCTTGGTAAAGGCATTTTGGTAATGTCGTGAAAAATTGTATAAACATTAGGCATAAATATCTAAGTTTCTAGCAACTTCATCTTCCTTTCTCACGTTTTCTCACCTTCCATGGAAGCTTGCTTTGAAACCTCCATAAATTTTCTCAAGTTAACCCGAATTTTCATACTTTTGTGCACCTTTTTACAAGATCCTTTGTGCTCTTTTACTCTTTCACCTTAAAACCCTCAAAGGCCTTTCTTTAATACTTTCTCTCACTAGTTGGACATTTTAGAGAGAGAAAGAAAGATTTTTCATAATAGTTTGAAAGCTTTTGAAAAAGAATTCAATTACAAAGCTACCAAGATGAGTAAAAGAATTGAGTTGATTTTTAAGTTATTGAGAATGACTAGTGGTTAGATTTGTGAGTGTTTTGTAGTTGAGGTGGTTTATTCATTTTAGTGTGACTAGAATAGTAAAAATAGATAGCCACTTAATGGTAGTTGGGAGTTAGCTAGGAATAACTAGTAGAACATGATTTAGTAGATAGCCTTTAGAATTACCGTTATGTGAATTGAGTTGATTTGTGATGCTATTATGTGTGATAGGTTCCAACAAGACCCCACATCTCCATTAGGACCATTAGTGGGAGTTGGAGTCAATTTAAGAATCAACGAGGATCGGTGAGTGAACTTGCATTAAAATGTTTTGCAATAAGTGATTTATATGCTTGATTGAGCTACGTGAAATATTTGTTAGTTTTTCATTAAAAGTTGCATGGGAACAAGCCCTCGATGAAACGTTGTTATGTTATGAAATATGAATGTGATGAATTCATTTGTTCCCACATTATGTTAATATGTATTTTATGCATTGAATGATACTATTGTGTGATAATTATGACCCAGCTATGTGCGGTGTAAGAGTGCACATGAGCTGATGATGACCTAGCTATGTGCGGTGTAGGAATGCACATGAGCTGATGACGACCCATCCATGTGCAGTGTAGGAGTGCACATGAGCTGATGACGACCTATCCATGTGCGGTGTAGCAGTGCACATGAGCTGATGATGACCCAGTTGAGGGAGAGTTAGGGTGAGGCCGGTGGTCGTATTTATGTTTATATTTATATTATATATATAGAGGTTATGAAATTATATTGTGGTTGCATCGATTATTGAATGTTAAAACTTGAGAAATGTTTTCCAATTGATTTTCACTATAGCGAAAATGGATTTTTGTTGTGAGAAGAAATTAAGCTAAATTGTATTATTTTCAACATAAGTGCATCATGTTTTTTAAAACTTCCCGTATTAATGCTTGTTCCCTTTCTACGTTCACTCATTGGGTTTATACTCACTCTTTTTAACTTCATGTTTTAGGTTTTCTAAATTGAGAGGTGATTGGATCCTAGGTTGAGGTGCTCCTTTTTATCTATTGTTCGGTAGGGTTGCCATGATACTAAGTGTTAGCCCCCATGCCTAGAGTCACTCGGCTAACATTCAGAGTGTTTGAATGTGTACATGTAAACTGTATGTGATTTGCTAAGAATCGTTTGGCAAACTTTTTATGTATATTATGATTGATGAATACCCTTATGAGTATATACTTAGATTTTATGAATCGATTTCAATGAAGTTATTATTTGAACATTATGATTTATAGAACTTAAAAGGGAATATGGATGATAAAAGGGCTGATGTACAGGTTCATACGGGAAGGCTTGCTTGAGCTTAATGGGCTATGCCCATTGGGCCCATGAGTTGGTCATGGCCCAAACATTGGGCTGCGAAAATTAATGTACATGAAGAAACAAATTTGTCCTAACATCTTGTTTGTTGATAAAAAAATTTAACAAATGTATATAATTTTTATCAAAGTGATCTTAAGAAAATCTTTTGATCCTTACTTTACATAGTTTTATTTTACTTTATTTTTTATTATTATATTTCATATTCATCAAAACTTTAGTTTTCATTGTGCCCATGTTGTACATATTAAGTTCCATTTTTTGTAAGTTCTTCAGGAACATTTCAACTTCACATCACTTCATATCAATCATTCATTAAGTCATCATCACATTTCTAGCTTCCATGCACTTATTAATGATTTTATTTTCATTATACTCCATCATGCATATAAAGTTTCATTGTCCATTCATGAGCAAACATCTTTGTGTTTCAAATCATTCATTCATCATCTACATACATGTAATCACCCTTTCATGCATTCAAGCATTTTTACATTCATGTATCTATTGATTTTGTCATCACTCATTCACCTATGTTGTACATAGCATCATTTGACTCTACCACATTCAATGAAGAAGAAAGCAACAATGTTGTTAATCCTAAAGGATAATGATTTCTTTCTAAATGAGAAAGGAGAAATCTAAAAAGATTTTTGGTAGAGCAAAATTTGTCATTCAACCTAATTTGTTTGTGTAAAGGAGAAATCTTGTGGTAAAGGAATAGTTCAAGGGAGTCCATTCACCATTTATACAACACATGATTCCAAGCTAGAATCATGGGAGACAAAAAGTCAAATCAGATGGACAACATGGAGAAGGCTCAAGAAAAGATAATCAGATAGTTGGCAAAGATAACGACCATGATGACTGCTGATAAAAAGAAAGGAATTATTGAAGGATCTTTAGTTCTAAAAGGTTTCGAATAAAGGGTGGAGGGTAATGTGTTTTTACCTCCCTAAAAATTTGAAAAATTTTTATTTATTATATATTTTTAAAATTTTTTATTTTTTATTCATATTTTTTTAAAATTATTTATTTATTAAATATATTTTAAATGATTTTGTCAAAACAAATTTTTATTTAATAATTAATACAAATAAAAAAATAATGAATTGACCAAACAAGCCTTACTCAATTTTAAACTAATTCTTAAGTTTCTCCTCACTTTTTTCTCTTTCTCCCTTTGTCTTTTTCTTTTTCTATTCTTTTTTTTTATTTTTACGTTAATCTATTCTCTATAACTCAACATTGAAACACACTTCATTCTTCAAAAGAGATTTAGAAGCTTGTGAGCTTGGACAATGACGGACGAGACCATTCACCACTATTGTGTGAAATTAAAAAGAGATAGATTTTTTTATCTTTTTTTCTATTTATATTATTTAACTATTTATACATTTAATCATTGTGTGAAATCTTGTATATAGTATTTAATTTTTTTATACTTTATGCATTATAGTTTTATATTTAGCATTATAAGTTTAAATAGAAATAAATAAAAATATTAGAAATTGACTGCATTAATGTTTTTAGGTTTGATTAAAGTATGAGTAAATTGAAAACAATTGACAAATTCTTCAAAAGAAAAAGATGTAAATCGTCCAAATAATTCTTCCACACTTGAGCCATCAAGCCGTTCGAGCTCAATCATGAAGAAATTGTTGATTACGTTCAACATATTAGTTTAAAAAATTTTGACCTTTATTCCTCTTCTTCTTTGACCCCTTAATAGTTGTTGGCTACCTTTGCCCCTATTTTTGTTAGCGTAATATGCTTAAGTTGTATAGCTCCAAAAGGGGAGTGAATTAGAATGTTTTAAATATTTTGAAAGATTTCTTTTCAATTTAAAGAAAATAAAGTTCCTTCAAGTCAAATTCTCTTTTTGTGAATAAACAAGATAATTGATTTCTTATCTAATAAAAGGAGTTAGAAACACAAATAATATTAAATAAGTGCGAGAGAAAAATTAACACAATGATTTTTATATAGGTTCGGCTTCCTTGGCCATGTCTTCTTCCTTAGATTTACTAAGGAATTTGAAATCCACTATTTAGAAGAAAATTCAATACAATGCCTTTTGTGGTTCAAGCACAACTTTTCAATATAATGAATTTTTATGGTTAAAGCACAACCATTCTTCCTTTTATCCTGGTTAATATATAACCAGTCAAAAACTACCTTTTTCAATTGGTTAAGGTATAGCCACTCAAGCGAATACAATGAGAGAAATGTAAGTGTTGCTAGAATTCCCCTTAAAGGCTGAGTAACAAGTTAAGTACAATATTTGGTGAGAGAAAGAACAAGCAATGAAGGCTCAATAGATGATACAATATAAGACTTAAATGTAAGAAAAAAGAGTACAAAGAGTATTGAATGATTTTAGCTGAATTTGTTTTTTGGAGTTTTGTGTTAGAGTCTTCCAACCTTTATAAACATTGTGAGAGCTTGAATTTGTAGTTGCTGAAACTTCAGAGGTGGTTGGGGATGCATTAAATGTGAAAGTAACCGTTCAGCACATTATTTCAAGCTCTAATGGTTATCATAAATCAGTAAACTTCTCGATCTATCGATAGATTGGCTTTAATAATTTTCAAATTCGTGCCCATCTATTAATAGATGTAAGTATCAATCTATAGATTCAACTTAGGATCATTTTGAAGTATCCTCAGGTGACTATCTATTGATAAATACAACGCATTTATCGATAGATGCAAGTTAAGGTCCTTTTGAACTGTCCTCGGGTGCTTGTCTATCAATAGATACTGTGTATCTATTGATAGATTCAAGTCAGGGTCCTTTTATATTGTTCACGATTGACTATTTATCCATAGATGCCGCACTTCTATCGATTGATGTTCATAGTCCTTGATTGTCTAAGTGCTAAAAGAACCACCTATCGATAGATTTTGTTCATTATTCGATAGATAAGCTTATCTATTGATAGATAAAGAACATCTATTGATAGATTGAAAGCAGTTTTTAAATTTGAAGAGACTTTTTATTTGTTTTCTATTTAAAGTGCTTAGATATTTCATTAAACCTTCTTCAAGGACCGTTTGGACTTGTTTAAACATCTAAAAAACAATTTTGAGCACTTGTTTGTCAAATTAAAACTTAGAATTAAATGAAGCATTAAATTTAATAATCTCCCTTTTTTTGATGGGACAAAACAATTAAGCAAAATTTGTTTTTGTTTCTTTGAAAAACTCCCCTTGATTTCATGCGTTAAGGTGTTGTAAAATTACTCCCCTTAAAACTTTGCATTTAAAAACTTGTTTTTGTGGAGATCAAGTACAAATTTTAACTCATTCTCTCCCTTTTTGTCTTATCAAAGAGTAAGTGTTGTGAATTGGAAGGAGATGGAAGTAATACGGTAAAAGGAATAATGGATAATCGTAAAGTAGTAACTAGTGAAATATAGTGAGCATGACATCCAGGTAAACATCAAAGAGTGTAAAATAGCAACCAACTCAACATATCCGAAATACTGAAAATTATAAATGGATAGCTTAATATACATTTGAAAAGCAAACTAAATGTATCCAAAATTACATGATGCATGAAAAAGAGATGCACATGTAGCCATCCAATCGAGCAATCCAAAATTGAGGTGAAGAATGTCTCCCATGAGAACTCATTGTAGTGGTGGAAATCAAGAATGGAGCTCATCCTCCACGCCTTGTTGGCATTGCAATATCTCATGATTTTGTACCTCCAGACATCCATACCCGTAGTCAACCTAGAGTCCATTGTTTCCATATAGGAGAAAAGTCGAGTGAAGGCATGCTCAACGTCAAAAGTGGTGGACATAGGTGCATTAGATTAGGCACTAGATGGGCCACTAGGATATGTTCTCAACTCACCTTCATTCCCTTCATTTCCCTCATGAACCTCATTATCAAACACTAGAAGATTGATTGTCCTTTTTCTCACCCAGGTGCTATTTTTGAATTCAAAACCCAATTTCTTGATGGCGTGCTTATCCATAGGATTGAATACGGCATGGGTTTTGGGTTGATCACAGTGGGTGTTAGCAGTGAAGTAGTCAACAATTTCATTAATCAACATGCCATAAATGAGGTTTTTGATGCCTCATCGTATGGTGTAGAGCATGTCCTCCGTGATAAATTTGGCAATATCAAAACGACGGTTGAATTTGACATTAAAAAGGAATCAAAGGTCCTCCTAGTGACAATGAAGTAGTTTGAGCTGTGAGGGTGGATGGTGTGGGTAATGATAAGGTGCAAGACCTAATCAAAGAAACATAACCTCATACAACTAAAGTTGGCTTTTTCGTTTGGTGAAGGATAGATAAAGGCAGAACAAAAGTTACCGTCATTAAAAACATACTAGAGATCATTTTGATGGGTATATGTCACAGCCCAAATTTCAAGCTATGACCGGGGCATGGGCCTAATGGGCATAGCCCACTAAGCCCAAGCAAGCCTATATATGCATTCTTGATCATTAATCCCAACCAGCATTTCTAAAACCACATATTTTAGTTCTCAATGATAAATGTTTCAGTAATAATTTATAGAGATCGAAAATTCATATTTGTATTATCTCAAAGTATTGTCATTCATTGCCATCTCATAAGGCATCATCATCAATCCAACATATACATACTTCATTTATAACATGACTCTTAGTAGTTTACATTCCATATACATGTACACAGATAAAAGACTCTTAACCATCAGTAGAGTGACTTTAAGTGAAGGTACCGCTACTGAGATGCTATAGTACCTACCAAGAAGGCGAGCATATGTGTGCGACTCAATCTAGGTCCCAATTGCCTCTGAATCTAAAAACATGAAGTTTAAAAACGTGAGTATAAACTTAGTGAGTGAATATAAGAAGGGAACAAGCAATCAATAGGAAGAATTTGGAAATCATGATGCATTTGTTTAAAAAACAATGTAATTGATTTAATTTCTTACTAAAAACCCCTCATTTCAAACTTTGATTAATAACCTCATAGTGTTGCAACAACTCATGATCAATCCATGAAGTTAAATGGGTGAAAAATATGTCAAAAATTGAATAGGGTAGCATGCAGGACAGAATGTTTCTCGCTGCAGCGAAGTTCATTCTCGCTGCAGTGAGAAACAGTATCAGTTTGCATGTGTTTCAGTTTTTCTAGCATATCTTCAACTATAGAAGTCTAATTGACCTGACTTTTAGCCATTAGAAAGCTAAGAGGCAGGGCTACAACTTTAATGTTTATCACTTTTCCCATTTTGGATGGGAAGGTGGTCCAAATCTTCATCAAACTGAAAGTACTGCAGTAGAACTTGAGAGTTTCTCGCAGAAGTGAGATTTATTCTCGCTGCAGCGAGTTTTTGGCTACCAAAAAAGAATGTTTCTCGTTGCAGTGAGAAGCAGGGCACTTTAATGTAAAAGGACCTCCTGTGCACTAAAAATCCATTTGGTGTTGCAATAAACTAAATTTGCAAGAAAATGTGACATTCTCAAGATTCATCATGCCAATTTCAACATGAAATGCTCAAAAATTTCCAAAGTTCAACATGCCAAATATTCACATGCATTACAACCATATACTATATTCATGAACTTTTATTTCACAAACATATATATATATATATATATATATATATATATACATAATTAAACACCAATACCACCATTATCTCACCCAGCTCATGTGCATCCCCCCACATTATGCACATAGCCGGAGTCATCGTGTGCATCCCTCCACATCGTGCACAATCAGTGCCATCGTGTACATCCCCCCGCATCGTGCACACGGGCACTATCATCATCCATCTCCCTCACCACTGTCATCACCGGCATGTGCATCCCTCCATATCGTGCACACACACGGTTATCATTATCACACAATATCAACCATCAATGCATAACATATATATATATCAAGATAATGTAGTACAAGAATCCATAATAGCCACATGTCACAGATAGAGACAATTTATCAAGGGCTTGTTCCCAAGGCACCATTTTTAAGAAAAATGGGATAAAATCATTTAAAGGTTTTGTGCAAATACATTCACATTCCCTAAACAATTTTGAAATGCAAGTTCACTCACCGAGATTGTTGAACCTCTAATCGACTCGAACTTCGATTATTACCTCAAACGGACATGTGAGGCCTTGTTGGAACCTATCACCCATAATATAACAATAAAAGATATAACAGCCTATAAATCAAATTTTTAGCCATCTCTAACACCTTAAAATCAAATTCTAACTCATTTCTCACCTTGGTGGTTTTTTTTTTGTAGTTGAATTCCTTTTCAAAAGCTTCCAAGCTACTATGGCAAATCTCTCTTTCTTTCTCTAAAACTTTCAGCTAGTGAAAGAAAATGCTGAACAAAAACTTTGAGGGTTTTAAGGTGTAAAAGTGGAAGAGCATGAAAAACCATATGAAAGAGTGGGCAAAAGCATGAAATTTAAAGCTAGAGAGAGAAAGTTATGGAAGTTGCAAAGCAAGCTTCCATGGAGGATAAAAGGAATGTGAAAGGGGAGGAGGAAGAAAAAGGAGAAGCTGCTAGAGCTTAGATATTTATGCTTCAAGTTAATCCAAATTTTCACCAAAATTACCAAAATGCCCTTAACATGGTGGCTTTGTCTTCCTCCCATCCTTTGTACAACCTTTTTGCTCTTTCGACACTGGAATAAAGTCCATAATAGTCTAATGATACTCAAGCTCACGAAACAAAAAACAAAATTTAAACCCGAGATGCAAAATGATCATTTTGCCCTTACCATCGAAATTATCTTTCTTTTAATTTTCCTCATTTATTTACCATCATAAATATCATTTATTCATTCCTTAGGCCTATTTAGACCTTAATAGCATAAAAAAACCCACTCGTAGGAGCTTACCAAGAGAAATTATGAAATTACCCCTGGTCCGCATTATCATGTCTAGTTCTAGTTATGTGTTTATAGAGGTCAAGATTTCACAGGTTCACTTCTGAATTACCCTTGTAACTCAGTAATCAACTTCAATTGGCATCCGTAAACTTTATTAGCCACCGAATCAAAATACAGGTTACTATAGTCTCCCCTACATAAAATGAATTCGTCCTCAAATTCAAATCGACGTAGGGTGAATAATCAAAGTTCTAAAGTTCTGCCACATCACTCTCATCGGGCATTCTTAACATAGAATATTGGTTTATGCATCATATCTACTTCTAATCGTATAGAAAACTCAATGATGTCGTAGTATATATTTATGTGTACTACTCTTGTTGGATCAAAATAATATCATTCTTTATCTTATGCAGAGAATTCAAATATGCTATTAACTCTGGTCACACCTCAATCAAATCATCCTTAAATCATTAATCATGCATGTTTACTTAACCATCCGTAACTCCTCTACCTTGCTCCTTTGTCAACCCTTCCAATATTCAAGCATCTATTCCACCATTGACTATGGGTCTAATTTGTCAATCAATCTCTATTTCATTTTTTTTTATTCTCCCATGCAAATTTCATTTAAGCATTTCACAATACATAAAAATCAAACGCTCTTTATTCATTTCATTTATGTTTTAATATCAAAGATGATTCAAAGCTAGTAACCATTAATCATCATATTCCAAAAAACAAACTCCAATACTTTCATGATCGAGTGCTCACTAGATAAATCTCAACTTATACCACAAGGCATTTCAATATATCATGACATTCCACATACTCCCTTATAGTCTTAACCAATCTCTTTAATCAATAACTCAACCTCTCAAGATTAAAGTTGCTCAAAATTTTCCCTTTAAAGTTCCTTTCCAACTTTCATTTTGATTACTAATCATTTCTATATTTCCAATGTCATAGCTAATTTGCTCGTCATCAATCACCTACAACATATCTAACTTGGTATTTCTCAAATTTACTCCAAACATCAGATCTCATGGCCTCATTAGTTTATCAATCTGAAGATCAAATTAAACATTTATCTCTCCTTAAATGCACTTTAAAATTTAAGAATCATCTATTAAGACCTTTCTAATATTAACTTTTTTTAGTCCTTTTTACCTTAGATAATTAAATCCATAATCATTCATTTTGAATCATGAGCTTTATATCAATCCAGGCAGATTTTACATTTTTAATTACACGAATTCAAATGAACACCTTTACGCATAAGCTACAAACTTTTCCCACATCTTTATATATCAAAACTATATATATTGAAGCTATACCAAAACTAATACATCATTTTCCATTACTCTTTAGAATATTAAATTCATGCATACTTCTCCATTTGTGTACTTCATAATAACCTAACAATTTCTAGCTTACAATTAAGCTAGTTCATATGCCAAGCCTCTCAGGCTATATCAAAACACCAAGTTTTATCATGGCATAATAGAATTTAATGAACTCATGCCAAAAGTATAAACACTTATTTTTACGTTAACAACATTATAATCCACTTGGTCACTGCCAAAATCAGTGATAAATTATCTTAATCATTGTCTAGCACTATAACCATTGATAAAGTATAATCATCGAATCAAATTATAACTAACTCCGTATGAGCCTTTTTTTTTTGTACCAATATGCAACATATATATCCATACATATATATTTTTCCAAAAATTTTAACTTCAGGTAGCCTTAGGCATGTCAAGCACAATAAGCCATCTGTAAAACCAAAATAACTAACAATCAAGTTTAGAGTCATTTCTTCTTTTACTTGGTTAGATCATGCTCATCATTTGTGGTGAATACACAAAGCTGATTTCAATATTCCATTCTCATACAAGAGTCAACCACTAATTGGCACCATCTCCAAACACCACATGTTTTATAAGTCGATTTTCTTAGTCAAAATTCATATTGTAGTATTCCAACTTTAGGTCATGTCTCATTACCAAATCTTTACTCATATACGAGTACTTGAATTCTCAAATCATCATTTTTTTTTTCTAAGTAGATCTCTGCAATTGCCATAACGTATTTTTATTCCTTTACCAAGGGTAGTATCATTTAATCAAACCATGTTACCTCCTTTTCTAAACATTTGAAGCATAATTCAACCTTCCACTATCCCTATCAAGCATTTTACCTTGATAGTTACTCAAAATAAATTGGAACTTGTAGGGAAGCACATTTCATAATTTATGCTTTGCGTCTACAATTATGTCGAGACCAAAACCTCATCAGGTCCACAAAACTGTAGGATAATCATTGCCTCAAACCAGTATTTCCAAGTATACTTATGCTTATATCATATCTTCATACTTATGTGACATGTCAGTCACGAGCCCAACTTGACTATATAGCCATTTACTCTTTGAGCTTTAATGTTTTCTCATTGTGAAAAGTCTTTCGAATTTATCTCATCAGGGTATTCACAAAGTGGTTATCAGTCCATAACTTATAGTTCAATGCCTAAAGCAGTGAACACAATCTCATCGTTAGAGTTATACTATTATCTACCAATCATAGCTCCCTTTATGAGCACATACTTTACACTACTTGATTGTTCACAAGCCACTCATGGCCATCCAAATTCGACCTCTTATAGCAAGTCAAACTAGTATATTATTCTTATGTTTTCCAATACACTTCCAAAATGCTTAAGCACATCTTTTAATAGAATTCTATTGAGGACTCGGACAATCAAAGGCTTATCTTCAAAGCCACGCATAACTTTAACAATTTAATATATATTCGATAACATTTAGCTCATTAACCTCATTAAACATTACTTTAAGATCTTTCAAGATGTCCTTACTCTTATTTCGGACCGAATTAAACTAACTTAATATAATTGCATTGATTATCCTTGAGCTTTTTATGCTCGTCATAACAACACCTATGTTTCACCCATCATTCGTTTTAATGACTTTCAGCCTTTCGCAACACACTTCTCATACATGTTAAGGCATTCTCAATCTCATACCAAGCCTATAGTCATATAATCACCAATTAGGCCAAATCCTTCTATGGAATATCTCCTTCCATACAATGAATGCGAGTCACAAAATATACAACTTCAAGTGTATGCTTACATATTGGTAACCTCCATATATTTCATGGTCATAAAAACCACAATTTGCAAAACTAGCCTACTATCACAAGTTTGCAATCGGAACATTAGTCTCAACATATCTCACTTTGGGCACACTTCACTACTAGCATTCGCATACCTTTACCATAACATTCAGTGCAAATTGATTAAGCAATGATCTCCAAATTTACTCTTAGATACACATATATCAAATTGTACACCACTTACTGTTGAGATCTTGACTTTACTCATCAATTCTTAACCAATTGCATCCATAAGATAAACAATTCACAAAATTTTTGTATCTTGCCTTTGCAGTCATAAGATCAAAATTTCTTAAGCTTAGGATGTAGAAACTTCCTCTTAGAGAATATTCGAAAATCCACATGTTTTAAGTCCCTTACCTTTGGAGAAGTTACATTCAAGACTAATCATTTACATCATAGGTTGCATATTGAACCAAACATATTTTTAAATTGACATTTAAAGCAATTCATATATCGATCTTCATATAGAACCCCATATGGCACTTAGACTAAATTTGTCATTTCCATGTCATTTAATTTCAAACTGCTAAATCCACATCTAGTCCTTTAATCCTTTGGCTCCACACTAAGCATAGCAAAATTGAAGCTCATCCTTGGAGTAGATCATTTACTACCTTTTTACTTCATGACCATACATCAATTATAATAATCCGTGATTTTCACCCTTGAGCTAATTCAATTCAAGCCTTGGAATCTCGCAATCACTTAGTTGAAATCAAAACCAACTCCATTTAAGCTACAATACACATATTCAACATTTATACACTTATAAAATATATCAAAAGCCCACACCATTTCTATAAGGGCATGTCAAGCTCAATTAACATAGTGCACTTACCTCTGTGCACATAAACATTGGTTACACTTTCCTCGATACTTAAATTTATAACCTCAAGCGAGTCATAACAATCACTATTCATTCAAGTCAAAATACAGCTTTTATTACCCTTATCGTACGTCCTCCCTATATTGACCTCAAATACAATCCATAGTCTCCAAAAATTTAAATTTTTTTTAACCATGGGTTCAAATCATAATTCCACCAAATGAATAAATTATTAAGGACCTAATAGTCCAACTCCACCTTCCTCCATCGTTAGTCGGAGGAATATATCATTATATTGACCTTTCATTAAGAGCATTTGCTTAAAAATCCTTCCAATAATGGTTTGTGTCTCGAGTGGCATCTCAAACCTGAGCAGCGATACCATTTATGCCCTTTACATGATGATAGCTAAACGGTAGGTTACTAGGAATAGGAGTTCATATACCTTCCTATCTATGACTTGTGCTACAATCACAAACCATAGATAAGACTCTACATTAACTCTAACAACTTTGCTGACTGACACAAGAATCCCTAGGACTTGGCTAAACCATGAGCTCTGATACCACCTTTGTCACAACCTAAATTTCAGGCTATGACAGGCGCATAGGCCCAATGGGCATAGCCCACTAAGCCCAAGCAAGCCTATTTATGCGATTCCGATCATTAATCCTAACCATCATTTCTAAAACCACATACTCAATGATGAATGTTTCAGTAATAATTTATGGCGATTGAATATTCATCTTTGTATTATCTCAAAGTATTGTTACTCATTGCCATCTTATAAGGCATCATCATCAATCCAACATATACATACTTCATTTATAACATGACTCCTAGTATTTTACATTCCATATACATGTACATAGATAAAAAACTCTCAACCGTCAGCGGAGTGACTTTAAGTGAAGGTACCACTACTGAGATGCCATAGTACCTACCAATAAGGCGAGCATATGTGTGCGACTCAATCTAGGTCCCAACTGCCTCTGAATCTGAAAACATGAAGCTTAAAAACATGATTATAAACTCAATGAGTGAACATAAGAAGGGAACAAGCAATCAATAGGAAGAATTTGAAAATCATGATGCACTTGTTTCAAAAACAATGCAATTGATTTAATTTCTTACTAAAAATCCCTTATTTCAAACTTTGATTAATAACCTCATAGTGTTGCAACAGCCCATGATCAATCCATGAAGTAAAATGGGTGAAAAATATATCAAAAACCGAATAGGGTAGCATGCAGGACAGAATGTTTCTCGCTGCAGCAAAGTTCATTCTCGTTGCAGCGAGAAACAGTATCAGTTTGCAAGTGTTTTAGTTTTTCTAGTATATCTTCCACTACAGAGGTCCAATTGACCTAATTTTTAGACCATTAGAAAGCTAAGAGGTAGGGCTACAACTTTAAGGTTTACTATTTTTCCCATTTTTGATGGGAAGGTAGTCAAAATCTTCATCAAAGTAAAAATACTGCACTAAAACTTGAGACTTTCTCATTGCAGTGAGTTTCTGGCTGCCAAAACAGAATGTTTCTCGTTGCAGCGAGAAGCAGGGCACCTAAATGTAAAAGGGACCTCTTTTGCACTAAAAATCCATTTGGTGCTGTAATAAACTCAATTTGCAAGAAAATGTGACATTCTCAAGATTCATCATGCTAATTTTAACATGAAATGCTCAAAAATTTCCAAAGTTCAACATGGCAAATTTTCACATGCATTACAACCATATACTATATTCATGAACTTTTATTTCACAAACATATATATATATATATATACATATTTACATAATTAAACACCAATACCACCATCATCTCACCCAGCTCATGTGCATCCCACCACATCGTGCATAAAGCCGGAGTCATTGTGTGCATCCCCCCACATTGTGCATAGTCAGTGCCATCGTGTACATCCCCCGCATCGTGCACACGGGCACTATCATCATCCATCTCCCTCACCACCGTCATCATCGGCATGTGCATGCCCCCACATCGTGCACACACACGATTATCATTATCACACAATATCAACCATCAATGCACAACATATATATATATATATATATATATATCAACATAATGTAGTATAAGAATCCATAACAGCCACATGTCACAAATAGAGACAATTTATCAAGGGCTTGTTCCCAAGGCACCATTTTTAAGAAAAATGGAATAAAATCATATAAAAGCTTTGTGCAAATGCGTTCACATTCCTAAAATAATTTTGAAATGCAAGTTCACTCACCGAGATTGTTGAACTTCTAATCGACTCTAACTTCGGTTATTACTTCAAACGGACATGTGAGGCCTTGTTGGAATGTATAACCCACAATATAACTATCAAAAATATAATAGCCCATAAATCAAATTTCTAGCTATCTCAAACAACTTAAAATCAAATTCTAACTCATTTCTCACCTTGGTGGCTTTTTTTTGTAGTTGAATTCCTTTTCAAAAGCTTCCAAGCTACTATGGCAAGTCTCTCTTTCTCTCTTTAAAAATTTTAGCTAGTGAGAAAAAGTACTGAACAAAGACTTTTTGAGGGTTTTAAGGTGTAAAAGTGGAAGAGCATGAAAAATCGTATGAAATAGTGGGTAAAAGCATGAAATTTAGAGCTAGAGAGAGAAAGTTATGGAAGTTGCAAAGCAAGTTTCCATGGAGGATAAAAGGAATGTTAAAGGGAAGGCAGAAGAAAAAGGAGAAGCTGTTGGAGGTTAGATATTTATGCTTCAAGTTAATCCAAATTTTCATCGAAATTACCAAAATGCCCTTAACATGGTGGCTTTGTCTTCCTCCCATCCTTTGTGTAACCTTTTTGCTCTTTTGACACTGAAACAAAGGCCATAATAGTCTAAAGGTACTCGAGTTCACAAAACAAAAAAAAAATTTTGACCCGAGATGCAAAATGATCATTTTGCCCCTACCATGGAAATTATCATTATTTTTATTTTTCTCATTTATTTACCATCATAAACATCATTTATTCACTCCTTAGGCCTATTTAGACCTTAATAGCATAAAAAAACCCACTCGTAGGAGCCTACCAAAAGAAATTATGAAATTACCCCTAGTCTGCATTATCGCGTCTAGTTCTAGTTACGTGTTTATAGAGGTAGAGATTTCATAAGTTCACTTCTGAATTACCCTTATAACTCATTAATCAACCTCAATTAGCATTCGTAAACTTTATTAGCCACCGAATCAAAATACAGGGTATTACAGTATAAATGTGAAAGATACAATCAATGAAACCACAAGTGACAAGAATATGTTTTCACATGATGTGAGTGACAAACCAATTGTCATGGTTTACTATTCACTAAATTTTGAGTTAGCGAATTTTTTGGTGGCATTGAAGTAAAAGACTTGAACTAAGTTATCATACTATTTTCTATTCAATTTTAGATAATGGGTCCATCCTAAAAGTTCTAAGTTGGCAAGGTAAAGATATTAATGGACTTTAAGTAATCAAAATCAATGATGCGCTTAGGCATTAACTTGCATTTGGCAAAATTGTCACTGAACTTTTAAGCATGTGATGGATGGGTGAAATTTCGTATGAAATAACTCTTGTTGGAGGCGGAAGATGTCCTAACACCAATAGTGTTACGTAAACCCCAAGGAGTGGTCACCTTTGTGCATTTGGGTCTTTGACTTATGTTGGGATTTTGTGAGATATAGGGGATTGGAGTGGTTTGGTAAGAAAGGATTAAGTGGAAATGTCAAGAAAGATAAGGGAACGAAGTTAATCAGAGCACTTTCATCCAAAACACAAAGAAACCCAAGAATTTGGAGAAAAGGGGACTTAAGGTTTTAAGGTATTTAAACTCAAGGGTTTGTGAAGTTTTGGAGTGTTTTTGAGAGGAATTTTGGGTGATGGATCAAGAAGAGAACACATTAATCGACTTAGAAATAGAGAATTTTACAAGAAGGTTTAAAGGATTTGGGAGGAAGAGTGAGGTAGGAGTAGTTGGCTTAAGAGGAATGAAGCATCAAGTATGCTTAAAACAATGCATCTATAGATAGATTGTAACATTTATCGATAGATCACATGCAATCGCTTAGTCGCAAATAGCAATCTATTAATAAATCGTGGTATCTATCGATAGATTTTTCATGCAGGCTTTATTTTTGGTCAAGTTTCCTCATTTATCGATAGATACCATTATCTATCGATAAATAGTGGGATCTGTTGATAAATGTAGTCTAACAAACTTGGTATTGGACACGGTACCCCATTTATCAATAGATAATGGGATCTATCGATATATTATGCCTAGTTTTTTTTTTGGGAGCCTATATCTATCAATAGATAGTGTGAATCTATCAAAAGATTATGCATGAGATGGTTAATGTTGGTCTCCGTAAGCTATCTATCAATAGATAATGGTAATCTATTGATAGATGTTCTTATGTGGCCTTTAAAAAACAAAGTTCTAACTTTCAAAATCATGTAGAGGAAGGCCCATAATTGAATTTTTAATCACAAATAAGTTCAGAAATATGAGAGAAACACTTCAAACATAATTTTGGACTAGAGCAAGTGACATTTTTAAGATCAAAAACATGGAATTTTCTTTTTAAAAAAATATGATCCTTTTTACAAATTTTATGAGGTACTTCTTGAATTGGATGGCTATGCATGTGTATGGAAGATTAAGTGAAATGCATGAACATACATCTTGCTATGAAATCAATTATTTGGCATAATTGTCATCTACATCAACACAAAGTCAAGAAATTTCTAATTAAGCAAGTGGACTCCATTAATTTAAATTGTTCACATCAAAGTTCATTAAGAGCATGCAATTTTCATCATCTAATTCATCTAAGGTTGTTCATGATACCTAATTCACTTTTTATCTAGCAAAATTGTTCTCTATCAAGAAATTTAGTGAAAATATCAGCTAATTGGTCTTTGGTACCAACATTTTTAAGAATAATGTTATCTTTTTGAAAATGGTCTCTAATGAAATGATGCTATATTTCTATGTGTTAAGTTTACGAGTGATGGATGGGATTCTTTGTGAGATTTATGGCACTAGTATTCTCATATTTAATAGGAATTCATTTTATACATAGTCCATAATCTTCTAATTGTTCCTTCTCCATAGCACTTGAGCATAACAACTACTAGTAGCCACATTTTCAGCTTTGGTAGTGGATTGAGCTACCCTACTTTGTTTCTTTGAAAACTAAGAGATCAACATACTACTTAAGCATTGGCATGTACCAGATGCACTTTTCCTATCTGTTTTACATCCACCAAAGTCAACTTCTAGATATGAATGGAGATAAAAAATGGAACTCTTTGGATATCATATTCTTAAACTAGTTGTCTTTTAAATGCCTAAAAATTCTTTTAACAATTCTTAAATGAGGCCCTTTAGGAGATGATTGAAACCTAGCCCACAAACATACATTATCTCTTATGTTCGATCTACTAGTTGTGAGATAAAGCAAAGAACCAATCATAGATCTATAGAGCTTTTGATCAACGAGCATACCTTTTCTTCCTTGTCAAGCATTGCTGAAGTGCTCATTGGTGGGTAGTATGTTCTTGTGCCTTCCATACCAAACTTCTTGAGCATGTTTTTTGTATACTTGGCTGGACTTATGAATGTGCCATCTTCCCTTTGTGTGATTTGCAATCCAAGAGAATAATTCATCTTACCTGTCATGTTTATCTTAAATTCTCCTTGCATAGTCTTAGCAAACTCTTGACAACAAAGCTCATTAATAGCACAAAAAATAATATCATTAACATAAACTTGAATAATTAAAATGTTTTTTCCTTTGCTTTTGATGATAATAATTTTATCAACCTTCCCTCTATCAAAATCACTTTTAATTAAGAATTTTTATAAAGTCTGATACCAAACTCTACGAGCTTAATTTAAACCATATAATCCTTTTTTTAATCTAAAAATATGATTTGGAAAAGTAGGACACTCAAAATTGAGAGGGCATTCAACATATACTTCTTCATTTATGAGTCCATTTAGAAAGGCACTCTTCACATTCATTTGATATAATTTAAAATTCATGTAACATGCAAAGGTTAAAAGCATTTCAATGGCCTCTAGTCTAGCTACCGGAGCATAAATTTCATTATAATCTATTCCTTCCTTTTGACTATATCCTATGGCAACTAATCTAGCTTTGTTTCTAGTTATGGCTCCATTTTTATCCCTTTTGTTCCTGAAGACCTATCTAGTACCTGCAATTGGATAATCATTTGACGTAGGAACTAATTCCCATATTTGACACCTTTCAAATTGTTTTAATTCTTTTTGCAGCACTAGTATCCAATAATCATCATCTAAGGCTTCATCAATGTTCTTTTGTTCAATATAAGAGATAAAGATTACATACTCACAAAACATTTTGAACTTTAGCTCTAGTTCTACATACTCACAAAACATTTTGAACTTTAGCTCTAGTTCTTACCCCTTTATTAGGATCACCAATGATTTTACTTTCATCAACCTCTTTTCTTACTGTTGGATAGCTAGGCTCACATTCTTCAAGAATTTGTTTAATTTGTTGCTTTTCTTTTTATGTTGCTTATTCATTCACTTTGGATCCTTCAATGTTGAGACCAAGCCCCTCAAATTGTTCTTGAAGGATACCTATATTATCATCATAATTTTCCTTTCCAATAGGGTTTGTATCATCAAATCAAACATGAATAAATTCTTCAACAATTAATGTCCTCTTATTGAATGTTCTATAAGCATTAGAACTCAAAGAGTATTCTAGAAAGATTCTTTCATCACTTTTAGCATCAAATTTACCAAGGTTTTCTTTTCCATTGTTCAATGCATAGCTATTAAGCTCGGCTCTACAATATGTTTATTATGCCATTCTTACATAAGAATGCATGTTTGCTTACTTGGGTACCTCGAAAATCGTTAAAGGACGGCAATGTACCAAATAGTACAATTAAGTTGAATTAAGCCTCGAACTAGTGCAAATAGAGATTTTAAGATGAAATTGAGAATTTAAAAACCCCAGAATGACTTAAAATGGTGATTCAGAGTTTGAGGACCAATTTGGAGTCAAATTGGAATTTTCATGACCTAGGGGCAAAATGGTCATTTTGTCACCCGAGGTTAAGATGTGAGTGTTGGATCAAATTTTTGACTAAGATTGATCATTTGGAGTATAATTTGAGTTTGAGAAGTGAAGAATTTTAATTTTGACATTTTTTCGAGGATAAAGGCAAAATAGTCATTTTGCCACCCTAGGGGCAAAATTGTAATTTTATACCACCCAACACTTGTCATGCCCATGGATTTCATCCATTAACATTTTATATTGTGGATAACTGAAATATTTTATGTGGTGGAGAAAGAAAGCTTAATAGTTAAGAATTTAAAAATAGACTAATGGTAAGGTGACAAGTGTCAAGCTTTTATTTTTTTATTATTCTCCTTATATATTAGCACAAAACCAGCCCATTTCTCTTCATTATAGTCGGCCTCACCAAGGAGAAGCAAGAAAAAGGAAGAACAAAACCCTAGGTGGAAAAATTCGAGGGAAACGTGTGAAAATTCAAGAAAATAAGTGAAAAAAAGGTAAGATTTTTTCAATTTAAGCTTGAGATCTCTTTTTCTTAAGCATTTTTTCTTATTTTCCATGGTTGAATCACATGAAATCATGATGAATTCCTTGTTGGCAGAACACTTAGAGGGAGGTTTGGATGCTTGATTTGGTTAGATTTCAATGTATTTTAGTGTTTTTAGTTATTTAGTGATGTGTACCATGAAAAGCCAACAAGAAAAATTCACTTTCTCCCATCACCCATCGTTGGCCGAATCTTCCATGTAGAGTGTGGATGGTGGATTTGATTTTATTTCAATTGAATTGGTTAGGAAATGATGAATTATGATAAGAAAATCAAGTAGAAAAAATCTCAGTGTTGATGCACCCACCATGGCCGAAATTCCCAAGAGCAAATGTGAAGATGATTTTGTTAAATTTTATGCTATTTGACCTGTGTTTGATGGTTTGGAGAATTGGAAGAAAAATAGAGTTAATTGGAGTTGAAATGGACATATTGGCCAATTAATCGAGTGATAGATCGAATTAGGCCAATATCGTTTTATTTAAGTACACAATTGAATTTGTGTAGAACACCGTGTTTAGACGATAATCCAAATAATTTGCATTCCATATCATACATCCATATAGTTTTATAACGGTTTAGCACCAATGTGGTAAATTGCTTGATTGTGCATTATGTCTAGATGGTGAATTCTCCGATAAGGGTAAAGAAATTGTACTTGAGGATCGATAGTCGGAGTACTCTAAAAATTCGACTCCCGATATTGTGAGTAACCTTATCGTCATCTTGATTATCGGAAGCGAATTTTAATTCGTTTTTGTGATGTTATAAGAAAATGAGTTTAAATGGTAAATCTTTATGTTTTATAAACAAAATGTGATTAAACGAAATGATTTTATAAAATAGTCTTAAAATTGAATGATGGCTTAAAAAATAGAGTAATTGGAGACTATTTGTTGTGTTATAAATCATGGTTTGAATTGAATGGCTTATGATATTGGTATGAATGACTGAATTGGAAATTGTGTTGAAATTATATGAACCGTTTTGCTTTGCCTGAACAGACTAGTAATTTTATATTAGCCATGTTATGCTGTTGAAATTTTATTGATTTGGTGGGATATCGATTAGCTTATTGCAATGGGCGGGTTTCTGTGGACCAGCCTATTAGAGGGGCACAGTAAACCCCGTTATATCTTACCTCGGTCAAAGAGGCGTGTAAGGTAACTCCCGAGGTAAAACTTTAGAGTTCACTTCATGCTAAACCACCACGTGAGGGTGAAACTCAGCCAACGCCAAGGAACGGCTAAGTTTTCAAAATAAAAACATGATTTATGTGTACATGACTTTTTAACAGCCTTGGCGGATTCGGTTGGGATAGCCCCAGGCCAAGGTATCCCTGACAATCGAGTATAAGAATGATTTTGGCACAAGCTAAGCTTTTCAGGAAATCATAAGCCTCGTTGTTTATTTGGGTGAAATGAATCTATTTTATCTTATTAAAATGAGTTCGAAATGTTGTGAATCATTTTTATGCTAATCTATTTTATCTGTCTCCATTTACTTAGCTTTAGATATTTTAGATGATATTTGTTTACTCATTGGGATTATATAATCTCACCACCTTTCTTTCCATCCATTTCAGGCTCAGGATAGTCGGTAGATAGCTCATTTCATTGAGGGCTACAATTGGACTTGCATCCTCAAAAACTGTAGGTTCATAGCCTTCATCACTTTTAGTCATTCAGGGGCCCACATGTCATTGTTAAATGTTTTGAATACCTAGCTATGTGTGCTACTGTATGTAGGAATTTATTTTGCTTTTACGCTGTAAAAATTATTTACGTAGCGTTCTATAAAAATTATTTTATGAAAAATTGGAATATTTTATTCATTATTTTTATTTTATTCCATTAGCTATAATTTCACTTTAAATGAATGTTTTAGATATCTAAACTTATTTTCGGTTATGAAATGTGTAAATTTCTCTCATATACTACATTTTAGCTGGTTTCGAAATTTTTGAGAAAAATGACCAAAATACCTCTGTGTAGTTGAAACTTTTCTTTGACTGTTTTTGAATTGAAATTGGTTCATATCACTTTAAAACATGATTTTAGTAACTAATACACACAAGGGAAGCGAGAAAACTGATCTTAAGCCTTGCGAGGTTTCAATTGGCATTTCGGGTAATGAATGTCTATCGGGACATCGCGACGGTTGTCACGGACTCGATGGCAGCTCTGAGTCGTGACAATAGCATTCACGACCAAATGGCTGAACGTAAGCAATGTTAGGTTTCTTTCCTTTGTAAAGTTCATAGGGAATTTTCTTCAATGTTGGTTTAACCATTACCCTATTTACAATATAACATTAAGTACTAGTAGTCTCAACCCAAAAATACCTAGTTAAATTGTTTTCACATAGCATGGTTCTAACCATCTCTTTTAGAAGCTTATTTTTTCTTTTCATTACTTTATGTTGTTGTGGAGTCCTAGGAGACGAAAAATTATGGCTATACCTATTTCATCGCAAAGCTGCTCAAAACTTAAGTTCAAAAATTCTTTTCCGTGGTAACTCCTAACATTTGTTATTTAGGTTCTAAAATATTTTTCCATGGTCACTCCTAACATTTTTTATTTTGTACCCATTCTTATTTTCAACTTTTTTGCACAAAAAAGTGAAGATTTTTAAAACTTCATCTTTGTGAGCAAGAAAGAAAACCTAGTATAGTCATCCACAATTACTAAACCATAATTCTTTCCACTTAAGCTAGTGGTCCTAGTTGGTCCAAAAAGATCTATGTGAAGTAATTGTAAGGCTCTAATAGTAGTTACATTCATTTTAGATTTAAATGAACTTCCCCTATGTTTGCCTTTAGCACAAGCATCACAAAATTTGTCATTTTCAATGTTTAGTTTAGGGAGCCTTATTACAAGACCTAGGGATAATAGTTTTGAAATTGTGTTCATACTAGCATGTCCTAGTTTCCTATCCCATAAATAACTATCCTCATTCTTTTAGTTGTTGTCAATTTTGCACACACAAGTATATGTATTGAACAAGTAATATAGATAGTAAGTACAGATTATCATTCCCACAAGGATTTGTTTATAAAGTTTCATTAAGTACTAAAATTATATAACAAATTAATCTTATTTAAGTAATCTGAAAATTGAAAAGCTAATTAAAAACAAAATATAAAAGAAATACTAAATTAACCAATACAAATTAAATATATTGAGAAAAGTAGTAGATTAAAACCCTAGGATCATGGGTTCATTCAACACTTCATCTGATATCAACTTTTCTTTTTATTTATTTTTTTGTGTGGTTTTACTAACCTAGAATCTAAAGCTATGGACAAGTCTCTATCGAGATGCTTGTACAAATACTTAACTTAATTAGTTCACTATATGTATGGCAATTGGCGTAAGTCTACCCAAATCGCGAATGAGATCACCTTAGTGACGTGAACATACATTATTTAAATTTTAGTCCAACCTAAAATCTCTCTATCAAGTTTTAATTAGATTCATAAATCAATTAATTATTGATGAAGCAATTAAAGGCATTAAGAACAATTTTAAATAAGTAAAATGATACCCATTCATGATAAATAACAAAAAGCAAGTATTCATATTACATGTTAAAATCCACCATAATCCTAGATAAGCAAATTAGTTCTTAATATCTAAATAAAACACAATCCAAAAAAATTTAGCCATGAATTCAAAGCAAGAAAATAAGAAAAACATAAGAAAGAAATAAACTAATATCAAAGTCGGGTTGATCTCGAATCTCTCTCAATTGATTTGAATTCTTCCTTTATTCTTAGCTCCAATTCTCTAAAAAGCAGCTGTAGTCCTCTACTCTAAATGCTCTCCAAAAAGGCCCTTAAATATGTGCAAGGTGCCTTACTTTTCAATTTCTCATCATAATTTTTAATTTTGGAAACCAGGGGTGGTGATGTGACCTTGACTTCTTGGTGCTACATAGCCATGGACAAGCTTTGTTAGAGCCGCTGTAGCCTGTTCTCGACCATTAGTATGGTGCACCCTTCCATCCCAACACCATGGCCAAAATCTTCCAGCATTGTAGCGGTGGTTCCTTTAGTGTTGCGGCCATGGGTAACTCAGCGTCGCGATTTCAGTAGCCATGCTGCCTTGTGTGCAAAACTACATATCTCTATCATTTTTGGATGAGACTTTCACCTTGATCTGCTCTAAAATGGGAGAAGTAGTAGACATAAAAGTTGTAGCCCATTCTCTTATCTTTCCAATGGATTAAAAATCACATCAATTAGACTTCTATAGCTTAATTTATCTTTAAATTACCGTAACATGTTCTAGTGACACCTTCACCATACTTATTCTATTATGACTCAATTTCACCTTGGTCATCACATATCTTGCACATAACCATGAGATAAATTGGCATCAACTTTTCTTAGAGTAAATTAAAACAAAATAAAGTAAAATTAAAATAACAAACTTAATTTAACTATTCAATGTATAATCTAACTCACATTAGAAAAACACTTAAAATGCTGAAATTTGAACCTAAAACTCAAAGGTCTAGCTACTAATGCCCCCAAACTATGTTAAACATAGCTCTATATAATAGAGTTATCATTAGCCATGAAACATACATTGTTAGAAAATAAATCATCCAAGAAAACAACATATGTACTACCTTGTCTATAACCAACAAAGAGAGTTTCATTGGTTTTAATATCAACAACATGACAAGTTAATGATTCAAGTATGACTCTAAGACCCTTCTCACAAAGTTGACTAACACTCAACTGTTGGTCCCTATAATATGTGCTAGAATGGGGTGAATAGCACAATTTGGCTCTTAACAATATTGGAAACTAATTTCTAGAACTTAAGAAAATAAAAACAAAGTATAAGATGCACAACAATTTAGAGTGGTTCGATCCAAAACCTACATCCATTACCTCGATTATCCAACCAAGGATTTTCCCATAAATCCACTATGGACCGATGAAATTCACAAGCTTTCACCAAGCTTTACAATGGCTTTTACTAGGCTCAGCCACAACCTTTTACACTAGTTTTTCACGGACTCAACTAAAACCCAATGTGGTTTTCCAAGGCTCAACCACAATCTATAATAATCAAGCTATCCCAAGCTTGAACAACCCCTTAGAGTGACTCATTCACTCTAAGAATACAAGAGAAGTAGTAAAAGAAGGTACCTATGATCACTGGTTGATTTGTGTAATACCCTGGACTTGATGTGGTGACTAATAAAGCTTATTGGATGCCAATTGAGGTTAATTATAATGTTTAAAAGTGATGAAAAATGAAAAGAATAGTTAAGATAAAATATTTCGCACGCGAGAAAATAATAATATTTTATCGAGAAAAATTTTACGAGATAAAAAGTGATTCGAAAGTGAATTGAGGCATAATAAGGTATTTTGGGTACTAAGGAGATAAAAAGAGACGAGGAAATTTTTGGAATAAAATAATAAATTATTTATAAAATAATATTAAAATATTAATATTTTATTCAATGTTAGAATTTTTCATGAAAGAGGAGTATATGGTCAATCTAAGTGGGGGAGAAGAAGAATGAGAAAATTTTGGAGAAAAAATGACATTAATGGGGCCACGTGTCTTTATTAAGTAAAGATAGCGCGGGTAAATAAATTTTTTAAATACTATGGTGATACCGCGTTGGAGTACAACTTCGATATTTTGGTTGCACACATGTAAAAGAAGAAAAATAGATAGAAATTAGAATTTAAATCGTGTTGGAAGGGTCAAATTGTAAGAGAGGAAAGTTGAAGGATTTATGCATGAAATTTTAATATTTGGAGGAAATAAAATAAATAATAAAATTATAAGAAAAAAGGAAGAATTGAGAGGTGGTGAATGGGAATGAAGAAAAGTCAAAATAGAGGTAAAATGAGATAAAGATGAGGAAAAAAAATATATAAGAAAAAGATAAAGGAATGGAGGTGGCGACATGGGAAAGATATGTACAAGAACTTGTCATGAGCTTTAAAGCATGAAATAGTTGAAGAAAGGCTAAAGAAAGCATGGGTTCTTGGGCTACCCGCCCATGTGACCAAATAGAGATAAATGATAAGATAAAATAATAAAAGAAATGAAAGTGAAGAAAGAAAAATGATGGAAAAAGGTGACATGTGGGAATCCGCCCATGGTGGCAAGAAATACAATAAAGGAAGTCAATTTTTTTAAGCTAGGCATTTGTGAAGTCCGACCATTGAGAGAAAAAAAAAAGATAAAAAGGAAATTGACAAGACAATCAAGTACATTTGGTGATATTTATCCAAGCCAAGACATATTAAATGATTTTTTTCTTCTTGGTAATGAAACGGCACTTTGAGAAATAAAAGGAAGGAGGATGAACGGCTTGGAAAAAAAGAGAAGAAGAAGGCTTTAGAACAATCCAACCGAGAGGAGGAAGAAAAAAAAAGAAAGAGAAAAGAAAGAAAGAGAGGAGAAAGAAGAAGGAAGGAAGGAGAGAAAAGCTTGGAAGGATTTTGGTGGTTTGTCTTAAAGATTTTAAGGTAAGGAAAGTAGATATTGTTGTTTGCTTGAATGCATATATTTTGAATCGGTTATAATGTGAGGTTTTGTTGGTGGTAATAAGGACCAACAATGATCCAAGGAACCCAAGGGATGCATGTGAAGAATCTTCAAGTGCATGGTGATTTTGAGCTAGATTAAGAGATGGGTAAGTGTTTTAATTTCTAAATTTACAAGTAGAAAGGAAAAATGAGATATATAGTGACTATTGTAAAAGAATTGGTTCGGAGATATTATGTGGATGGCATGTTAAATGGTTGTGTATGAATATTGATGTTATGATTGGTGATAGCATGTAAATGTAAATTGTGATGCATGTGGACTTAGAAAGTGCTTGATGGAAGTAAATTATAGTTGTTACCATATGCTAGGTTATTGCTGTGGAAATGATGGTTGAATATGATAAATGTCATTGAAAAGGTTAAAATGTGTGCTAGAGTCGTAAATAAGTTGTCGGTATTTATAATTAATGGAATTACCTAATGCAAAGAATATAAGTACCTTTGGTAAAAATGTGTCGAGATATAAGCTAATTGAATGTGAATTCATGATTGAATGAAAAAGAGGAGTGGAAATGATGCACTAAAGGTATTGAATTTGGATGGTTGCTAGGAAATACAAAAAAAGTGAGATAGTGTCGTGGTGGCGTGCCGGAGGAAGTAACGAACAACCAGCAAGTAGAAATAGCTAAATACGTGTCCAAACAAATAGCGATGTAGTATCCCGTTATCGTAAGGTGAGTGAACTTGCACTAAAATGTTTTGGGTAGATGTACATATGTTCAATTGAATTACTTGAACTGTTTAAATTTTCTTTTCTGCAAAAATGCATGGGAACAAGTTTTAGTGAAATGTCTTTGTGATGTGGAACATGATTGTAATGAAACTATATACCTCTATATGATGCTGATATGTATGTAAAGATATATGATGTGTATTGTTAAGCAACGTAATTTTGTATAATGGATGTAACCGTGCATGTGCAGAGTGGGTAGTGCACTTGCTGGTTGAATGATGAGGTTTCGATAGTTACAACTGTGCATGTGTGGAGTGGGTAGTGCACATGTTAGTTGAATGACGATGTTGCGATAATTACTACCGTGCATGTGCGGAGTGGGCATTGCACATGCCGATACTAATGCATATGAGCTGGGTGATGTGATGGAGGTGTATTTGCTTATATACATATACAGGATTACTATATAGATATGTTTGGAATTAAAATGTGATCGCATTGACTGTTGATAACTTGAAGTTTACTAAAGCTTTCACTTCTCAACTTCTTTGTTGTTCATGAGTCTTTCGTTATTAAGTGACTAAAAGATCAAGATTTGAAATAAGGTGTTTTTAATAAGGGTTAAGCTAAACTGTATTGTTTTGAACTTAAACGCAACATGATTTTTTTTTAAAACCTTCCTTAACGTTGTTTGTTCCCTTCCTATGTTCACTCACTGAGTTTATACTCACGTTTTTAAAATTCATGTTTTAGGTTTCCTGAGTTAAAGGTGATTGGATCTTAGGACGAGGTGCTCCTCCCTATCCATTGCTCGGTAAGTTTAACGTGGCACTAAATGTTATCAACCGTGCCTAGAGTCACTCCGCTGACAGTCAAGGTTTAATCATATGTATATGAATACTTGGTGTGAAATACTAAGATGTCACAACCCAATTTCTGGACCATGATTGGCCCAAGGGACCTAAGGGCTCAGCCCACCAAGCCCAAGTAAGCCTACTTACATGATCTTATACATTAAACCATATTTCTTCATAATCCAAAATTCATAATGCCTAATTACATTTCCTTTGAAAACAACTCATAAAACCCAGTCATTTATTCATAATGGCATCATCAACCATTATATACATACATATAATTTGACAAGTGAATCTCAGCATTTCACCAAAAATAGTCATATACACATAATTAGAACTTGACCGTCAGTGGAGTGACTCTAGATGGGAGATATGACTACTGAATGTCAAAGTACCTGCCCAAAAGATGGGAGTATGCGGACACCTCAATCTACGTCTCAACCACCCCTGAAACTGAAAACATGAAGTTGAAAATGTGAGTATAAACTCAGTGAGTGAACATAGGAAGGGAACAAGCATCAATACAGGAGGTTTTAGAAATCATGATGCATTTATGTTAAAGACAATGCAATTTAACTCAATTTCTTGTCACAATGGAAATCTGTCTTGCTGTGGTGAAAATCAAGTGGAAACCGTTTCTCAAGTTTTAACATTCAAAAATCAATGCAATCACAATATAATTTCCAAAACCTCTATATATATATATCATATATAAACATATATATAACCACTAGCCTCGCCCCCAACTCTGTCTAAGCTTATGTGCACTACCACACCGCACATAGTCGGGTCAGCACAGCTCATGTGCACTCTTACACAGCACATGGCTGGGTCATAATTATCACACAAAAATATCATTTAATGTATAATATACACATTAACGTAATGTAGAAACTCATGAATTCACCATGTTCATATGTCATAATATCAAAACATTTCATTAAGGCTTGTTCCCATGCAACTTTAAAGAAAAACTAACAAAATATTTGAAGTGGCTCAATCAAGCATAAAATCATTTATTCCAAAATATTTTAATGCAAGTTCACTCACCTGGCAATAATGAGATTTTAAGTCGCTATTTGTTCAGAGGTGTCTCTATCTATTTTCACTGGCCGATCACTCGTTGTTTACTTTGGTATGCCACCACAGTTCTCTAACTTTATCTTTGCACTTCCTAGCAATAATACGAACTCAATATATTTAATTACATACGTATACGGGCAGCACTTCAATCAATTAATCCTTACTCAAATTTATATTTTCATCCTATCATGAAACCATCTTCAATTAACTCACATCTTAATACATTTTTACCAAATTTACTTACATCCATTGCTTACTAAATTCCTTAGATTATATCACTGGCAACTTGTTTATGATGTCACGTGCCTACTTCAACCTTTCTAAATAATTTCCGCCCAAATCCATCTTATATTTCCACACATAATCCACATATATGGCAGCAACAATTATTCTCACTTTCACTCGATTATTTCCTAATTTACACGCAACGTTATCTATCTAACTCTCAATACTTTGTTTCTCAAACCTCTATCCACAATATTCTTTTTTTTTCCTTTCAAACAACATGCCATATAATCTTAAAAAATTTTAACTAGCTTAGGCAAATAAATCCTTTCAACAACCATAATTCCTCACAATATTCAACTAATCGTAGGCTTTAAAACATAGTGTTAAGCTTACCGTTTTCCTCTTCCACTTTGAGTCCTTTATGTACCCATGGGTTTATTAGCTTACATGTTACCAATTTTTCTCCAATCAAGCCAATCTTTGCTGCCACAAGACATTTCTCTAAGTCACTAACTCATTTTCAAAGACTATTCAAGCCAAAAACAAGAATTCTTACCGTTCCTTGCTTGAATCACCAAAACCAAGCTTTTTCTTCCTTTCTCTCTTTTTCTTTCTTCTTCTTTTAGGGTTTTGGTGTGCTGGAAATTGAGGTTAAAGGCTGTAAATTTAATGCTGAAGAAGTTTGGAGAAGAAAGGAAAAGAAAACATGGAAAGGAAAGTGAAGAAAACTTGATTTCATGGTGGATAAAGAGAAAATGGCATGGAAGCTTTAAGAATGGCGTGGAGCATGGCTGAAGAAGAAGAAAAATCTACTGGGGGAAAGGATAAGGTCGGTCTTGGACTAAAAAAATTAGAGTCACATAAAATTACTATTTTGCCCTTTTTTGTTTCCTTCCATTTTAATTTAGTCCTCTCAACACTCATTTAACTCTAATTTCCTTCTATTACCTTCTCTTACACATGCACAAACAAAGTATGAAGTTTATACTCCAATGCGGTGACCCCATAATATTTAAAATATTTATTTACCCGCGCTATCTTTACTTAATAAAGACACGTGGCCCCATTAACGTCATTTTTCTCCAAAAATCCTCTCATTCTTTTTCTCCCCCACTTAGATTGACCACATACTCCTTCTTCTTAGAAAATTTTGACACTTAATAAAATATTAATAATTTAATATTATTTTATTAATAAAAAATTATTTTATTTCAAAAATTTTCTCTTGTCTCCTTTTGTCATATTGGTACCCAAAATACCTTATTATACCTCAATTGACTTCCAAATCACTTTTTATCTGGCAAATTCTTCTCTGATAAAAATATCATTATTTTTGTTATTATTTCCTCGTGTGCGAAATATTTTATCCCAAACTATTCCTTTCATCTTTTATCATTTCTAAACATTATAATTAACCTCAATTGGCATCCAATAAGCTTTATTAGTTACCATATCAAAGTACGGGGTATTACACTCTCCCCCACTTAAATAGAATTCGTCTTCAAATTCTCTTTAACATCGGGTTGTTAACCTCACTTAATGATCATATTCCATTTCCTTCTTCATAGGAAATTTTTTATTTACGCGCCTCATTATCTTCAATTTGACTAGAACACTTTATGAGGTTAGGGTACGTAACTTATATTTATTATCATCCTTGAGTTAAAACCATGGTACCCTCTTCAATTATTCTTTCTTATCACTAAGATCCCAAGTATGCCTTTAATTTCGTCACTAACCTCAAACATATCTTTATTTCGATTCTTGTCAAACCTTCAGTCATTCATTTGCCTCATTTACCTCCAGTTCGACTAGAATGCCTCACTTATGTCAATTATCATCCTTTAGAATCAAATTAGCATTACCTTTCACGATCATTATCTCTTATTTTAAGAGGTTGAGTATGCCATTATCCCCATTATTAAATTTGAACCATAACTCCATCTTGATCATACCGATTTCAATCACATTTTATACTTACTATGTATACCAATCACCATCTTATTACTTCATTTCTTGTCAAACTTCTCAACATTCATTCATCCTATCCTCATACACCATTATATGACTTATGGCATCATAAAATGCCTTATTTATTCCTATACATATTTCCAACATTCTGGGGAGTTGAATCTTTCAACCGTTCCCTCATACTTCATGTCCCTTTTTTTTTGTATTTTTGCAACTTAAATCTTCATAATCATATCAGTCCATCTTGCATGGCTTAATCACGCCATAGATTACATTTCCTTGATATCATTTCCTTGGATATTTCTCCAAAATTTCTTATATCAATATAGTTCTATTTTTTATGGGATTTCTTATCATTATATTATCCATACAACTCATCAAATATATCGAGTTCAAATCTCGAATCTCTAAAGACAGTTCTTCATTTTAGTTGGCCACATCATCAATCCCACACATACGTATGTACACGCACTTCTAATGTCAATATTCTTCATTGTGTGTAGGGATCTTTGTGTTCAAGTGTCTTTGGACTAAGTTTCCCTTTATTTGTTCTTCTCTATAACCAAGATTTGCTATAATAATTCTCATATTTAATCTATAAACATTGGGGTACAATCAATTTCAGATTACTCTTTTTATATGTTTAAATCACTATTCCACTTGTGTTTACCACAAGTTATCTCTTACATAATCGGTACGAATTCTCATTATGCCTACACAAAACTTCACATCATTTACATGCTTATACTCATTTCTTATCATTTCCAATTATATACTTAAGTTTCATTGAACTATATATATCCTTGCACCATAATGTCATTAGTCACATTTCACTTACTAAATATCATTTTCATTATCTTGCAATCTAGTATGCGTATATGCTTTACAACCTCATTGATCCTTTAAACATTCATTTTTACTTGATCATTGCATCTCATGCAATACCATAATCTGTAAAACCTGACACTATAAACACATGTCATGCCATACATGCACTGAGTAGCATGTTATTATGCTAGGAAAAGCACCTAAGAATAGACGAAACTTGATATTGTACCTAATGGTACACTTGAGTTGATTTAACCTCGAACTACTTCAAATAGGAATTGTAGGATGAAATTTAATATTTTATAGTCAAGGAATGACTAAAAATGATTGTTCGAAGTTCGAGGGTTCATTTGCGGTAAAATCGAAAATTTTGATGTTTAGGGGCAAAAGTCGTCATTTTGCCACCTAAGATAATAATTTGATCAGGGAGTTAAATTTTAGACCAAGATTAACTATTTGGAGTATAATTTAATGATAGGAAGTGAAAAAGTTTAATTCTGCTGATTTCTGGAGTGTAGGGGCAAAATCGTAATTTTACCACCCGCGGATAAAATTTGAGATTTTGAGAGAATTTAGATCAAATTTGACAAATTGGAGAATGGTATGAGTATAAGGGATGAAAAATATGTCTATGGGCAATTTTTCAATTTTTTGGGCAAAAATGTAATTTTTCACTTTTACGAGGGCAAAAGTGTAAATTTCAAAAATTACTCCACCGAGACTTTGGATAAGTCTGAAAATTTTATCTAAACTATGGATATGTGGGACAAGTGTGTGGTGAAAATTTGGAAACAAATGGATGAAATTTTAAAAATGGGCCAATGGGAAAGTGACACGTGGCATTTTTGTAATGAAATAATATTATTTTAATGAAAAGTCAGCCCATTTAAACCCCATTTTAAGTGCTGGCCGGCCATAAGGAAGAACAAGAGAGGAAATAGAGAGGAAAGGAAGAAAAAAAGAAAAACCAAAGAGAAACAAGAAAATTCAAAGGGGAATTCGTGTTTTTCGCCTGTTTACGCGTCTAACGGTAAGATTTTTCGATTTTAGCTTGATTTCTACCTTTCCTATGCCTTTTTCTACATTTAGCATGCTTGAGGAGAGAGATCAAAAAGTGATATCAAGGGCTGGATGAAATTCTAGGGGAGAGAAACTGAAATTTTTAGGTTTTGATTTTTAGTTAAATTGATAGTTTTAGTTAGTTAAATGTGTTTAGAAATTAAATTGGGCAAGAAATCATTAAATTTTCACAATACCCACCCTTGGCTGAATGTGCAATGAGGTACAATGATGATGATCTGAAATTTATTCTAAGAGAAATGAAGAGAAAACGATGAAATGTGATAGAAAAATAAAGTAGAAAATTTTGCCGAGTTAATGTCCCATTTTTGGCCGAATTTTCCAAGGAAGGGAGTGAGCTGATTTTGTTGTTTTTAGAAGGTTATTGGCTGATATTTAATGGTTAGAAATGTTGGAGAGAGAATGGGATGATTTAGAGCTAAAATGGAGCGCGTTAGCAATTTATCGGGCAAAGTGCCAAAAATAGGTTAATACCGCGTTTAAGCCGTTTTAGGCTATTGCATTTCATACCATGCATTAGTATAGGATTTAAGTTAATTATATAGTGATTTAGCATCAATGTGATGAATTGTGTAAATTTTTGTAATGTGTCTAGGAGGAGAGCCTTCCGGAAAAGGCAAAGAAGTCGTACCCGACGAGTAGTGATCGGGGCGCTTAGAAAGCTTTTAGTTTGTACAAACGGTGAGTAAACTTATTATTATTGTAAATTATCTAGAGTTTATTTTTAAATGCCCTTTATGTATTTTATGAAATGAAAACGAGATTAAAACGGGATTTTTTGATGTTTTAGGAATAAATGTGACAAATAAAAATATATTGTATTGATTATGAAATTGAGTAATTGGAGGCTGCAAATTGACTTGAAAAATATATATTTTCCTAGGAATGGCTTATGAGAAATGAGTATATGTGGCTATATTTTGTGAGTGCATTGGGAAATTTATGTAAGTTGTTTTTACTATGCAGGCTGGATAAATAAATAAAAGCCACGTTATACTGTCGAAATTTTATTAAAATTGGTGGGTTAGTCACTGCAGTGACGGGTTTCCGTGGACTGCCTATTAGAGGGGCACGGTAAACCCAGTTATATAGTTACTCCGGTTGTAGAGGCGAGGAGGGTAACTCCCGGGGTAGTATTAGAGCTCACTTCACGTCGAACCCCCACGTGAATGTGTAACTCGGCCAACGCCAAGGAACGGCTGGTTTTAAAAATAAAAATGTGTTTCACGTGTGAATATTTTAACACCCTTGGCGGACTCGGTTAGATGCCTCGGCCAAGGTATCCCCGAGGATTAGTTTTGGCTTGAGCCTTGTTTTAATAAAAGACATAAGCCTTAACAACTGTTTTGGTAAATTACAAATATTTTATGGTTTAAGAAATAAATTGAAAACATTATGAAATGGGTTGAAATTTGTTGTTTAAACTTGCCTCCATTTTACTCGCCTTTAGATATTTATGATAATGTCTGTTTACTCATTGGGATTGCAAAATCTCACCCAACTCCTTTCCACCCATTTCAGGTTCAGTATAGACTGTAGATAGCTGATCTCATCGAGGACTACCATTGGATCTGCATTTTCCAAACCGTAGGTTCACAGTCCTCTTTACTTTTGTTTATTCGGGGGCCCTCTTGTTATTGTAAATTAAATTAAATATTTTGGCTTACTGTATTTCAGTATGTATAAATTTATTTAGCTTTTACGCTATAAAAATTATTCACGTATAACTCTATAAATATTGTTTTATAAGAAAATAGAATATTTTCCTTAATATTTCTTTTATTTTTTTATTATATTCAAATAATCGTAATTTCATTTTAAATGAAGATTTTAGACTTTTAAACTCATTTTGAATATGAATTATGTGTTTTGTACTTGTATATTACGTTTTAGCCAATTTCAAAATTTTTGAGAAAAAAATGACCAAAATACCCTTGTGTGACGAAAATTTTATTTTGATTGTTTTTGATGTAAAATAGTGTATATTCTCTAAAAACTCAAAATTTAACAACGATTGCTCATAGGAAGGGAAAGAAACTGATATGTAAGCCTTGCGAGGTTCTGGTTGGCATTCCGGATAATGAGTGTCAATCGGGACGTCGCGACGATTGTCATGGGCCTGAGGGAGGTTTCGGGTCGAGACAATTCGATTGGTATCAAAGCTTTTGGTTTTAAAGATAAGAGTTTTTGGTTTTAAAGAGGTTTTAAAAATTTACAGTATCAGTGCGGCCCCGGATTAAGTTAAGTTAGGTTGAATAGAATGCATGCATTTTCATATAGAGCCTAAGGTTCCCTAAGCTTGCTCGTTTTCTCTTATAGATTATTATGCCTCCTTGACGCGGATGCCCACCTCTCACTAGATCAGTTGGGAGGGGAAAAGGTCGTTCCCAACGTCATTAGCTAGATGCAGTAGGGGAAGAATCGGTTGCATCTACCATTTGGGCAGCACCTGCTGCTGAGCAGGCCGATAGTCCTCCACATCCTTCACCTCCTCCGCCACCTACTGGTATTCCCGCCATGCCTACTGAGGCAGCACAGGCATTGGCAGCTTTCTTTACCGCAATGGCTGGTGGAGCTCAGACTGGTCAAGTTCCACCTATAGTACCACTAGTTACTCTTTTAGTTCCACCATCGGTACAGGATGTATCCATTTCCAAGAAGCTAAAAGAGGCTAGACAGCTCGGTTGTGTGTCTTTCGCGGGTGAGTTGGATGCCACTATGGCAAAGGACTAGATTAATCAGGTTTCAGAGACTCTCTCTGATATGAGATTAGAGGACGACATGAAGCTGATGGTGGCTACGAGATTATTAGAGAAGAGGGTTCGTACTTGGTGGAATTCAGTGAACTCCCATTCCACTACTCCTCAAACGTGGTTCGATTTTCTCAAGGAATTCGATGGTTAGTATTTCACTTATTTTCATCAAAAAGAAAAGAAGAGAGAATTTTTTAGTTTGAAACAGGGGAATCTAACTGTAGAGGAGTACGAGACTCGTTTTAACAAGTTGATGTTATATGTGCCGGATCTGGTGAAATCTGAGCAGGATCAGGCCAGTTATTTCGAGGAAGGGCTCTGTAATGAGATTAGAGAGCAGATGATAGTGACTGGTAGGGAGCCGCATAAGGAGGTGGTACAGATGGCTTTACGGGCTGAAAAGCTCGCGACTGAGAATAAGAGGATTCAGACTGAGTTTGCAAAAATGAGGAATCCGGGTATGTCTTTTAGTCAGCTAGTAAAAAGAAGCAAGGACTCAGCGATTTCAAGGAGTACTGCTTCTGTTTCCGTGACATCTCCTCGACCTCCATTTCCACCATCACAACAAAGACCTTCGAGGTTTAGCAGATCTGCTATGACTGGTTTTGGGAAGAGTTTCGGAGGTTCTGACCGATGCAAAAATTGTGGGAATTATCATAATGGGCTATGTAGAGGGCCAACAAGATGTTTCCAATGTGGACAGACGGGTCATATTAGGAGTAATTGCCCACGATTAGGACGAGCCACGATAGTTGCATCATCTTCACCAGCTCACATTGATATGCAGATGAGAGATTCTTCTGGGTTGCCACCGAGGCAGGAAGTGGCCATACGGTCCGGTGTGGAGAGTAATACCCTGGCACATCCACCTTCGAAACCACAGACTCGTACCTCGACAAGAGTTTTCGCTGTGACGGAAGATGACGCACGAGTCCGACCTGGAGCAGTGACAGGTACTATGTCTTTATTTGATAAAGATGCTTATGTTTTGATAGATTCTGGCTCAGATAGGTCTTATGTGAGCACCACATTTGCATCAATTGCTGATAGAAACTTGTCACCATTAGAGGAAGAAATTGTAATTCACACCCCTTTAGGAGAAAAGCTAGTTAGAAACAGTTGTTATAGAGACTGTGGGGTAAGGGTAGGCGAGGAAGAATTTAGGGGTGACTTAATTCCTCTAGAGATCCTAGATTTTGATCTAATATTGGGTATGGACTGGTTAACTGCACATCGGGCGAACGTGGATTGTTTCCGAAAGGAAGTTGTTCTTCGAAATTCGGAGGGAGCAGAGATTGTGTTTGTAGGGAAACGTCGAGTATTACCGTCTTGTGTAATCTCGGCCATCAAAGCTTCGAAATTAGTGCAGAAAGGGTATCCGACTTATTTGGCATACGTAATTGATACTTCAAAGGGGGAACCTAAGTTAGAGGATGTCCCGATAGTAAGTGAGTTTCCTGATGTATTTCCTGATGATTTACCGGGACTGCCTCCTGATCGAGAGCTTGAGTTCCCTATTGATTTACTTCCGGGTACCGCACCTATTTCTATCCCTCCATATAGAATGGCTCCGGCAGAGTTGAAGGAGTTGAAAGTACAATTGCAAGAGTTGGTGGACAAGGGTTTTATACGCCCTAGTATATCTCCATGGGGAGCACCGGTTTTATTTGTGAAAAAGAAAGACGGTACACTTCGGTTATGTATCGATTACCGACAGCTTAACAGAATGACCATTAAGAACAAGTATCCGTTACCGAGGATTGATGATCTTTTCGATCAATTACAGGGAGCTACAGTGTTTTCCAAGGTTGATCTAAGGTCTGGGTATCATCAGTTGAGGATTAAAGAACAGGATGTACCCAAGACAGCGTTCAGGACTCGGTACGGTCATTATGAGTTCTTGGTCATGCCTTTCGGGTTAACTAACGCACCGGCAGCTTTTATGGATCTCATGAATAGGGTGTTCCACCCTTACTTGGACAAGTTTGTTATTGTGTTCATTGATGACATACTGGTTTACTCGAGAGATAATGATGAGCACGCTGCCCACTTGCGTATAGTATTACAAACTTTGAGGGAAAGACAGTTGTATGCAAAGTTTTCGAAGTGTGAGTTTTGGTTACAGGAAGTGGTATTCTTGGGACACGTAGTATCGAGAACTGGAATATATGTTGATCCTAAGAAAGTAGAGGCAATTTTACAATGGGAGCAACCTAAGACAGTGACGGAGATTCGTAGTTTCCTCGGATTAGCCGGTTATTATCGGAGGTTTGTTCAGGGGTTTTCCTTAATAGCAGCTCCTTTGACCCGTCTAACTCGTAAGGGAGTTAAGTTTGTGTGGGATGATGTTTGTGAGAATCGATTTCAGGAGCTAAAGAACCGGTTAACCTCTGCTCCTGTCTTAACACTTCCTGTTAATGGAAAAGAATTTATGGTATAAAATGATGCATCTAAGTTGGGATTAGGGTGCATATTGATGCAAGATGAAAAAGTAATAGCTTATGCTTCCCGACAGTTGAAGAAGCACGAGACGAATTACCCTACTCATGACTTGGAGTTAGCAGCAGTAGTTTTCGCATTGAAGATTTGGAGACATTATTTATATGGTGAGCGTTGTCGGATTTTTACTGATCATAAAAGCTTGAAATATTTGCTCACCCAAAAAGAGCTTAATTTGAGACAGAGACGATGGTTGGAGTTGATTAAGGATTACGACTTGGTGATTGATTATCATCTGGGAAAGGCAAATGTGGTAGCGGATGCCTTAAGTCGTAAATCCTCATCGTCGTTAGCAACACTTCGGAGTTCTTATTTTTCGATGTTACTTGAGATAAAATCTTTAGGGATCCAGTTAAATAATGGTGAGGATGGAACCCTACTTGCTAGTTTCGTTGTGAGACCTTCATTGTTGAATCAAATCAGAGAATTGTAGAAATCTGATGATTGGTTGAAACAGGAAGTTCAAAAGCTGCAAGATGGAGAAACTAGTGAGTTTAGACTCAGCGATGATGGTATTTTGATGCTTAGAGACCGAATTTATGTCCCTAAGGATAATCAGTTGAGACGAGCTATTTTGGAGGAAGCTTATTCTTCCGCCTATGCTTTACATCTCGAAAGCACCAAGATGTATCAGACTATTAAAGAAAGTTATTGGTGGCCAGGTATGAAACGAGACATAGCAGAGTTTGTAACGAAATGTCTCACATGCCAACAGATCAAGGCGGAGCATCAAAAACCGTCAAGTACTCTTCAACCTTTACCGATTCCTGAATGGAAGTGGGAACACGTGACTATGGACTTTGTATTGGGTTTGCTGCGGACACAAAGTGGAAAGGATGCTATTTGGGTGATTGTTGATAGACTGACTAAGTCTGCTTATTTCTTGGCTATCCATAGCACGTACTCTATTGAGAAGTTGGCGAAACTTTATATAGATGAGATTGTGAGATTACACAGAGTTCCAGTTTCTATTGTGTCAGATCGAGACCCTCGATTTACTTTTTGATTTTGGCCAAAATTTCAAGAAGCTCTTGGAACTAAGTTGAGATTTAGTACTGCTTTTCACCCACAGACAGATGGTCAATCCGAAAGGACCATTTAGACATTGGAGGATATGTTACGGGCTTGTATCATTGACTTTATTGGGAGTTGGGACAGACTTTGCCATCGGTGGAGTTCGCGTATAATAACAGTTTTCAGTCTAGTATTGGGATGGCACCATACGAGGCTTTGTATGGAAGAAAGTGCCGAACTCTGCTCTGTTGGGATGAAGTAGGTGAAAGGAAGTTAGTGAGTGTGGAATTGATCGATCTAACTAATGACAAGATCAAGGTTATACGAGATAGGCTAAAGGTAGCCCAAGATAGGCAAAAGAGCTATGCAGATAAACGGAGAAAAAACTTGGAGTTTGAGATCGATGATAAGGTTTTTCTTAAGGTTTCTCCTTGGAAAGGTAATAATTTGAATACTTTGAAGTATTAAATCTTATTGATTATACTATCATGATAAATTATGGTGTTTTATTGGATAAGGAAAGGTGTGATTCGATTTGCGAAGAGAGGAAACCTCAACCCGAAATATATTGGACCATTCCGAATCATTGAAAGGATTAGACCAGTGGCTTATCGATTAGAATTACCTCCGGGGTTAGATTGGATCCACAATGTTTTCCATGTCTCCATGCTTAAGAAATATGTACCAGATCCCTCTCACATCCTCGAAGCACCTCCGATCGAGTTGCATGACGATTTGAAGTTCGAGGTGCAACCTGTGAGTATCTTGGATTGAAAGGATTGAGTATTGAGGAACAAGAGTATTCCAATGGTCAAAGTGTTGTGGAAAAGTGCTCGAATGGAGGAAATGACATGGGAAGTAGAGCATCATATGAGGAACCAATACCCGTATCTATTTGTCGAATCTGGTAAGTGAAATTTTGAGGTCAAAATTTTATTTTTAGGGGGGTAGAGTTGTAAAACCTGACACTATAAACAAATGTCATGACATACATACACTGAGTAGCATGTTATTATGCTAGGAAAAACACCTAACAATAGACGAAACTCGGTATTGTACCTAATGGTACACTTGAGTTGATTTAACCTCGAACTAGTTCAAATAGGAATTGTAGGATGAAATTTAATATTTTATAGTCAAGGAATGACTAAAAATGATTGTTTGGAGTTCGAGGGTTCATTTTGGGTAAAATCGAAAATTTTGATGTTTAGGGGCAAAAGTCGTCATTTTGCCACCTAAGATAATAATTTGATCAGGGAGTGAAATTTTTGACCAAGATTAACTATTTGGAGTATAATTTAATGATAGGAAGTGAAAAAGTTTAATTTTGGTGATTTCTTGAGTGTAGGGGCAAAATCGTAATTTTGCTACCCGTAGACAAAATTTGAGATTTTGAGAGAATTTAGATCAAATTTGACAAATTGGAGAATGGTATGAGTATAAGGGATGAAAAATATGTCTATGGGCAATTTTTCAGTTTTTTGAGCAAAAATGTAATTTTTCACTTTTACGGGGCCAAAAGTGTAAATTTCAAAAATTACTCCACCAAGACTTTGGATAAGTCTGAGAATTTTATCTAAGCTATGAATATGTGGGACAAGTGTATTGTGAAAATTTGGAAACAAATGGAAGAAATTTTAAAAAAGGGCCAATGGGAAAGTGACACGTGGCTTTTTTTAATGAAATAATATTATTTTAATGAAAAGTCAGCCCATTTAAACCCCATTTTAAGTGCTGGCCGGCCATAAGGAAGAACAAGAGAGAAAATAGAGACAAAAGGAAGAAAAAAAGAAAAACCAAAGAGAAACAAGAAAATTCAAAGGGGAATTCGCGTTTTTTGCCCGTTTACGCGTCTAACGGTAAGATTTTTCAATTTTAGCTTAATTTCTACCTTTCCTGTGCCTTTATTTCCATTTAGCATGCTTGAGGAGAGAGATCAAAAAGTGATATCAAGGGCTGGATGAAATTCTAGGGGAGAGAAATTTAAATTTTTAGGTTTTGATTTTTAGTTAAATTGATAGTTTTAGTTAGTTAAATGTGTTTAGAAATTAAATTGGGCAAGAAATCATTAAATTTTCACAATACCCACTCTTGGCTGGATGCTCAATGCTGTACAATGATGATGAATTGATTTTATTCTAAGGAAAATGAAGAGAAAATGATGAAAAACGATTAAACGTGATAGAAAAACAAAGTAGAAAATTAACCGAGTTAATGTCCCATTTTTGGCCGAATTTTCCAAGGAAGGGAGTGAGCTGATTTTGTTGTTTTTAGAAGGTTATTGGCTGATATTTAATGGTTAGAAATGTTGGAGAGAGAATGGGATGATTTAGAGCTAAAATGGAGCGCGTTAGCAATTTATCGGGCAAAGTGCCAAAAATAGGTTAATACCGCGTTTAAGCCGTTTTAGGCTATTGCATTTCATACCATGCATTAGTATAGGATTTAAGTTAATTATATAGTGATTTAGCATCAATGTGATGAATTGTGTAAATTTTTGTAATGTGTCTAGGAGGAGAGCCTTCCGGAAAAGGCAAAGAAGTCGTACCCGACGAGTAGTGATCGGGGCGCTTAGAAAGCTTTTAGTTTGTACAAACGGTGAGTAAACTTATTATTATTGTAAATTATCTAGAGTTTATTTTTAAATGCCCTTTATGTATTTTATGAAATGAAAACGAGATTAAAACGGGATTTTTGATGTTTTAGGAATAAATGTGACAAATAAAAATATATTGTATTGATTATGAAATTGAGTAATTGGAGGCTGCAAATTGACTTGAAAAATATATATTTTCCTAGGAATGGCTTATGAGAAATGAGTATATGTGGCTATATTTTGTGAGTGCATTGGGAAATTTATGTAAGTTGTTTTTACTATGCAGGCTGGATAAATAAATAAAAGCCACGTTATACTGTCGAAATTTTATTAAAATTGGTGGGTTAGTCACTGCAGTGACGGGTTTCCGTGGACTGCCTATTAGAGGGGCACGGTAAACCCAGTTATATAGTTACTCCGGTTGTAGAGGCGAGGAGGGTAACTCCTGGGGTAGTATTAGAGCTCACTTCACGTCGAACCCCCACGTGAATGTGTAACTCGGCCAACGCCAAGGAACGGCTGGTTTTAAAAATAAAAATGTGTTTCACGTGTGAATATTTTAACACCCTTGGCGGACTCGGTTAGATGCCTCGGCCAAGGTATCCCCGAGGATTAGTTTTGGCTTGAGCCTTGTTTTAATAAAAGACATAAGCCTTAACAACTGTTTTGGTAAATTACAAATATTTTATGGTTTAAGAAATAAATTGAAAACATTATGAAATGGGTTGAAATTTGTTGTTTAAACTTGCCTCCATTTTACTCGCCTTTAGATATTTATGATAATGTCTGTTTACTCATTGGGATTGCAAAATCTCACCCAACTCCTTTCCACCCATTTCAGGTTCAGTATAGACTGTAGATAGCTGATCTCATCGAGGACTACCATTGGATCTGCATTTTCCAAACCGTAGGTTCACAGTCCTCTTTACTTTTGTTTATTCGGGGGCCCTCTTGTTATTGTAAATTAAATTAAATATTTTGGCTTACTGTATTTCAGTATGTATAAATTTATTTAGCTTTTACGCTATAAAAATTATTCACGTATAACTCTATAAATATTGTTTTATAAGAAAATAGAATATTTTCCTTAATATTTCTTTTATTTTCTTATTATATTCAAATAACCGTAATTTCGTTTTAAATGAAGATTTTAGACTTTTAAACTCATTTTGAATATGAATTATGTGTTTTGTACTTGTATATTACGTTTTAGCCAGTTTCGAAATTTTTGAGAAAAAAATGACCAAAATACCCCTGTGTGGCGAAAATTTTATTTTGATTGTTTTTGATCTAAAATAGTGTATATTCTCTAAAAACTCAAAATTTAACAACGATTGCTCACAGGAAAGGAAAGAAACTGATATGTAAGTCTTGTGGGGTTCTGGTTGGCATTCCGGATAATGAGTGTCAATCGGGACGTCACAGCGATTGTCATGGGCCTGAGGGAGGTTTCGCGTCGTGACATAATCCCTCCAAGTCATCCCTGTTTCTCAATTATCTTTCATGCCTCTAACACATATAGTATATCCTTTTTGCAATTCGTGACTAATCAGTCACTTAAGACTTAGACTTATTCGAATCATGCATAGCTTATGCGTTTTCGAATTCCAATTCCCATAATACATTAGGAGGTTTTCATTATCCGACTTCACTATCGAGATTACCTTCAATCATTCTTTATACTATTCTCTTGTACTGATATAACATCATTCTCCCTTAGTCAATTCACAATTTGTACTTGGAATTGCAAGACTGGAAACAAGGTTCTTCTCAAGCACCTTTCAAAGTGACTGTGAGTACCACTCTCAGCTTACGGCTTTCTTTTTGTAACCACATAACTTAATGCTTGTTTTCACAAGATTCATAGCAGGATTCCTTTTGAGTATTTCCTTACAGATAACCATCTTAAACTTATGTCTCACAGCACATGATCATATAACTCGCGGTTTAGCCGTCAGGCTCCTTTACAAGCTTCAAATTCCTAAATTTTATACTGGCAGTTTATGATTGGTAATTCCTTTTCAAGGATGTTTATGCATTCCTGAAACACTTAGTCTTTTATTTGTTCCTTAACATCTTGAGCATATCGTTTTACAGACATACACTTATTCTTAAAGATATACAAATACATACTCGTCCATTCAATCTGCAATTCATCTTCATAGGTTTCTAGTGTGCCACACAATTGACCTTGTGTTGTTACTAACCCTTTTCATTTAGTTGGGTCAAGACAAGAATTGCAAATTCTCATAACGATATTCTATATAAACTCCTTTGCTATACCACCCTTGTAATCCTTCATTCACAGTTTCATTACTTGGTATTGACATCCTTTACCCATCTCTCATATATTCATCTAACTATTCACTCACTTTTTCCTTAGCCTTTAACAAGGCTTAATCTTTCGTCTCCTTTATTTCTTAGGATTTGAGACTTTGGTCAATATATTATTCATCCTAATACTTCACATGGTATCTTATCTCAAGGTAGCCATCTCAAGAATCTTTCAACTTCTCTTTCAATTATATGCCCATATACAAGGTAATAAAGAAACTTTTCAATTCATTCATGTAAACATTCTCCGGAACATTTAAAACTCCCAAATAACAAAGCTTAATGATCAATGACCATAATTCAACTTGTAAGCTCATTATCGTGCCACTCCCATCTTGCTCATGCATCATAGACATGAGGTATTCATAGTGCTACGATGCTGGATAGTCAGTGCTGCAGCGTCGTGGCTGCTAGACATGGGATAGTTTCAACGTTACAGCGCTAAAGAGTTAGTGCTATAGCGTTGTGGTTGCTGGAAATTTCTTCCACGAATAAGTTCTTCTATCTTTAAAGTTACTACAGGGATCATGCTCAACCATTTGGCTTTCCTCCAAGCCTATCCCATAATCTTCATGACCAGGCACGTATTTTCTTTTGCTTATCATATGCACTAAGTTGAGTCAGTATTTTCAAGGTTTTTTTATCCTTTAACATTTATCTTCGACCAATAGGTTCCACCTTAGGACAATCTTGCCATATTGTGCATCGAATTCTCAATATATAATACCACACACAAAAATATCCACCATTTATGACATTCCACGATTCCTTAACATTCACAATTAATTGTCTTTCTTGTCATGTAACTCAAATAATTTTGTTAACTTTCAATACAAATGACCATGAAAATAGTTCATCTTTCTCCACGCTCTACACTCACAATCTTCATTAAATCAAGGATTCACCTTTTCTCAAGTTCCATAATTGACTCCCTTAGTCCATATTTGTGCCAAATTATCATCTTATAATGTTATGGCATCATTTTGTAATCCCCTCCATGCTTAAATTACAATCTTCGACTCAATCACATCATCCATTCTAAGTGTCACCTATAGCCTCATTGATTTCCCCTATATTCTTCTAAATTGTAACTGCAACTGGGATTTCAAATTTCACCTTTTTACAATTAATTGGTAATCATTTGCCTGGTCTCGTAGTTGTTTGTACCATTAATGACTTTCTACGTTGATCCTTAATAATTATCTAAGGCGACCAACCATGCCACTAAGGTGAATATCCTCCCTCGAAGGTGAATATTGCTAATCTATCTCTATCATATCAAGGAACTCCAATACGCATCAAGTCATTTAAATAGCTACTTTATAATCCATTCGAGTCATACAAAATAAAAGCCAACTCTTAACTCCTTTGTATGGATAAGTACTACTATTTCCCTTCCACCGTATCTGCCTACAGTTAAAGTGATACGAACTTCCACGAAAATATTATTTGTCTTTAGGATCCTCGTCGCCACCATCCAGGCACATCGATGAATCCTCTTCCGGGTCCTTTTCCATCTCCTGAGATTTTTTTCCATTTTATCCTTAATCCGAGCTTGTTGCTACCTCTCAAATTCCTTCTTACTAACAAGTGTAGCACCTCTCCCACAACCAGAAGGAAAGTGTTGGACAATGGATACAGATACCTTTCTAGGATGATAATTACTGATAATCCTTTCTTTTTTTTTTTCATCTTGTTCGTGTTCTTTTTCCTCGGATCGATTTCATTACTCACCAGTCTTGCGAGACTCCTCAAGCTCTTAAATAGTGGTTTACCTCTCGGGGGAACTGATCCACTTGAAAATTGAGTCAAGTTACTTGTTACGCTTTCACCCTCGAGCATATATCGGCTCTGAGCAGTGGAATCTAGCGATCTCTCGCTTGTACTATAAGGGGTATTGGGACTACCGTCTTTTCTAGACATGACATGTGCAACCAGTGCACCTCCACCTATAGGCAACCAAGTATTATTTACTCATCCATTTAGACATCATAAGAACAGGTAAGTTTCTAATGAAGTAGGGGCCCATGTAGCCTCATGTCCTTGACTTTCTTTGTGCACCCACAATCCAAGGACAAGACTCTACACGGACTCCAACAACTCCCCTGACCACACAAGAAATCCCTAAGACTCATCTAAACCTAGAGCCCTGACACCACATCTATCACAGCCCAATTTTCGAGCCATGACCGGCGCAAAGGACCAAAGGGCTCAGCCCACCAAGCCTAAGCAAGCCTACTTACATGATCTTATACATTAATCCATATTCCTTTAGAATCCGAAATTCATAATGCTCAATTACAATTCCTTTGAAAACAACTCATAAAACCCAGTTATGTATTCACAATGGCATCATCAACCATTATACACATACATATAATTTGACAAGTGAATCTCAGCATTTCACCACAAATAGTCAAATACACGTAAGATGAGAGTATGCGAACACCTTAATCTACATCTCAACCACCCCTGAATATGAAAACTTGATGTTGAAATTGTGAGTATAAACTCAGTGAGTGAACATAGGAAGGGAACAAGCATCAATACGGGAGGTTTTAGAAATCATGATGCATTTATGTTGAAGGCAATGCAATTTAACTCAATTTCTTCTCACAATGAAAATCTATCTTTGCTGCGGTGACAATCAAGTGGAAACCGTTTCTCAAGTTTTAACATTCAAAAATCAATGCAACCACAAGATAATTTCCAAAACCTATATATATATATATATATCATATATAAACATATATATAACCATCGGCCTCACCCCTAACTCTATCTCAACTTATGTGCACTACCACACCACACATAGCCGGGTCAACATAGCTCATGTGCACTCCTACACCGCACATGGCTAGGTCAGCACAGCTCATGTGCACTCCTACACCACACATGGTTGGGTCATAATTATCACACAAAAATATCATTTAATGTATAATATACACATCAACATAATGTAGAAACTCATGAATTCATCATGTTCATATCTCATAATGTCAAAACATTTCATCAAGGGCTTGTTCCCATGCAACTTTTAAAGAAAAACCAACAAAATATTTGAAGTGGCTCAATCAATCATAAAATCATTTATTCCAAAACATTTTATTGCAAGTTTACTCACCTGGCAACAATGAGATTTTAAGTCGCTATTTGTTCGGAGGTGTCTCTAACTATTTTCACTGGCCGGTCGCTCGTTATTTACTCCGGCATGCCCCCACAGTTCTCTAACTTTATCTTTGAACTTCCTAGCAATAATATGAGCTCAACATATTTAATTACATACGTATATAGGCAGCACTTCAATCAATTAATCCTTACTCAAATTTATATTTTCATCCTATCATGAAACCATCTTTAATTAACTCACATCATAATACATTTTTACCAAAATTACTTACATCCATTGCTTACGAAATTTCTTAGATTATATCACCGACAACTTATATATGATGTCACGTGCCTACTTCAACCTTTCTAAATAATTTCCACCCAAATCCATCTTATATTTCCACACATAATCCACATATATGGCAGCAACAATTATTCTCACTTTCACTCGATTATTTCCTAATTTACACGCATCGTTATCTATCTAACTTTCAATACTTTGTTTCTCAATCCTCCATCCACAATATTCTCTTTTTATTTCTTTCAAACAACATGCCATACAACCTTAACAATTTTCAACTAGCTTAGGCAAATAAATCCTTTCAACAACCATAAGTCTTCACAATATTCAACTAACTGTAGGCTTTAAAACATAGTGTAAAGCTTACTGCTTTCCTTTTCCACTTTGAGTCCTTCATGTACCCATGGGTTTATTGGCTTAAATGTTACCAATTTTTCTCCAATCAAGCCAATCTTTGCTGCCACAAGACATTTCTCTAAGTCACTAACTCGTTTTCAAAGACTACTCAAGCCAAAAACAAGAATTATTACCGTTCTTTGCTTGAATCACCAAAACCAAGCTTTCTCTTCCTTTCTCTCTTTTTCTTTCTTCTTCTCTTAGGGTTTTGGTGTACTAAAAATTGGGGTTAAAGGCTACAAATTTAATGCTCAAGAAGTTTGGAGAATAAAGGAAAAGAAAACATGGAAAGGAAAGTGAAGAAAACTTGATTTCATGGTGGATAAAGAGAAAATGGCATGGAAGCTTCAAGAATGGCGTGGAGCATGGATGAAGAAGAAGAAAAATCTGTTGGGGGAAAGGATAAGGTCGGTCTTGGCCTAAAAAACTCAGAGTCAAAGCTTTCATTGGAAGCTTTGACCAAACTTCATGTAAAATTACCATTTTACCCTTTTTTGTTTCCTTCCATTTTAATTTAGTCCTCTCAACACTCATTTAACTCTAGTTTCCTTCTATTTCCTTCTTCTACACATGTACAATCAAAGTATGAAGTTTGTACTCAAACGTGGTGTTCCCATAATATTTAAAATATTTATTTGCCCGCACTATCTTTACTTAATAAAGACACGCGACCCCATTAACGTTAGTTTTCTCTAAAATTCTCTCATTCTTCTTCTCCCCCACTTAGATTGACAATAAACTCCTTCTTCATAGAAATTTTTGACACTGAAAGAATATTAATATTTTAATATTATTTTATTAATAAAATATTATTTTATTTCAAAAATTTTCTCTTGTCTCCTTTTATCCCCTTGGTACCCAAAATACCTTATTAAGCCTCAATTGACTTCTGAATCACTTTTTATCTCGCAAATTCTTCTCCGATGAAATATTATTATTTTATTATTATTTTCTCGTGTGTGGAATATTTTATCCCAAATTATTCCTTTCATCTTTCATCATTTCTAAACAATATAATTAACCTTAATTGGCATCTAATAAGCTTTATTAGTCACCATATCAAAGTACGGGGTATTATACATCTATAAACATCATAAAGTATGGGAGAAGGAGAAGAGGGCCAAACTTTTAAGCATCAAAATCTTGAAAAGAAAAGAGAGAAAAACTAAGCAAAACCAAACTTTCTTGAGTTGAAACTACATTTGTGCTTTCACTCTAATCTTTGTATCCATTGTTTAGGCATTATTCTTCTCTTGTACTTACTTAGCAAAATCAAACTCTTATAGGCACTCTTTCAATTCTTTGAATCCACCTTTGTAAAGGTTCTAACTAAGCCTTGAAAATTTAGTGTGAGGGTTATGATTGCTCTAATGAAAGGCTATTGTGGGTTGTGCTTGCTCCTGTTAAAAGGCATTGTGTGGGTTATGCTTGCTCTCATGAAAAGGTAGTTTTGAGTTGCACTTAAGCCTAGTAAAAAAGCAATTGTAAGGGTTGTGGTTGAGCCTAGAAAAAGCCATTATCAAGGTTTTGCTTGATCCTGTTAAAAACATTTTCCATAATGGATTTAAAACTCCTTAGCTTGCTAAGGAAGATAATATAGGCAATTGAGAAAGCTGAACCTCTATAAAAATACTTGTGTCTTAATTTTTAGTACTACTTTAATGTGTTGCACTTTATTCCAAGATAACCATTTCCATAAATTACTTGAAGTTTTAATTTACTCTTTTCACTTCTTAATTTGCATTCTTAGTTAAACTTTCTTATACCACTTTAACTTATTTCTTGTTGAAAAGATTTCTTGAAAATGGTTATTGTTTGTGGTTTCACTAGTTTGTATTCGAAGTCATGTTAATTATTTCAAAAGTGATTTTTAACTTATATTGGATTGTGTAAACTTTCTTAAGATTGGCATATTCATCAAAGTTTTCCTTGGAATTTATTTTACAAGCCTTGAAAGCTAGTTTGTGGTCTAAGATCAACTATAGAGTCATTATAGTCAACTAGTGGGTTGTTTAAACAACTTTAAAGAGGTTTTGTCAAAAGGAATCATGAGCATAGTTGACTAGGGATTCTTCATAGTTGACTACATCACTCTATTTTAAGTTAAAATTTTTTTTTAAAGTCCAATTCACCCCACCCCCCTTTCTGGACATTCTTCTCACTTATTCATTGAGTTAACATTTCTAATAGACTCCAATCTAGATAAAATACATGAATTGTGGTATAGCAAGCAATTGTGGAAACATTCCAAACGAAAAAGATAGTGCATGAATTTGATGGTTATAATATAACCAACTTGGTTAATAATTTATGGAAGCTAAGAATAAAAAGAGAATATGAATTTATTCTACAAAATGTTTCCTTTATAATGAAACAACTTTAGGTCATATATGCTTATATGTATAATATATAACAGGCTTTATTTCATGATATTATTCCTTCTTTTGACTGTAATATACTTATCCATCTTACAAATTCTTTCCAACTTAATGTTAGTGACCAGAAACAACGGAGTTTACATATAGTTGTAAACATAAACATATAATGTGACAACTAAAGGTAAATATAAGTGTGAAATCCCACCTTGATGAATAATGCTAAGTTAAAATGTCATGACCCAATTTCTCGGGCCATGACCGACGCATGAGCTCAATGAGCATAGCTCACTAAGCCCAAGCAAGCCTATCCATTTACCTTTGCTTAACAAATTTATCATATCATGCATGCACACACACACACCTTTTCCTGAGTGTGAACATAGCCAAAACACAATGGCATTATCGATAATAATATACATGCACTAAACCAGTCATGTATTTAGCAATTTACATTGCATAAACATATTCACATTGTTAGATTGTTTTCACAATAAAAAAGGACCCATGACTTCCAGCGGAGACATTTACAAAAAAAGGGATTACTATCGAATGCCAGACACATACCCAGGAGATGCACTACGGGGATTCCTCGATCTAGGGTCCAACAGTCACCTGATCTGAAAACATGAATTTTATAAAACATGAGTACAATACTCAGTGAATGAACAAGGAAGGGAACAAGCAACAATTAGGGAGAATTTAAAATCATGATGCACTTGTTTCAAAACAATACAATTTAGTTCATTCCTATTTAAAACCCCTCCAAACCCGAGAGTTTCTCGCTACAGCGAGCATGAATTTCGCTGCAATGAAAACAGAGCAACAAGAGAAACATTTTTTCTCACTCAACAAAAAGCCATCCTGCTAAACTAATAAAATCAACATAAAATTCATGAAAATTCTCAAAGTATAATGTGTCAAATTTCACGTACATTACAACCATAAATCATTGTCCATCAATTTGCTATAACACACACATTTACATATGTATATATATATATA
>NC_030856.1:12939399-12943145 GCF_000208745.1 Theobroma cacao | reverse complement strand
ATTTTTCAGAATTGAATTCATCATGATAACTCAATATTCAACCATGGAAATCAAGAACAAAAGCATGGGTAAGCTAGGTATCAAGGAGAATTAAAGAAATTTTAACTTACCTAGCTTGTTTCCTTGATTTCTTCACTTTTTCTTTGAATTTCCACCTAAGATTTCTTGTTTTTCCTTTTGTTCTTCCTTTTTTCTTGTTTCTGGATGCCTAGGCCGAATATGGTGAGGGAATTGGGGATTTAATGGGTTGATTTCTATAGAAAATAATAAAATAATCAAGCATGCCATGTGTCACATGCTTATTGGCCCAATTTTTAACTTTTTGACTTTTTCTTCTTAATTTTTCACCACAAATATTCTGGTATTTATCCAATCCTACCACAAATAAAATCCCTTGGTCTTGACAAGTGCTGGGGCGAAAATTTTACTGATTTGCCTTCGGGACGAAAATATTACGATTTTGCCCCTATACTCCGAAATGTACCTGAATCTCATTATTTCTACTTTTCAACCTAAAATAACACTAATAGTGATCAATATTAACCAAATGGGGCAAAAATTGTTTTAAAAAATTTCTGTTTAGTCCTCTAGTGGCAAAATTACCATTTTACCCTTGTGGTCCATAAATACCGGGAATCACAATTTTTACGGCTAAACATCATTTTATACTCCATAATCATAATTATATTTCATAAAACTATTCTTGGTCAAATGTGATCAAATCTTGGCTAAAAATCTCCATTTTTATCATCAAATGGTAAAATGATCGTTTTGTCCCTAATTGATCAATTTTTCTGATGGACTCCAAACCGGACCTTGAACTCCGAATCACTAATCTAAGCCATTCTGTGGGTTTTAAAAATTTTTAAATTTCTCTTAGAATTTCTATTTGAACTAGTTCAAGGTTCGATTTAACTTAGTTGTACCACTCGGTATAATACCGTCTTTTAATCGAGCTTGACAAGGTCTCACATAAAACATCCTTAGGTAAGCATGAAGTTGTCATGTTTGAATGTTTAAAACTAAGTTTTAAACTTGGAAAAGTTCATGTTTTGAGGTACCAAAAATGATTTGCAAAGTTTAGTGGAAAAAAAGTCCAATGGAATACATTTCTAAGTTTATTTTTGTTTGCTCGAGTCTATCTATCAATAGATGGTCTCCATCTATCGATAGATAAATCCAAAAAAGTTTTTAAAGAGGGTTAAAGAACATCTATCGATAAATGTTCAACATATATCAATAGATGTTCAACATCTATTGATAAATAGCAACTCAAGAGCTTTTAAAAAGAATCTTGAAACCCATCTATCGATAGATGCAGTTGTTTTCAGAAAAATAAAAGAGGTAAAAATGTATTTTCACGCCCTAGCTTATAAATATGTCACATTTTATGAGGGTTTGTGACATTAAGCCATTTTTGCAAGGTATATCTCAACCCTAAACCCTCTCAAACTTATTTTCAAGATAAATCTCTATTTTTAAGATTTGAAAGCTTGGTTTTGATTTTTGATAGCAAAAATGATGCTTTTCCACCTTGAAATCTTTAATCTTAAATTTCTAGCGCTGAAATTATTATTTATTGTTCCAGACTTATTGTTTTAGCTAAAGGATTTGAGGAGTTTTTCTTTATGTCTAAAGCTCACCTAAGGTATGGATAATGAGTTTATGAATTTCTAGCACATGGGTATTTGTAGTACAATGAACTTATCTAGAAAACTAGTTTTAGAGGAAATCAAATAACTTCAAAAGAGCTTAGGATGAATATTATATGAATCCTAGTTTGAGAATTAATTGTTGTGAATGTTGGATGCTTAAGAATAATTAGAACTCTAAGGAATTCGTTAGAGCAGGATTGGGTTGATTGGTGGAAGTTGACTTTTCGAAGGTGAGTGGGTGCACCTTTTTAAATATATTATTTGAAATAAGATACATTATGCCAGCATCTAACTAGTTAATGATCTCTTTCTTCACTACTTCCTTCATGATAGGATTAAGTCTACATTGATTCTCAATGGTGGCTTTGTGGTTGTCTTCAAGAAAGATCTTATGCATGCATAAACAAACTAAATCCTTTGATGCTTGCAATGGTCCATCCTAATGCTTTCTTATACTCCTTTAGCACTCATAAGAGCTTATCTTCCTGCACATTAGAAAGAGAAAAAGAAATAGCAACAGGAAGAGTAAACGAGTCACTAAAAAAAGCATACCTTAAATGCATTAGCAATGGCTTGAGTTCCAAAATAAAAGATTCTTCAATAGAATACTTGGCTGGTGAAGATCAAGTAATTGGAAAGTCCAAAGACTTAAATTGAGAATTAGATCTCATCACATGTGATAGAGCTTTCAACAGATTCAAGCATTCAATAAATTCATTGTCATCCCTTTTAAAAGTAAAAACTAAAGAACCCTTAAGTCGATCATTGGGATAATTCTGAATAAATACCTCATTGGTGACATTATTTATCATATTCATTGCAAAGCACTCATTAGATTCTTAAGGAAATTTTAAAGCTCTGAAAATATTAAAAATTGTCTTGTGGTCTTGAACCTTAAAGGCAAATTCTCCTTTTTCAACATAAAAAAGAGCTCTAGCAATACATGTGTGAGACCTTGTCAAGCTCGATTAAATGACGATATTGTACCGAGTGGTACAATATAGTTAAATCGAGCCTTGAACTAGTTCAAATAGAAATTCTAAGAGGAGATTGAAAATTTTGAAACCCACAGAATGACTTAGAATAGTGATTCGGAGTTCAAGGTCTAGTTTGGTGTCCATCCGAAAAATTGACCGATTAGGGATAAAACGGTCATTTTACCATTTGATGATTTAATGGAGATTTCTAGCCAAGATTTTATCACATTTGACTAAGAATAATTATATGAAATATAATTATGATTATTGGAGTATAAAATGATGTTTAGTAGTGAAAAATTTTGATTCCCGATATTTTTAGAGTATAAGGGTAAAATGATAATTTTGCCACTAGAGGACTAAACGGGAATTTTTATAAAACAATTTTTGCCCCATTTGGTTAATATTGATCAATATTAGTGTTATTTGAGGTTGAAAAGTATAAATAATGTGATTCTGGTACATTTCGGAGTATAGGGGCAAAATCATAATTTTTTCGCCTCGGGGGTAAATCGGTAAATTTTTTACCTCAGCACTTGTCAAGACCAAGGCATTTTAAATGTGGTAGGATTGGATAAATACCAGAATATTTGTGGTGGAAAATTTAGAAAAAAAAGTCAAAAAGTTAAAAATTGGGCCAATAAGCATGTGACACGTGGCATGCTTGATTATTTTATTATTTTCTATAGAAATCAGCCCATTAAATCCCCAATTCTCTCACCATATTCGGCCTAGGCAACCAGCAACAAGAAAAAAGGAAGAACAAAGGGAAAAACAAGAAAACCTATGTGGAAATTCAAAGAAAAAGTGAAGAAATCAAGGAAACAAGCTAGGTAAGTTAAAATTTCTTTAATTCTCCTTGATACCTTGCTTACCCATGCTTTTGTTCTTGATTTCCATGGTTGAATATTGAGTTATCATGATGAATTCAATTCTGAAAAATCGGTGTGGAAGAGGAATTGTTGTTGGAATAATTTGATTTTAGACTATGTTAGTGTTTAGGGATAGTTAAGCATGGTTATGAACAAAAACACAAAAGAAATATTCAATTTCTCTAGGGTTCCTTGTTGGTCGAACCATGAGGGCTGAATATCAATGGGGGATTGTTTTTATT
>NC_030856.1:12934796-12938498 GCF_000208745.1 Theobroma cacao | reverse complement strand
TATATATATATATATATATATATATATATATATATATACATATGTAAATATGTGTGATATAGCAAATTGATGGACAATGATTTATGGTTGTAATGTACGTGAAATTTGACACATTGTATTTTGAGAATTTTCATGAATTTTAGGTTGATTTTATTAGTTTAGCAGGATGGCTTTTTGTTGGCTTTTCATGAATTTTCATGTGCGCTCGGCATCTCTTGTTGCTCTGTTTTCACTGCAGCGAAATTCATGCTCGCTGCAACAAAAAACTCTAGGGTTTGAAGGGGTTTTAAATAGGAATGAACTAAATTGCATTGTTTTGAAACAAGTGCATCATGATTTTAAATTTTCCCTAATTGTTGCTTATTCCCTTCCTTGTTCACTCACTGGGTTAATACTCACCATTTTCAAATTCATGTTTTCAGATCACGAGGCAGCCGATAATTAAGACGAGGTGTCCTTGTAGACCTGTGTCCATCTTTTGGTAGGTGTCTCAACATTCGGTAGCTGTATATTCATTCGAGTCCCTCCGCTGGAAATCGAGTATTATTTTATTATGTATAGATGAACCTAATGTAAATTTTAAATGAGTAATGACAGTACGAGTTAGCAATGTATATCACTATTTTGATTCAAAGTCATGAAATATGACTTAGTGATAATAGATGGAATCATAAGTAAGATAAATAATAGGCTTGCTTGGGTTTAGTGGATTATGTCCTTTGGACCCATGCACCGGTTATGGCCCGAAATTTGGGTCGTGACAATGTTGGTATCAGAGCCCTAGGTTTGTCTAGGTCCTAGAACTTCCTTCTGTTGGTCTAGCGGAGAGTCAGGTCTTTATGTGGGAACTCCAGTTGTGAAGTGTGAATCGCAGTACATTTTACAACCAAGTGACCGCATAGATTCCCTATCTTAGAAACGACCTTTTGGCTTAACTATGATTATGAAATGTGTTTAATAATAGGTGTTTGCTCTTGTCTATGTAAGAATGCCGCCTAAGACACGAGCCGCCTCAAGACGGATGGGGGAGCAAGATACCTCTCATGAGATGACAGATAGGCCACGAGCATCCACCCAGAGATGCCGAGGTAGACGTGGCAGGGTCACTAGGTCGGTGAGGTCAGATACGCCTATAAGTAGGCAAGAGGAGGGACAGTCCTCAGGTGATGTAAATAGACACCCAACTGGGGATATTACTATTGAAGATTTGGCAACAGGCCTACAGGGAGTTAACTGGGTTGTAGAGATGATGGCGACCCGTATGGAGGATATACAGAGGGTACTAGAGGGGAGACCTACAGTACAAGAATCTCCTAACTCCCAAGGACAAGTTTATCACCAATATCGTGAGATGGATAAGGGTCACTTAGAGATTTCTCTTCCCGATTTCCTAAAGCTTAAGCCTCCATCATTTTTAGGGTCTGATGCATCAGAGAAACCCCAAGTTTTCCTGGATAAGATGGACAAGATGTGTAAAGCTTTGGGATGCTCTAGTGTCCGATCAGTCGAGTTAGCCTCCTTCCGATTAGAGGATGTGGTGCAGGAATGGTATAGCTCCTTGTGTAGAGGCAGACCGACGGATGCAGCACCATTGGCTTGGAGTAAGTTTAATGCAACCTTTTTGGATCGGTTCCTACCACTCAGTGTACGTAATGCCGGAGCCAGAGAGTTTGAGAATTTGGTACAGACTTCGAGTATGACAGTGTCGGAGTATGACATCAAGTTTACACAGTTGTCTCGCTATGCTCCCTACCTCGTTTCTACTGAGGAGATGAAGATTCAGAGGTTTGTGGATGGGTTAGTAGAGCCACTGTTTAAGGCTGTGGCATCTGGAGATTTCACTACCTATTCCGCAGCAATAGATTGTGCTCAGCGCATTGAAATGAGGACCAGTGAGAGTAGGGCTGTGAGGGATAGGGCAAAGAGGGCAAAGACTAAGGGTTATCAAGGTCAGAGAGATTTCAGTAGTGGTGGTTTGTCTTCTAACCGTCAGGGTCCACAAAGGGATTTACGATTATCCCAACAGAGGAGTGACTTGCCTAGTGCTAGTATTGGGACAGGACAGAGAACTTTCAATGTTAGGAGACAATAAGATTCGAGACAGAGCAGTCAAGTCACCCACCCTTGTGATATTTGTGGGAGACAACATAGTGGACGATGTTTCCTTACCACAAGAACTTGTTTCGGGTGCGGTTAACCTGGGCATATTAGGAGAGATTGTCCGAGGGCTCGTCAATCACAAGATTCTGCTCGTGGTTCCACCCGCTAGCTTCATCTGCTCCTTCAGTTGCTACCTCATCTGGCCGGGAGGTTAGTGGATCGAGGGCTAGAGGTGCTGGTACTTCCTCTCAGGGCAAGCCATCTGGGTCCGGACATTAGAGTTCTGTTGGTAGAAGCCAAGCAAGGGTGTTTGCTTTAACACAGCAGGAGGCCTAGACATCCAATGTCGTGGTTTTAGGTATTCTTTCAATTTGTGATACGAATGCTCAGGTACTATTTGATCCTGGTGCTACTCATTCTTTTATCTATCCATGTTTTGCATCTCGGTTGGGTAGAGATCGTGTTAGGAGAGAGGAACAATTAGTAGTGTCTACTCCTTTAAAGGAGATATTTATGGCCGAATGGGAATATGAGTCCTGTGTAGTACGAGTTAAGGACAAGGACACTTTGGTGAATTTGGTGGTGTTAGACACCTTAGACTTCGATGTGATCTTGGGGATGGATTGGTTATCACCCTGTCATGCTAGTGTGGACTGTTATCATAAATTGGTTAGATTTGATTTCCCCGGTGAATCATCATTTAGTATTCAGGGGGATAGGAGTAATGCTCCAACCAATTTGATATCGGTCATTTCTGCTAGAAGGTTAATACGACAGGGTTGTATAGGTTTCTTGGCTGTTGTAAGGGATACTCAGGCGAAGGTTGGAAATGTAAGTCAAGTGTCGGTGGTGAAGGAGTTCGTGGATGTATTTCCTGAGGAGCTACCAGGTTTACCTCCCGAGCGGGAGATTGAATTTTGCATAGATTTAATTCCCGACACTAGACCTATATCCATACCCCCATCTAGAATGGCACCGGCAGAGCTTAAAGAGCTTAAGGATCAATTAGAGGATTTGTTGGATAAAGGCTTCATCCGTCCAAGCATATCCCCATGGGGAGCACCAGTGTTATTTGTGAAGAAGAAAGATGGGTCACTTAGGCTGTGCATTGATTATCGACAGCTTAATAAAGTGACAGTGAAGAATAAGTTTCCTCTCCTAATGATAGATGATTTATTTGATCAACTACAAGGAGCATAATGTCCTTCTAAGATAGATCTGCGATCTGGGTACCATCAGTTGAGAATCCAAAATGAAGATATACCCAAGACCACATTTCGAACAAGATATGGGCACTATGAGTTCTTAGTGATGCTATTTGGGCTCACGAATGCTCCTGCAGCCTTTATGGATTTGATGAACCGAGTGTTCAAGTCTTATTTCGATAAGTTTATGGTGGTGTTTATTGATGACATTTTGATATATTCAAAGAGCTGAGAGGAGCATGAGCAGCATCTTAAGATAGTGCTCCAAATTTTGAGAGAACATCGATTGTATGCTAAGTTCTCCAAGTGTGAGTTTTGGCTCGAAAGTGTTGCATTCTTGGGGCATGTGGTATCTAAGGATGGGATACAAGTTGATTCAAAGAAAATTGAAGCAGTG
>NC_030856.1:12832239-12933952 GCF_000208745.1 Theobroma cacao | reverse complement strand
AAAGGCACAGATGGAGTGTTGAGGTATGGAACCAGACTTTATGTGCCTGATGGTGACGGGTTGAGGAGAGAAATATTGGAGGAAGCTCACATGGCAGCTTATGTGGTACATCCAGGGGCTACAAAGATGTATCAAGATTTGAAAGAGGTGTATTGGTGGGAATGACTTAAGAGAGATGTAGCTGAGTTTGTCTCCAAGTGCCTGGTTTGTCAGTAGGTTAACGCCGAGCATCAAAAGCCTGCAGGGCTACTACAACCATTACCAATACCCGAGTGGAAGTGGGAACATATCGCTATGGACTTTGTAACGGGTTTGCCTCGAACCAGTGGGGGATATGATTCAATTTGGATAGTAGTAGACCGGTTAACAAAGTCAGCTCATCTTCTTCCGGTTAAGACTACTTATGGGGCTGCCCAATACGCTCGAGTTTATGTGGATGAGATAGTGCGACTGCATGGTATTCCCATTTCTATAGTATTTGACAGAGGAGCTCAGTTTACTAGTAGGTTTTGGGAAAAGTTGCAAGAAGCATTGGGTACTAAGTTTGATTTCATCATAGCTTTCCACCCTCAGACTGATGGATAGTCTGAACGGACCATACAGACATTGGAGGATATGTTGAGGGTTTATGTGATAGACCTTGGTGTCAGGTGGGAGCAATATCTACCCTTAGTGGAATTTGCCTACAACAACAGTTTCCAAACTAGCATCCAAATGGCACCATTTGAGGCATTATATGGACGGAGATGTAGGTCACCCATTGGATGGCTAGAGGTAGGAGAAAGGAAACTTTTTGGGCCTGAGTTGGTGCAGGATGCCATTGAGAAAATACGCGTGATCCGTCAGAGGATGTTAACAGCACAAAGTAGACAAAAGTCATATGCTGATAACCGACGGAGAGACTTGGGGTTCCAAGTAGGACAACATGTATTTTTGAAAGTTTCGCCAATTAAAGGGGTAATGAGGTTTGGCAAGAAAGGGAAGTTAAGTCCTCGGTATATAGGACCCTTCGAGATCTTAGAAAGGGTTGGAGCAGTGGCATATCGTTTGGCATTACCGCCAGACCTTTCGAATATCCATCCCGTGTTTCATGTGTCCATGCTTAGAAAGTACAACCCGGATCCATCACATGTAATACGGTATGAAACCATTCAGTTGCAAGATGATCTAACCTATGAGGAACAATCGATAGCTATCCTTGATAGGCAAGTTAAAAAGCTCCGTTCAAAGGATGTAGCCTCAGTGAAAGTGTTCTGGCAGAATCACACTAGCGAGGAGGTAACGTGGGAAGCTGAGGATGACATGCGGACAAAGCATCCACACCTCTTCGATATGTAAAGGTAACCCACACTACATTGAGTTTAAATTCGGGGATCAAATTTTTATTAGTGGGGGAGAATGTGAGACCTTGTCAAGCTCGATTCAATGACGGTATTGTACCGAGTGGTACAATACAGTTAAATCGAGCCTTGAACTAGTTCAAATAGAAATTCTAAGAGGAGATTGACAATTTTGAAACCCACAGAATGACTTAAAATAGTGATTCGGAGTTCAAGGTCCAGTTTGGAGTCCATAAGGAAAATTGACCGATTAGGGACAAAACGGTCATTTTACCATTTGATGATTTAATGGAGATTTCTAGCCAAGATTTGATCACATTTGACTAAGAATAATTATATGAAATATAATTATGATTATTGGAGTATAAACTGATGTTTAGGAGTGAAATTTTGATTCCCGATATTTTTGGAACATAAGGGCAAAATGGTAATTTTACCACTAGAGGACTAAACGGAAATTTTTATAAAATGATTTTTGCCCCATTTGGTTAATATTGATCAATATTAGTGTTAAGTATAAATAATGTGATTCCGGTACATTTTGGAGTATAGGGGCAAAATCGTAATTTTTTCGCTTCGAGGGCAAATCGGTAAATTTTTTGCCCTAGCACTTGTTAAGACCAAAGGATTTTAAATGTGGTAGGATTGGATAAATACCAGAATATTTGTGGTGGAAAATTTTAAAAAAAAAAGTCAAAAAGTTAAAAATTGGGCCAATAAGCATGTGACACGTGGCATGCTTGATTCTTTTATTATTTTTTATAGAAATCAGCCTATTAAATCCCCAATTCTCTCACCATATCCAGCCTAGGCAACCAGCAACAAGAAAAAAGAAAGAACAAAGGGAAAAACAAGAAAACCTAGGTGAAAATTCAAAGAAAAAGTGAAGAAATCAAAGAAACAAGCTAGGTAAGTTAAAATTTCTTTAATTCTCCTTGATACCTAGCTTACCCATGCTTTTGTTCTTGATTTCCATAGTTGAATATTGAGTTATCATGATGAATTCAATTCTGAAAAATGGGTATGGAAGAGGAATTGTTGTTGGAATAATTTGATTTTAGACTATGTTAGTGTTTAAGGATAGTTAAGCATGGTTATGAACAAAAACACAAAAGAAATATTCAATTTCTCTAGGGTTCCTTGTTGGTCAAACCATGAGGGCTGAATATCAATGGGAGATTGTTTTTATTTCAAGGAAAATGGCTTGGAAAATGATGAATTAAGTGAAACGGTTATGTAGAAAAAATTTTGGTGCTAGTGCACCAAATGATCGAATTTTTCTATAAGGAACTGTGAGGGTTCTAATGCTGAATTTGGCTTTATTTCAATAGCATGTGGTAAATTAAGGTATTAGAGGAAAAATGAATTAATTTGGAGGTGATGTGGACACAGTCGCCAATTAATCGGGTGATCGGTCGAATTTAATCGATACCGTGATTAAGCGATAATTGGACGTATTTTTGCATTTACATATCAAGCATTAGTAATTTAAATTAATTTATATCAATTTAGGGACAATTTAGTAAATTTCTCGACTTTGTTATTTGTCAAGGTGGTGAGACGTCTGGAAAAGGCAAAGGAATTGCACTTGAGGACTATTAGTCAGAGTTCACCCAGAATCTGAATTTTCGACACTTGTGAGTGGACTGCCTATCAAAATTGTTTTGGGAATATGACTGTTTTGAACAAAGTGTTTGAATGATTTTATGAAATTTTTTTCATGAAAATGAATGCCTTGGGAACAAGCTTTTGAGAAAAAGTTTATGTTATGAAATGTGGTTATTATGGATTTCTATGTGGCTGCATTATGTTGATATACATATATGCTTGAGTATAATGTTGTGGAATTATGTTGACTCGACTATGTGCCAATAGGGAGTGCGCATAAGCCGAGGATGACCCGATTATGTGCGAGTAGGGAGTGCGCATAACCCGGTGATGACCCAGCCATGTGCGAGTAAGGAGTGCGCATGAGCTGGTGATGATGATGATGAGTTGGTGATGATGATGATGGGTTGGTGAGATGATGATGGGTATATACATATATATATATATATATATATGTATATACATATGTAAATATGTGTGATATAGCAAATTGATGGATAATGATTTATGGTTGTAATGTACGTGAAATTTGACACATTGTACTTTGAGAATTTTCATGAATTTTAGGTTGATTTTATTAGTTTAATAAGATGGCTTTTTGTTGAGTGAGGAAAAATGTTTCTCTTTTTGCTCTGTTTTCACTATAACGAAATTCATGCTCGCTGCAGCGAAAAACTCTGGGGTTTAGAGGGGTTTTAAATAGGAATGAGCTAAATTGCATTGTTTTGAAACAAGTGCATCATGATTTTAAAATTTCCCTAATTGTTGCTTATTCCCTTCCTTGTTCACTCACTGGGTTTATACTCACCATTTTCAAATTCATGTTTTCAGATCACGAGGTAGCCGATAATTAGGACGAGGTGTCCTTGTAGACTTGTGTCCATCTTTTGGTAGGTGTCTTGACATTTGGTAGCTGTATATTCATACGAGTCCCTCCGCTGGAAGTCGAGTATTATTTTGTTATGTATAGAAGAACTTAATGTAAATTTTAAATGAGTAATGCTAGTACGAGTTGGCAATGTATATCACTATTTTGATTCAAAGTCATGAAATATGACTTAGTGATAATAGATGGAATCATAAGTATGATAAATAATAGGCTTGCTTGGGTTTAGTGGATTACGTCCATTGGACCCATGCGCCGATCATGGCGCGGAATTTGGGTCGTGACAACATGGTATCCTAAGAATAATTGGAATATCTTGATCTTCCTCCATGTCAAGTACAATAAAGTCTACTAGAAAAATAAACCTATCAACTTTAATAAGCACATTTTCAACAATACCTCTTGCACAGGTGAGAGATCAATTAGCAAGTTGTAAGGCCACAGTAGTAGGTTTGATTTATCCTAGACCAAGTTTTCGATAAACAAATAAAAGCATCATATTGATACTTGCTCCCAAATCACTTAAAGCTTTTGCAATGAATAGAGTACCAATAGTCAATCGGATGGTGAAACTACCTTGATCCTTGAGCTTTAGTGGAAGCTTATTTTGGATGATAACACTACACTCAGTAAGTGCAATTGTCTAAAACTCACCTAATATCTTCTTCTTAGTCAGAATGTCTTTCAGAAACTTAACATAGGTTGGCATTTGTTTCAAAGCTTTAGTGAAAGGAATATTAAAATGAAGGTTCTTAAATACCTCTAAAAGCTTCTGGAACTGCTTATCAAACTTTTGTTTTTGAAAATGCAAAAGGAAAGGGCGGTGGTGGTGGGTTAAACTTAACCTTCTTTCTTGAGGTTGTACATCAGAATTCTCAACCATGGTTTCTTTGTCAACAGGCTTACTTAGAGAATCTGCTTACTTGTTGCTCCTATCTATTTCCTTTCCACTTCTAAGGGTGATTAGCTTACAATGCTCTTTACCTTCTCTTATAGGATTGGCTTCAATGTAACTTGTTAAGGTTCCTTGAGGCCTATTATTAATGGTATTGGCAGGTTGACCCACTTGTGTCTCAAGATTCTTTAATGATGCTACTTGACTATGAATGAGAGAATCAGTCTTTACCATGTATTACATGAATAACTCTTCCATAGATGGCTTTTTCTCAAGCATAGGAGCTCTAACTTGAGGTGGACATCCAGGAGGAAAATTTGGCTTTGCTACTAATGAAGATTCTTGATTGTTTCTCCATGAAAAGTTAGGGTGATTCCTCCAACCAAGATTATAGTTGTTAGAATATGGATTGCTTTACTGCCTATAGAAGTTTCCAACAAACTGCACTAATTCAAAAGTAACTAGGCAATGATAACTAGGATGCCTTTCTCCACACAAGTCATAAGTTACAAATGGGCTCTAAACAACATAAACTCCTAAAGCATCAAATTTCTTAGTTAAAGCAACTACTTATGTGGTCAAATCATTAATTACATCTAACTCATGAATACCAGCAACTCTCCTAAGTACCAATCTCTCATATGGTTATTTATAGTTATTAGAAGCCATCTCTTTCAATAAATTATATGCCTCATCAATAGATTTTGCCATGAGTGCTCCATTTGTTATAGAATCAATAGTAGTTCTAATTAAACCCAACAGCCTATCATAAAAAGTCTATACCTGTAGCCATTTAAGTAACCCATGATGGGGACATCTTTTGAATAAATCCTTGTATCTTTCCCAAACTTTTTGCCTTGTCTCTCAATGAAAAAGGAAAAAATCTTAGTTTAATAGCATTATCAGTGACCCCATTATGCTTGAATGTATTGCAAATCTCTAGAAAATTCACAACATGAGCATTCTAATCATCATTGGGTAGTTTTCCAAATTGCACAGAAGTCTAAATCATCTGAATGATTGTTGGCTTGATCTTAAAGTTATTATCTTGTATGGTAGATCTTCAGATGCTAAAGTGAAGATCTTGCACAAGAGGAACAACATATTCTCTCAAAGATTTGTTCTCTTCTCCTTGTTGTTTAGCCATTATTTCGTTGTGAGTTGAAGCTCGTGAATTTTCTCTCTGAAGTTTTTGAAAAGTCTTTTCGATTTCTAGATCAAAAGGAACAATCTCCAAAAGGAACGATCTCCAAACTTCTTACTCTTTGCATACAACGACCAAAAGTACCTGAAAATAAAAAAAACAAAGTTTGAATTAAGACTAAGATTGCTTGGTAATAATATTAGCAAAAAATAAGAAAACAATTCCCCAGCAACAGCGTGAAACACTTATTGTCGACTTTATCAAGCAAGTGCACGTATTGTTAACAAGTAATATAATGGTAAGCAAAGTGTCGAATCCTATAGAGAATTGTACCAACTTTTGTTAAGTACTAAAATTATCACAATTTAATCTTATTCGAACAACCGAAATAAAGTGATTAACTAAAAGCAAAACTAAAACTAAACAATAGCTAAATTAAATCTAAAAGTTGTTGGCAAATTTTAACTAGAAAATTTATCAATAAACTAGCCTAGGATTACAATATCTTTCAACACTTTATTTGAATTTTGTCTCTTTCTCTTTTGACTTACTAAATGGATTGAGTTACTAACCTAAAGTCTCAAATTACTTATTAAGTCTCTTCCGATATGCTTATAAAAATATTTATATTAACCAATTCACTATATTCCTATAAGAATTGAATTAAAGACAAAGTTATTAAGTTCATGCTCTAATCTTGGCCACATAAGACATATAAGTATGTTCTTATCCTATACGCAAATTAAATTACCTAATCAACTAAGTGAATTTGAACTTATGCTATTCCATCCATGGCCTACACTAAACTCCTTTTTCCAAGTTACATTTAGGTTTCCAAATTCAATCTAATTGGTGATCAAGCAATCAGCAAAATTAAACACAAGATTGGAATAAAAAACACATATTCCATTGATCATAAGCAAGAGTCAAATTAAAAATCCAAACTACATGTTGAGTTCAGTTGCATTCCTAAATTAAGAAAATTAGTTCATGATGAATAATAAAAACACAATTCAAAAAAGTTTAACCATCAATAACAATTCAATAAAATCAAAGAAGAAATAGAGAAGAAAAGAAAACTAAAGATTGTCAGGTCTTTGATCTTCAATCATTCAAGTTTTTCTTCGTATTTTTAAGTTCTTGACGGCTTTTTATAAAGCCATAGCTTAATTGTGTTTTTCAATTGCTTCAAGGTACCTTAAAATAGCCTCAAAAAAACCTAATTTTTATAAAGCTTGGAAAAGCCTTTTCCCAAGATATTGGTGCGGCGTAGCTGCTTCACTTTCTCGATGTTGCCTTTGCTGTATATTTTTTCTTCATCTTCCTTCTAGTGTCGTAGTGCCACATCTGCTGTCTTCACTATGCACTCAACTACACTCATTCAACTTGGGAAGCTAGATCTTTTCTATCTAGTTGAACTGGCAAAAGTGGTAAACATAAAAGTTGTAGCTCTGTCTCTTAGCTTTCCAATGAATAAAGAATCACATTAATTGAACATCTAGAATAAAAATTATACTCAAAATAATGAAACATGTATGAGAGAAGCATTGGCCATTCATGCACTCTTCTTCAATAATTGAAGCCTTTTTAATTGTATACCTACAAAAGCATAAAACTAAATCAATTCTAAATTAAACTCAAAGAAATTTAACATAAAACTAAAATAAAACAACTTGAGTTAGAACAACTTAACATGATTTAAACTAAATCAAGAAAAACAACTAAAACACCTAATTCTGAACCTAAATCTTAAAAACCTAGGCAATTTAATACTCAAAATGTAACAAAATAACTATATTGAATAGAGTTATCACTAACGAAGTTCTACCCTCTCTGAAAAAATGGTTTTTGGCCAAAGAATAGCGGATTGTTCTTAAGTGTGATGACACTTGTTGATTTAGATGTCTTTTTGTAGGCTCCACAATTTATCTAGGTTCATAATTGATATGTATTGATTGATGTTTGATATGTATTGGTTGTATATTTCTCTGACTTGATGTTTGAGTCTGATTATGTGAATATGGATGCTTGATAGTCTTGTTTAGAGTCTCAATAATGAGTTTTAGGCGAGAAAACTAGATTTTATCTCAAATCTATTGATACATTTAAAGAATGTATCGATAGATTTTTTTCCAAAACCCTTTAGATTGCATTCTATGTAACATTTATTGATGGATTGAAAAATCTATCGATACATTTGAGCAATGTATCGATTGATAAGACTATTTATGGTTTTTTTAACTACTTTTCAAAAGATTTTCTAAACACACAAGATTTTTCTTATAATCAAACCTTTGGATCACTTATTTTATATTTTAAGCATTTCTTAACTGATTTCAAACAAGTGTTTTCATTGAATCACTTGTACTGATGTTTATATTCATTTCAAACTTTTTGAAAATCTAAATTCATTTTTTTTCAATCATTAATTTTTTTCTCCAAAATTTTTTAGAATCACTTCATATGATCTGTATAACAGACATTGATTCCTATTCGATAACTGATTTGGGTGGGAAGTGAACCTTGAAATCTTTCGATATTTGACACGCTTGGAAAAGCAAATTTGGAACTCTCGAAATAATTTGTTTGTTAAGAAAATTGGTTTCGTAATTAATTAATATCTGTATATTTGCATTATTTCTAAAAATGTATTTGATAAACACTCTTCCCATTTGCTTGTTCCCTTTCCCTGTATCTGCTAATGGAGTTATTTATAACTCAAACATCTAAGATACAATTGTTATTTCATATCAGTAGATTGCTTGGCTCACTATCCCTTGGGGGAAGCTATTCCATGGTCAGTCTTGGCAAGTGATCGTCATGGCATCTAATAGGCATCAACCCTTTTGTTTGACTCTTACTCCACTGGTCCAATCTTTATGTTGTGATTGTCTTGAATCATGACAAGTTATTATTTATAATAAATAATATATTTTGATACTTGCCACAAGATGGCATATACTTTGAATTTTGTTATGTTTATTCTTTTGTATTTTGAGCAAAAGTTCGCGCAAACAAGTATTTGATATTTGAAATAAATATGATTTAAGAATTTCATGATAATGTATCTTATAACTTCGATTTGAGTATTTTGTTTATTGTTCCAAGGCTTGCTTGGGTTAAACAGGTTACTCCTTTCAATACCCTTGCACTAGTCATGGTCCTCGAGTTTAGTTGTGACATTTTATATATATATATATATATATATATATAAGCCACATTCATGTCCTTCCTAGAAAAATAAAAATTACAAATCATAAAAAAAATTCTTCAATCTTCCTTGCTTCTGTTGCTTACTTGGAACACTTTCCACTTGTTACTCTTTCGATTTGTGGCTATCATGAAAAATTTAATTTTTTTTTATTTAATTAATCCAACTTGGAAATAATTTTAGTTTTGTACACTTAATTAATCTCATTAATTTGTACAAAAAAGAATTATTTTTCAATCTAAGGCTAACAATTTTAATGTTCCAAAAAAATATTTTTGAGAGAAAAAAATATTAATTCTAGAAATTGTTTTCCTATAAAAAAGTGGGTGGGGTAGGCTCAGCCCAAGAAGGGCTGATCCAACCTAGCCCACTACTACCACATAATAGCCTAGTGTGCTACCTAGCAACACATTAGGCACTTGTGAGCCAACAAGCATTTCACATCCAAATTCCTAGAGGGATTGTGATCGATGCAAGGACCCAGACAAGTATATGCTTTAGGCCCAAGCAAGCTTTTGTCACATTCATCATTAAACATTCGTCATAAAACATTCATCATTTGGAAAACATACATAATCATCATAAGTATACAATTCAACTCATGCGTATTGTTATATGCAATGTTACACATATATGGAATTTCTTAACATTTAAGTGTAAGTGCAACATTCACATACCATTTGAGTGCCACATTCTTAGTGCACCATATCTTTTACATGTGTCAACACCCTCGGGTGTCCATATGGGCTCTTGAGTTGCCATTTACATTAACATAGGCTACATTAACATAATCTGTTTGTAATCCAAAAAAAAAATCGAAACCATAAATATAAACATAAGATTGACTCATAAGAAGAACGTGACTGACCCTCTAAGCATCAAGTGGCTGTTAGACACCTACCAATGAATGAAGATTGGACACTTGTATCCACGACACTAGCTACTATCAAAATGCTGTCATTGATCTGTAACAAAATAATTAGGGAAAACAATGCGTGAGTCACAAAGACTCCATGATTAGATATGGGAAAAGGACAAGGTAAGGGATAAGAGTATTTCATAAACATGAGCTCGTAATCTCATGCCATTCGTAAACAATTTAATCATAAAGTTCATAAAACATAGTATTTAAACACAATTTAAATAGCATTTGCATGAAAACAAGTTTGCATAACCTCTTAAAGCCTCTTTGCCTTTGAAATTCTCGTCAAATTTAATCAACAACCCTTTTTGCAATGAATCCATTGGTACATTGTCACAGCCCAAAACCCCAGCCATGACCGGCACATAGGCCCAATAGGCATAGTCCACTAGGCCCAAGCAAGCCTCTCTATGTAAACCCGTCAGTAGTCCATCTATCACTTCTTTTTCTTTAAAATCTAAGACTCGTGATTTCTAATAACAATCTCTTCAAATTTAAATCGTGAAAATCAAGTACATACAAAGTTCACAACAAATCTCACAATTTACATGAAACCATCACATATAAACATACAACCGACCTTTGACAACTTGCGGAGTGACTTTGGGCATGGGTAATATCGTTGAGAGTCATAGTGAACCTATCAAAAGATGAATAGGAAGGAGCACCTCGACCTAGGATCCAATTACCTTCAATCCTGAAACTAAAACATGAAGTTGAAAAGAATGAGTATAAACTTAGTGAGTGAACATAGGAAGGGAACAAGCAAACAATACGGAAGAATTTTTAGAAAACACGATGCACTTGTATTGAAACCATGCAATTTGTATATCATAAACAAAACTCGATGCCATGCTGTTTTTCAACTCATTTTGAAAACAGTTAAGAATATCAACTTTCAATATACAATTCAATCACATTACTTTTTCCAAAAATCTCTACTCCACAAGAAAGGTGCACATGCGTGTAAAAATTCACGTATACATTATGTATATATAAATATATAGATAATTCAAACATAAACCAAGGTCATCTCCACACTAGTCACCACGACTCGACACATACACCCGCCAACCTTAACTCAGCTCATGTGCACTCCCACACTGCACATAGCTAATATCCTCATGTGTACTCCTACACCGCACATGGCATATATCATCATCATGTGCTCTCCTACACCGCACATGGCATATATCATCATCATGTGCTCTCTCACACCACACATGGCATATATCATTTGGTGTGTACTCTTCCACACCGCACACTACCAACACCATCATGTGCATTCTCACACCGCACACGCATGCTTATAATTATCATTTAACATTACATTGCAATGCATGGCACACATAACTACATGTAATAGAAATCTTTGCATAACAATACATCACATACACAAATCAATTGGCAATTCAACATAATATTTCAAATACGTGATTCATCACATTACATGTTTAAAAATGTAGAAGTATCACTTGTGAAAAGCTTGTTCCCGTGCATAAATTTGAAAAGAGTCAACCAAGGATATTCTAGCATTTCATTCAACACATATGCATTTGTTCAAAACCTTCTAAATGCAAATTCACTCACCTTAAGATAGCGGGATACTATATCACTATTAATTCGAAGGCATATCAAGCTATTTCTACTTGTCGGTCACTCGTTAGTTCCTCCGGCACGCCACCATAAAACACTATCTTTATTTTTGTACTTCCTAGCAACAATCCAAACTCAATATCTTTAATGTATATCATTTCTACTTCTTCTTTCATTCAATCGTGAATCCTTATTCAACTAACTTATATCTTGACACATTTTTACCGAGGTTGCCTTTATCCTTTGCTTGCGTACTTCTTTAGATTATAAATACCAGCAACTTATTTATGACTCTAGCACATATATTAATCTTTTCTAAGGATATTTATCAAGTTCAACCATCACTTCCACACCAACAACCTAGCATATGCCAGCAACTATAAATTTACTTCCATCAAGCATTTTCTAAGTCGACATGCACCACAATTTACTTTTACATGCTGCCGCAAGCACAAACAATCAATACATATCTCATTTTTCCTTTTTACTGGTGATTTAGAGGTTAGAACGCTTACCCACCACTTAATCTAGCTTAAAATCACCACGCATTCCAAGATTCTTCCACATGCATGCCTCGGGTTCTTTGGATCGTTATTGATCCTTGCTACCACAAACAAAACCTCACATCATAATTGGTTCAAACTATATGCTTTCAAACAAAACATCAATTTCTACCTTCCTTACCTTGAAATCCACAAGGCAAACCAATAAAATCTTTTCAAAACTCAACAATGGTGTGTGGGTGAGGAGGAAAACCTCTCGATTTTCTCTTTTCTTCTCCAAGGCCGAGCCTCCTTCGAGCTTTTCTCTTCCTTTTTCCTTTCTTTCTTTCCTTTCTTCTTTCTTTCTTTCTCTCTCTTAAGGTTCAGTTGGGATGAAAAATGAGGTTAAGAGCTATGGGTTGGGTGAATAAACGGGTAGGAGAATGGAGAAGTAAGAAAAGAAAAGAAAAACTTGATTTTTATGGTGAAGAAAGAAAAATGGCGTGGGAGGAAGAAGATGGAGAAAAAAAACACCATCTTGAAGAGATAAGGATCAGCCATGGATAAGGAAGAAAAGAGTCAAAGCTTCCTTTGGAAGCTTTAACCAAGTTCACGAAAAAATTACCATTTTTGCCTTCCAAGTTTCTCTTTCTTTTTAATTTAGTTCTCCCAACAATCTTTTAATTCCAATTTTCTTTTATTTTTCTTCCTTTACATGTGTGCCAATAAAATATAAAGTTTGCACTTTAACATGGTATCACCATAATATTTAAATATATACTTACTAGCACTAGCTTTATTTAATAAAGACACGCAAGCCCTACTAATGTCATTTTTCTTTGAAATTCCTTCTTATTTCTTCTCCCACACTTAGAGTGGCCATATAGTTCTCCTTCATGACTAATTTTGACATTAAATAAAATATTAATATTTTAATATTATTTTATTCCAAGATTTTCCACTTGTCTCCTTGGAACCCAAAATGTGTTATTATGCCCTGGTTCACTTCCGAATCACCTTTTAACTCACTAATTCATCCTCAATAAAAATATTATTATTTTATTATTATTTCCTTGCATGCAGGATATTTTATTTTAAAATATCCTTTTCACCCGTCTCCACTCTATGACACTTAAATCAGCATCCATTGACCCTTTTATCTCATTGATAAAGTCATATTGACTTCTCTACGAGGGAACAAGGTGTCACATACATTCTTGAATGTATCGATACTTTCAAGAACCTATTGATATATTAGTGAAATGTATTGATACATTTCACACAGAAAGCTTCATGAAGCGTTTTGTTTAGAATGTACCGATATTTTGAACACATAACCCATGTTTTTGGGTAAAATTTAGCATTTTTACCATTCTTTAGGTCCTCTTACCTCTTGAGACTACCTTTAATGCTCAATTCATTCCATCTAACTTATTCCCATGCCAACATAATGTATAAGTCATTAACTATACTCAAATAAACACGGCATACAAACATTTCATAAATGCAGAGCAATCATAATCATCCCATTAACATTAAAATGCCTCATTCAATTACCATAAATCATACAATGTGATGGTATGTCCCATGTCAACCTTGGGCTGGTAATGTACACTCCTATTACACCTTGGACGTTTATGCTGCATCATAGGAGTGAAGTCGTCACTTACACCCTGTGAGAGTGGAATCAATCACACTCATTGAGTTCTCATACTCATAGCATTAAGTATGTGGAAAGTTCATCACATACATGTTTACTCATCTCATAAGGTATATGAAAAATACGTCATATACATAATCTCATGGCATTCATCATGCTTCCTCAGTCATCTCATATGGTATATGGAATTTACATCATATACACAATCTTATAGTATACATCATGCATATTAATACTCTCATATGGTGTATGAAATTCACATCATATACCTAATCTTATGGCATTCATCATACCAAACATGCACATTATAGTAGCTATAAATAGACATACAATATTTCATACCCACAATAGTTTGAAGACCGAAGTAATCGAGTGGACTTCAAACATAAGGTGCTTGTCCCCTTTGTTGAAAACTAATATGTAGTAGAATATTTACATGCATAGTAGATTCATAAGCATTTTGAAAATTGAAAATTATACTTTATAGAATTATTTTAGTCCAATTTTGTTATGAAATATTAGCTAAGTCCTCAATTTTCAATTATAATTTGCTTATTTTTAGCTGTTTTTATAATTAGATTACTTTTAAGTTAGTTATTTTAATTTTATGTCATTCCTTTTAATTTGGTTATTATTTATTAGTTTTTATATTTTCTTTTAGGATTAAAAGTGATTTGGCTTAATTTTGGAAAGTAAGGTGTTGAAAGACCTAGAATCTACTTGCATATGCTTCAGTATTTTGGCCATATATCGAGCTACATAACTTCAAATGATACGATTCTTGGACCAGTGGAAAGTTAAGAGAAAGAGCTACAACTTTAATGTGATCACTTTGCCCATTTCTGCATTGAATATAGAGAAAATCATGTCAAAATATAGCTTGACGTACTGTGCTGGGAATAGAAATTTGTAAAGATTGACAATTGATTTTTGGGCCTCTCATTACACTTTTAAGCCCAATTAAACCCTAAATCAGCTTAAGGAACTTTAGGTTAAGCGTATTAGTATAAATAGGATATGTTTAACAACATTAAAATAGAGAACCTTCGGAGATTTAAGAAGCTAGAAATTGAGACTAAAACTTGGAGATCAAGGCAGCAAATATTGTTTTGTTTTCTTCCTTGGCTTTTATTGTTCTTGTTACTTTCAATGGTTGAATTTTATACAATGTTATTTTATTTTGCAATTATGAGTAGCTAATTTTCTTTTTCTAGGATTACATTTGAAATCACATGTAACCTAAGTTTTTAATCTCTTTCTTACTTATTTTTAATGGGATTTGAATTGTTTATTCCAATTTGTTCTTAATGCTTTTAATTGCTTGGCCACCAATTAAATTGATTTAGGAACCTAAATAAACTTGGGAAAGGGAGTTTAGAGTAAACCAAAATTGGGATAGCATATGATCATATTAATTGATTTGCTTATAAGATAGGGATATACTTATAGGCCATATGTAGCCAGATTAGAGCCTAAACTTAATGAGTCTATTTTAATTTCAATTCACATAGGGATATAGTGTTTTGGTTAAAATAGATATTTTTATAAGATGAGTCGGGAGACCCTTATAAATAATTAAAGACTTTAGGTTAACAATTCAACCCATTGAAATAAGTTAAGGAAGAGAGGTAAGATTTAGATGAAGTGTGAGGGATATTGTAATCCTAGGCTTGTTTGATTTGATTTTTTTTTCAAGTTATTATTATTTTGATTTTCTTGTTGGTTTAAATTTTAGTTAATTAGTTTAGATGATCAATTAATTTTGAGTGTTTGGATAAGATTAAATTATTCTAATTTTAGTACTTAGTAAAATTTTAGATCAATTTCGTATGGGATCGATACTTTACTTGCTTATATACTATCTATTCGATACGTATACTTGCGCAGCAGAATTTTAACTAACAAGTTTTTGGCACTGTTGCCAGGGATTTGTCTCTAAATTTTTACTAATACTAATACCAAGCAAATTTAGTCTTAATTCAATTTTTTTTATTTTATTTTCAAGTACTTTTCATTGAGGAGATGAATTATTGTAACTATCAATGGACATCTAAACAATTTATGCCTAGGAGGGTTGCTAGTGATTATGAATTGGCTATTAATGCTTTGGCAATCGAAGTAGATACTTTGTCTCAAAAAATTGATGCTTAGGGAGTTAATGGTTTTCAAAGTGCTTTTGTGGTATGCATGCTTTGTGGAGACAGGCATTCAAGTGATTGTTGTCCAACCTATTATGAATCAATGCAATTTGATGGAAGCTTTAATGGGCAAGAAAACAATTCATACTCTAATAGTTACAACTCATGGTGGAATCACCCAAATTTTTCATGGAGTAATGATTAGTGTTCTACATATTCATCACAACCTGTTTTTCAGCATGATTTCCAGTCACAAGTTAGAGACCCTATTCTTGAAAAGAAGCTAACTTTGGAGGATATGTTAATGCAATTCATGACAAAGAATGATGCCGTCATTCAAAGTCAAGCAAAATCAATCTGAAATCTTAAGACTCAAGTGAGCCAACTTGTCAATTACATCAACAATAGGCCTCAAGAAAATTTACCAAAACATTGAGCCTAATCCTAGAAACGAAGAATATGGTAAGCATCTTGATGAGGTAAATGGCAAGACTGTGGTAGATGATGGAGATAAAGTAGATCAAGGTAATACTTCTAGCGATCAAGTCCAAGATGAAAAAATTAAGCAAGAGGAGGAAGTATCTACACCACCACAAGTCACGCCATATGTGCCTCTCAGTCCTTTTCTAGATAAAGTTGATAAGTTACGTAAGGAGGCTGTCGATATGGAAAATCCAAAGCAACTCCTTGAAGCTTGTTTGGTTCAAGATGCAACAACCAAGGACCAAAATGAGGAACTCACAAATGTTACACATGTTTTGAAAGCTATACCAAAAGTGCATTATTCAAGAAGAACTCAATTTAAAAGGTTGGGTAAAAGTCAACTTATTCCACCACCTTCGGTTAAGCAAGACCAAATCTTAAGTTAAAGCCATTACAACCTCATCTTAGGAGGAGACTACTTTCACACCTCAAACTTTTTCCATGCAAACTCAAACCTCCTTAAAGGGTGAATGAAGAACTCAACCAAAGTCAAGCTAGTGACTATAAAGAAGCACTTCTTGGGAGGCAACCCAAGTTATATCCTTTTAGATTTAGTTGTTATTTTAGTTACTTTTTGTTTTTCTATGTAAATAAGTAGTTATAACCTCTCCCTAGCTTATTTTGTTGTGCATGCAGATTTAGAAAGCATGAAGATAAGGAGAAAGAAAATTAGAGCTTTCAAAGCACTGCCACCATTAATAAGAAAGTTTAATTTTCTTATATATTTTTTTAGCTTTTAACATTGAGGACAATGTGCAATTTAAGTTTGGGGGAGGGTTTTATTGTTATTAGTTTTTGTGATGTTTTTAGGTTTGTTTATTTTCATNACAATGTGCTAAATTTTAAGGTTTGGGGGAGGGTTTTATTGTTATTAGTTTTTGTGATGTTTTTAGGTTTGTTTATTTTCATAATTTTTTTTTTTAGGATTTATTTTAGGAATGCTTGAGATGGAAATTGGCTATGCCATGATATTACCAATCCTAGGATGATATTTTAATTATCTTTTGATTCTTAGCTTTTGGGAAATATATAGTTATGAATTAATTTTATGTGATATTCTTGTGTTAGCTTTATTTTAGAATGTGACTTCCAATAATTTGAGCACTATACTCTTGTATTTAGAATTTTTGTGTTATTTAGAGAGATTTTATGTTGATGAAAAAGTATAGTGAAGTCAAGAATTCTAGAATTTGTTTGATTCTCTCTCGAGGCGAAATCTTAGATAACACTTAGGATAGGAAGTGATTTAGGTCATCTTTGGACCGTTTGAGCCTTTTTGAGCCTATCTTATTATATTTATCCTTAGTTACCCTTTTTTAGCCTAATTTACCTTTTTCTTGTAATTACACAATTATGTTAGCCTTGGCCTTTCTATTTAAATCCAACAATTTGAATCTTTCACCCTCTAAGTATTTTAATCTTTCTAAGGAATGGTTTGAGCTTAGAGATAAATTGAGGGAGAAAAGTGAAAAAAAAAAACAAGAAAAAAAATGGAAGTGATGGTTGTTAGGAAAATGACCCCTAGTTTATAATTGTAAAAAATAAGTTTGGGGGTTAAAAAAAGAAAAGGAAAGAAATAAAATGTGTGGTACAAAGGAAAGTTTATTTCAAGTTTGGGGGTGCTATACAAATAAAATTTGAGCTCTTTATATGATTTAGATTGATTAAGTGCTTAGGGTGAATTTGAGCCTAAATATATCCTTTATCATACCTTAACCCTAGCCTTACATTACAAGCTAGATAAAGACCTATTGATCCTTGAATAAGTGTTAATCTACATTAGTGGAGAGAGACATGAAAGCAAAGTTATGGGATCTTAGTATTAATCTATGTTTAGATTTGGCATAAATTAATCTAAATTGCATGATATTCTTTGTAAGAGAGTATTCACACACACACGGGAAGTCCATTCAAAAAATAAGTTTTCACTTGAATTGATGCATGAATTTAAGGATTAGCTGTATGTTACCTTAAGTTGTAATTGGAGTTAATTTCTGAGGAAAAATTGAGAATTCATGATTTGGTATTTCTATCTTGAAATGCCTCATACTTTGAAACAGTGATTGATAGAGACAAGATAAAATTTTTAGAATAAAATAATATTTTATTAATGAAATAATATTAAAATATTAATATTTAGCTGGATGTCGAAATCAGTTATGAAGAAGGATCATATGGTTGATCCAAGTAGGGGAGAAGATGTCAAGTCTGACTCTATATAATACTTATCATGACATACATGTGGTGGATAGCATGTTTACATGCTAGGAGAGTCTCGAAAAATTTACAAAAGTCGGTATTTTACTTAGAGGAGCAACAAAGTTGATTTAAGCCTCGAAATAGATCTAATAGAGAATTTAAGATGAAATTAAGAATATTAAAGTCCTAGACTGGTTTAATATGGTGATTTAGAGTTCGAGGATCAATTTAGAGTCAAACCAAAATTTTCACTATCTAGGGGTAAAATAGTCATTTGCCACTTGAGGACAAAATGGGAATTTTTAGAAAAGAGTTTTGGCCCCATTTGACTTATTGGAGTATGATTTGAGGTTAAGAAGTGGAAAAAAATGTATTCTTGGTATTTTTCGGAATATAGGGGTAAAATGGTAATTTTGTCACCCTAGGGGCAAAACAGTAATTTTCCACCACAAGGACATTTCTCCAGCACATGGTCTTCCCTTATTCTCATTTTGACCATTGACTAAGTGTGTGGTGGAGATAAAAAGGATTAAAATTTTTTAAGTTTTAAAAACGGGCCAATGACATGATGCCATGTGTCATGCCTTTATTAATTTATTATTTTCCTTTTTAAAAGGCACAAAAATCAGCCCATCTTCCACCCCATGGCTGGCCAAACCAGCAAGAAGAGAGAGAAAATAAAAACAAAACCCTAGAGAGAGAAAATCAAAGAAAAAGTGTGAATTTTCAAGGAAATTAAGTGAAAAAGGTGAGTTTTTTCTATTAAGCTTGAGTTTTCTTATTCCCAAGCATTTCTCCTTATTTTCCATGATTAAATTGCATGTTTTCATGGTGATTTAATGGCTGGTCATATGGGTCTAGAGAGAGAAAATTGTTGGATTGATTTGATTTTGATATATGTTAGTGTTTAGTGTTAGTTTAGCTTGTTAGCAAACAAAATATGTAGAAAAACATTCATTTTCAAGTATGTGATGTTATTTTAGGTTATTTGATTATGAAATCATAGTTTTTGATATGGAAATTAATGAATTATGGAAAGAAAATCAAGTAGGAAAAATTGTGACAATGATGCACCATTTTGGCCGAATTTTAACAAGAAGGAATATGAATGTGGCTTTGCTGATTTTTTGGTTATTTGGCTGGACATTGGTGACTTGAAGCATTAGAAAAAGAAATGGGATCAATTGGAGCTAAATTGGATGCGTATTTCAATTTACTGGGTAAAAGATCGAAATAGGTCAATATGGTGTTTAGGCAAAATTTAGACCTTTTGCATTCCATATCATGCATTAGTAGTCTAAATTAGTTTAATTTCAATTTAGTACCAATGTCGTGAATTTCTCAATTTTGTACTGTGTCAAGGTTGTGAGTCCTCCGATAAAGGCAAGGGAATTGCATCCGAAGACCAGTTGTCTGAGTATTTCAAAAATCCCCACTCTGGACATTGTGAGTAACCTTACCATCATTTTTATTATCTAAAGTATGTTTTTAATCGATTTTGGTGAAATTTTATGAAAATGAGTTTAAATGGTAAATTTTTGTATTTTACAAACAGAATGTGTTTACATGAAAAGATTTTAAAAATTGTCTGGAAATTGAATAACGATTTTGAAAATAGAGTAATTGGAGACCTCCAGCATGTTGTAAATTTATGATTTGAAATTGATGGCTTATGATATATTGTTATTGTGTTGACATGACTGGCTGGGCTGTGTTTTATGAATTGTATGAATTGTTTTATTTTACCCTTGCAGGCTGGGTAGTAAAATATTAGCCTTGTCATGCTGTTAAAATTTTATTATATGGTGGGTTTAGCTTGCTGCAGTAGGCGGGTTCCATGGACCAGCCTATGAGAGGGGCACGGTAACCCTGTTTATATGTGCTTACCTCGGTTGGAGAGGCGCGTAGGGTATTTCCTGAGGTATGGATAGAGTTCACGTCATGCCAAACCACCTCGTGATGATGAACTCCACTAATGCCAAGGAACGACTGTGTTTTTCTCAAACTAAAAATATGTTTTACGTGTATTCAAAATTTTAACAGCCTTGGCAGGCTCGAGTGTACGCCTCTGATCAAGGTGTCATCGAGTACTATTTGATGGCATGAGCCAAATGTTTATGAAAGTCATAAGCCTTAATGAGAAATTAAATGAAATACAACCGTTTGCATGGGTTGGGATAAATTTTCAAATTAGAAAATACATAATATGATGGGATATTTTAATTGTCTCCTTTTACTCGGCTTTAGCTGATTTAAATAGTGTTTGTTTACTCACTGGGATTTTATAATCTCACCACCCTCCTTTCCACCCATTTCAAGATCAGAGTAGTTTGTAGATAGCTGGTTCCATTGGGGATTTCCATTGGATTGCTTCTTCCAAAACTGTAGGTTCACAACTTCTTAAATTTTAGTTATTGTGGGCCCACTTGATATTGTAAATTTAATAGTTTATTGTGCTATAGTATAAATGAATTTATTTTGTTTTTACGTTACAAAAAGTATTTACGCATAACTCCAAAATTTATGTTTATAAGAAAATAAAATATTTTATTGAATATATTATTTTATCTTCTTATTTTATTCAAATAATTACAATTTCATTTTCAATTAAGGTTTTAGATGCCTAAACTTATTTTTAATTGTGAATTAGGCGATTGGTACTTGTTTACTACATTTTTAACTGGTTTCAAAATTTTCAGTGGAAAATGACCAAAATGCCCCTATGAGACAAAAATTTTTATTTTATTAGTTTTAAGTTGGAAATAGCTCAAAATCCTTTAGAACATAATATTTGGCAATAGTTACTCACCGGGGAATACAAGAAACTAATATTAAGCCTTGCAGGGTTCCGGTTGGCATTCTGGAAAATGAGTGCCCATCAAGGCACCGCGGTGGTTGTCACGGGTTCAAGGGGAGGTCCGGGTCGTGACATATCTATTGTTCAAGGATTTTTTTTATAATTCAATTTTTTTTTTGTGATTTTCTTTTGCTCGAAGACTAGCAAAATCTCAAGTTTAGGGGTGTGATAATTCTATTTTATAGAATTATTTTAGTCCAATTTTGTTATGAAATATTAGCTAAGTCCTCAATTTTAAATTATAATTTACTTATTTTTAGTTGTTTTTATAATTAGGTTACTTTTAAGTTAGTTATTTTAAGTTTATGTTATCCCTTTTAATTTGGTTATTATTTATTAATTTTTATATTTTTTTTTTAGGATTAAAAGTGATTTGGCTTAATTTTGGAAAGTAAGGTGATGAAGACCCAAAATATGCTTGCATATGCTTTAGTATTTTGCCCATATCTCGAGCTACAGTACTTCAAATGATGCCATTCTTGGACCATTGGAAAGCTAAGAGATAGAGCTACAACTTTCATGACATCAATTTGCCCAGTTCTACCTCGAAGAGACAGAAACTTGTGTCAAAACATAGCTGGACGTACTGTGCTGGGAATGGAAATTTGTAAAGATTGACAATTGATTTTTGGGCCTCTCATTACACTTTTAAGCCCAATTAAACCCTAGGTCAGCTTAAGGAACTTTAGGTTAAGCTTATTAGTATAAATAGGATATGTTTAACAACATTAGGGCAGAGAACCTTTGGAGATTCAAGAAGCTAAAAGTTGAGGCTGAAACTTGGATATCAAGGCGGCAAATATTGTTTTGTTATCTTCCTTGGCTTTTATTGTTCTTGTTACTTTCAATGGTTGAATTTTATACAAAGTTATTTTATTTTGCAATTATGCGCAGCTAATTTTCTTTTTCTAGGATTGTAATTGAACTCAAATGTAATCTAAGTTTTTAATCTCTTTTTTACTTATTTTTAATGGGATTTGAATTGTTTATTCCAATTTGTTCTTAATGCTTTTAACTGCTTGGCCACCAATTAATTTGATTTAGGAACCTAAACAAACTTGGGAAAGGGAGTTTAAAGTAAACTAAAATTGGGATAGCATATGATCATATTAATTGATTTGCGTATAGGATAGGGATATACCTATAGGCCATATGTAGCCAGATTATAGCCTAAACTCGATGAGTCTATTTTAATTTCAATTCACATAGGGATATAGTGTTTTGATTAAAATAGATATTTTTATAAGATGAGTCGGGGAGACCCTTATAAATAATTAAGGACTCTACGTCAGCAATTCAACCCATTGAAATAAGTTAAGGAAGAGAGGTAAGATTTAGATGAAGTGTGAGGGATATTGTAATCCTAGGTTTGTTTAATTTGATATTTTTATTTTTCAAGTTATTATTATTTTGATTTTCTTGTTGATTTAAATTTTAGTTAATTAGTTTAGTTGATCAATTAATTTTGAGTGTTTGGATAATATTAAATTTTTCTAATTTTAGTACTTAGCAAAATTTTAGATCAATTCCCTAATGGATCGATACTCTGCTTGCTTATATATTATCTATTCGATACATATACTTGCGTAGTAGAATTTTAACTGACAAAAATCATTGTGTCAATCATATCACAATCATTAACAATTTGTTTTCTTAGAAAAACCATTTTCATTCTTGAAAAGATCGGACTAAAACCGGTGGTCAAAACTTGTATTTTAAATCATTTAACAATTGCATTTAAACTATGCATACACAAAAAAATACAAGGCACAGATTTTGAATGCAAAACAGTATAAAAGGCTTGTTTTCCTGTTTCTAAAACACTTTATGTATTTAGCTCATGTATAGATATGTCCAAAACAATTTTCAAAACAACTTGCATCCACAATTTCCTACGAGTTCTACTAGCTCATGCTTTCCATAATAACAGTGTATAAATCATTGTAAATCAATTTAAAAATCGCCTATTGAGGCTAACAGCTCATGCTTTCTAGAATTGTATTTAATGAAATTCGGCAACATTTATAAAACGTATAACACTATATAGCTATGGAAATTTTGAAGTAGGCACCCCCCACTCACCTTACAATAGCGGGACACTTTGTCGTTATTGATTCGGGTGCATATCTCGTTATTTCTATTTGCCGGTCACTCGTTACCTTTCCCGGTACGCCACCATGGCAAACTTTCCTAGCAACAAATTAAACTCAATACATTTAGTGTACATCATTTCCACTTCTCTTTCTCATTTAATCATGAATCCTCATTCTACTAATTTGCATCTTGACACGTTTCTGCTAAGGTTCTTCATATCCTTTGCTTGCGTAATTCTTTAGATTATAAGTACCGGCAACTCATTTATAACGTTAGCACACATATTAATCCTTTCCAATGGTATCTATCAAGTTCAACTATCATTTTCACACCAATAACCTCTCACATGGTAGCAATTATAAATATAATTTCATCAAGCATTTCTTAAGTTTACATGCACCACAATTTACATTCATATGCTGCCCACACTTGCACAATTATTTCCTCACAATATTCAACTAACCGTAAGCTTTAAAACATAGTGTTAAGCTTACTGCTTTCCTTTTCCACTTTGAGTCCATCATGTACCCATGGATTTATTGGCTTGTATGTCACCAATTTTTCTCCAATCAAGCCAATCTTTGCTGGCACAAGACATTTCTCTTAGTCACTAACTCATTTTCAAAGATTACTCAAGCTAAAAACAAAAATCCTTACCTTTCCTTGCTTGAATCACAAAACCAAGCTTTTTTCCTCCTTTCTCTCTTTTTCTTTCTCCTTTCTTTCTTTCCTTTCTCCTTTCTTCCAACTTATCTCATCTATTTTCTTTCCAAGAGTATGGTTTTCCTAGCAAAACAAAGCCATTTTTCTTTTCAAATGTTTGGTGACAAGGTGAAATGGCAAGGGAGCATGAAGGTGAAGAAGAAAATATCTTTTGGATGGAGATAAGAACTAGCCATGGGATAAGGATAAAGAGTCAAAACTTCATTTGGAAGCTTTGACCAAACTAATGGTAAAATTATCATTTTACCCTTTAAGATTTTCACCTTTTTTAATTGTAGCCTCCCACAATCTTTTAATTCCATTTTTCTTCCTTAACACTTGTATCAAAAAAATATCAGGTTTATACTTCAACGCGGTATCACTGCAATATTTAAATATTTACCTACCCACACTAACTTTTTTTAATAAAGACATGGGGGCCCCATTAATGTCATTTTTCTTTGAATTTCCTTGTTCTTTCTTCTCCCCCACTTAGATTGACCATATACTCCTTCTTCATGAAAAATTTAGACACTAAATAAAATATTAATATTTTAATATTATTTTATTCCAAAATTTTTCATTTGTCTCCTTGGCACCCAAAATATCTTACTATGCCTTGGTTCACTTTCGAATCACTTTTTTATATCGTTAATTCATCCTCAATAAAAAAATTATTATTTAACTACTATGGCTTTGCGTGTGAAATATTTTACTCTAGAATATTCCCTCTACCCTTCATCACTCTTAAACACTCTAATTAACCTCAATTGGTATCCGATAAGTTCTATTAGTCAACATATCAAAGTACGAGGTGTTACAATGGAGGTATTTGTTGGTCCCAAGTAAATGTTCTAAGTGGGGGTGAATAGCACTTTTTGACTCTTACTAAAATTGGGTTCTAATTTGGGACAAATACAAGATAAAAGAAAGATTTAAAGATGAATGAAAAACTAAAAACAAAATAGATAATCACACAAGAATTTATAGTGGTTCGGTCCAAGACCTACATCCACTACATTGATTGTTCAACCAAGGATTTTCAAAACCAATCACTATGAACGGTGAAATTCTCAAGCTTTCACCAAACATTACAATGGCTTTTATCGGGCTCAACCAAAACCTTTCACAATGGTTTTTACCGAGATCAACCAAAAGTCAGCAACTAACTTTTCTAGGATAAGTTAGAACTTATACACTCAATCAAGCAATCCAAGTTTGAATAAATCCCTTAAAGTGTCTCGCACACTCTAAGTATACAAGATAAAGAGAAATAAAAGTGTACCTATGATCACTGACTTGATCTAAGTGGTACAAAGTGAAGTGCTTGAATCTTTTACAAGGATAGGTGTGAAGCGCAGAAGAATGCAGAGAGTTTTTGCTTGTTTTTGAGCTCTTTTTGGACTTGGAAGCCTTAATTGCATTTCTAGCCGTTGGAAGCCTCTTAAATACTGGGAAAATTAGCTCTGATAGGTGTTAGGCAGTTTTGCACCGTTGAAAACAGTTTGATGGCAGTTTTGGCAGTTAATCTGCCTTCTAGTGCTCAATTTAAATTTTCTGACAGAATGATCTTAGTTGACTAATTGCGTTCTTAGTCGACTAAGTTGTTTCTATTTTCTAATCTCAATTTCTAGCAGTGAGCACTTAGTCAACTAACTTCTTTTTTAGTTGATTAAGTTGTTTCTATCTTGAAGTCCAAATTTCTGGTAGTAGACTTTTAGTCGACTAACCCATTTTTTGGTCGACTAAGTCTCTTCTGTTTCTCGATACTCTTGAGCTCACCAACTTCTTATTTGAATTTTAGCTGAGTAACCCTTTATCATTCAACTAAGAAGCTTCTGTTTTGTTGATTAATTGTGGCTTCTTATACATATAATTTTGATATGTCCCTTGGAATAATTTATTTATCATTGGCATACAATTCTTGTCTTACACACTTAACTCCAAATATTAAACACAAATGAATGGGAATGTTTTATTATCATAAAAAATTAATGGAGCCAATAATCTCCCCTTTTTTAATGATGACAAAACATTGATTGATTAACAATACAGTGTCCATTTAATCTTTTGAGCTCTGCACAAAAAATGAGAATTTTTCCCCTAAGTGAGTGCTCCCCCTTAGTGTGTGCTTGTTTACTTATTCATTTCATCAAATTTTTATTTATGTCATACAGACAATGACATTATTCTTTCAGAATATATTTATGCTAACATATAGAGTAATCAACAATAGGTGACTGGTTGATAGAATATCATCAATATTTCAACTGTGTTTGCCAACAACATAGTGTTACCAGATTTTATCTATACCATTTATCATCCAACAAATATAGTATAATTAACATCCATATACATTCACAAATATAACCCATTCACATTCCATTTACAGTATCACTGACAGAAATTGGTTATCATCATAACAGCCTCATATCAGTACAAAATCTCAAAACAGTAGCAAACAAACTCAAGAATAGGTTTAACCATAAGCAAACAAATAATATAAGCAGCTTAACAACATCCCATTTTCAACACAACAACATAAACCACAAAGTTAATTTCAGATGTTCGGTTGACAACATAAAAAAAATAGAAAAAATAGTCATTGTTTAGTTCCTAAACTGCCCCTAATCTCCACTAAACTTTGTATCATAATTCTCCCCCTTTTTGTCATCATCAAATCCTAAGGACGCTCAATCATATTCTGAAAAGGGTGAAGGAGTAGACTCATTAGTGCAATAGAAAACATTAAAGGATACAGGAAATGGTTCTGGAGGTGATTTCTATAGTGAGGGTTCAGGCGATGATTTATCAAGAATTTCAATGGGGTCTTAAAGAGAAAAGATGACTAATGGTCTAGCTTTTTCAACTATTCTAGAGGATTTTCATCTCTTTAGGAATTTGGTCTTGGTTGCTATTGTCTTCATGCCTTTACCAGATGGTTTAGATTTGGCTTGTGGAGCAACAATAACTTTTTCTTTTCCTTTCCTAGATTGTTGCTCTACAACTGAAGCTGATTTAGAGGATTCTTTTGAAGATACTAACTTTTGTGCTTTCCCTTTAACTGCTTCCTTTTCAACTTGTTCTTCTCTAACCATTTGGTGAAAGACATCCATTATTGAGACTTCCTCTAAATTGGGAGGAGAAGGTTGTTCTTGTTGAGGTTCATGATGGGATGGAGGAATTTCACCAAGTGATCCAAGCCCCTCGGTACCTTGTTCTAATTCAGCTTCTTTTTGTGGCTCAGGTGAGGGGGATTTCCTTGATTGATCAACTTTAGGTTTATGACCCTCGCCCTGGAAAGTAGAGCCTTCAGCATCTTGTTCTACTAGTACAGGGCTTGGAATGGTAGAGGTGTCTACAGTTGCAAGTTCAGGAGGCATTTTTCCTTTTTCCTTCAACACATTTCCCAGTTTTGCCAATTTTTCTACAATTTTCTACATCTTCACAGCCTGTTCAATAAGCTTTCCATCCATTCTCATGAGCAGATTGAAAACCATTTCATTTGAGAACTGTGAAGGGGCTGCTTTTAATTGAGCAAGGAGAAAAAACTCTCCTCCTGGAGTGATCATGGGGGTTTTAACAAATTTTTCTCCATCAAGCTTATACCCCATCTTAGGCAGACTCCCAAGGTAAATAGCTTGGTCCCTACTCTTCACTTTATTAATTCATACTTAGAGCTCCAAATCCTTTTTTTCTGTACCAATGATGTAATGATATTTCCATAGGGCAGATTTATTTTTTCCAATCGACAAACTCTTCTCATTCTCTCAATCATGAATTTGCCTAGATTAAGTGGAGCACCATTGAAGGCATGCTCCATCAGCCATAAGTCTTGAAGACTAATGTAGCTAAAACTGCCACCTCTTCCATGAATATTCGCAGCAATAAAATAATGCAAAATTCTAATCTGTGGACTTTTAATCAGACCAGCATTACTCTTTGATGAATATTTTTCTTTCCTCCCTGTAATTATCTCCCACAAAGAAGTGAGATCATAGTTTTCAAGCATCTCATAGTCACCATCTTCACTTTCAATTTTAAGCAAATTTCCTAAATCAGCAGCAATCACAACAAATTCATTTCCGTTTAAAAAGACATTCAGACCATCATCAATATAATCATCAGAATCCTTAAGTTCATCCTTATCTAAAGCTATACTGGCATAAAATTCTTTCACCAAACTAGCACTATAGGTTCGATTCTTAAAAGTGGTAAAATCTTTCAGTTTCATTTCTTCAAAATAATATGATAAAATAACCTGAATTTCAGGGGCTTCATCAAAGTTGTTCCAATCTATGAATTTTCCACAAGTGATTAAAGCATTTTCTATTTTCTTGAATCTATCTTCATGGCTTTTATTCCTAAATTTGAAGGATGAAATATTACTTTTCTTGGAGGATTTACCCTTTTTTTTCTTCTTTTCTGGTTTGTATTCCTTCATTGTCTGCTTTTTCCCAAATTTCTCGACTCTAGAGGCAGACATACCCTTCTTTTTCTTTTTCAGAGATTTAACTTGTCCACCTTCCTCCCTTGGTCATTTACCTTTTTCCTTTCTAGAATTTCTTTAGTTTGTGATGATTTTGCCATTTGGTTTGAGGGATTTATGGCTTAGGGTTTTAAGGGCTTGGGAAGGAAGAATTTTTGTTTTAGCAAAGTTAGTTTTGGATAAGAGAAAATACAGTGAGAATGTGTTAAGAGAAGCTGAATTCTGCCAAAATCTTCTAACTCTCCCTCTTTAAATGCATTCAGTAACCTCTTCTTTTAAAATTTAATAATTTCCCTCTTAAATTTTATTTTTGGTGAAGCAGTTTTTCTTTTCTGTTTCATCAACGGGTAAGTAGTTTCTTTTCATTATTTAATTCCTTCTTTCTCTAACTGACTGAGTCTTATTATTTAAAGAGACAGAATACTCTTAGTTGATTAAGTGCCTCTCTTAGTCAACTAAGTGCCTACTATTCTTTAAGAAAATTTCAGAATTTTTCTTGAAGCTCCTGCACACTAGCCATTCCTAAATTTCTCTTAATCTCACAAAATTTTTCCTCATTTAAAGGCTTCGTGAATATGTCAGCTAATTGTTGTAGAGTATTAACAAACTCAATCTTAATATAACCTTTCACTACATGGTCTCTAACAAAGTGATGCCTAATCTTAATATGCTTAGTCCTAAAATGCTGTACAGGAGTTTTTTGAAGTCTAGATTGCACTTGTATTATCACAATATATTGGTATGTTATCCATTGTTACTCCAAAGTCTTTTAGTTGTTGTTTAATCCACAAGATTTGAGCACAACAACTACCTAAAGAAATATATTCAGCTTCAGCTGTAGAGAGAACAATTGAATTTTGTTTTTTACTTGACCATGACACAAGCATACTACCTAGAAACTGGCAAGTTTCACTAGTGCTCTTTCTATCAGTTTTGCTTCCAGCAAAATTTGCATCTGAATATCTAACTAGATTAAAGGATGATTTTCTAAGATACCATATCCTTAAAGTTTGTGTATATAAGAGGTATCTAAAAATTCTTTAAATAGCAGTCAGGCGTGATTCCTTGGGTTGAGATTGAAAACGAGCACACAAACATACACAAAATTGGATATCTAGTCTGCTAGTTGTTAAATAAAGTAGTGATCCAATCATACCTCTGTAAAGCTTTTGATTAACATCCTTTCCTTTTTCATCAACATCAAGTTTGGAGGATGGACTCATTGGTGTGCTAATTGACTTCAGCTTTAACATGTCGAACTTTTTAAGCATATTTTGGATGTATCTTTCTTGGCTGATGAAAATTCCTTCCTCATTTTGTTTGATTTGAAGCCCAAGAAAGAATTTCAGCTCTCTTATCATACTCATGTCAAATTCACCCTGCATTTCTTCATCAAAGTTCTTGCATAAAGCTCTTTAGTTGCACTAAAAATAATATCATCCACATAGATTTGAACAACAATTAAATCATTTAAGTATCTTTAAACAAACAAAGTTGTATCAATGTTCCCTCTAACGTAACCTTTTTCAACTAGGAATTTTGAAAGCCCCTCATACCAAGCTCTAAGAGCTTGTTTCTATCCATACAAGGCTTTTATGAAGTTTGAAAACATGATCTAGTTTTTCAAAGTCTTCAAATCCAAGAGGTTGTTCAACATAAACTTCTTCTTAGATGAAACCATTTAGAAAGGCACTTTTTACATCCATTTGGAATAATTTAAAGTTCATAAAACAAGCAAATGCAAGCAACAACCTTATAGCTTTTATTCTAGCAACCGGTGCAAAGGTTTCATTATAGCTGATTCCTTCCTCTTGGTTATACCCTTGAGCCACTAACCTAGCTTTGTTCTTAATGACATTTCCTTTCTCATCTACCTTATTTCTAAACACCCATTTTGTCCCAACAATAGGGTGATTTAAAGGCCTAGATACTAATGACCACACACGATTTCTTTTAAATTGATCAAGTTCTTATTGCATGGCCATTACCCAACTTTCCTCTTTTTCAGCTTCTTTAAAGCTCTTAGGCTCAATTTGAGATATGAAAGTTGAAAATTCATATGTCTCTCTAATTCTTCTTCTGGTTTTGACACTTTGAGTCATGTCTCCTATGATAAACTCTTGTGGATTGTCTTTTACATATCTCTAGCTTCTTGAAAGGTCATTATGCTGATTTTCGGTTCTTTGTAATGTTTCTAAAGGTTGAGGCTCTGTTTCTTTTCCTAGGGACTTTTCTTCATTGTTTTTCCTGTCATCTAAATTCATTTCTTCCATTTGTTTTTCAAGGTCATCCGTATCATCTTCATCAGCAGGAATTTCTTTTTGCAAGGCATTGGATTCATCAAAAACTACATAGATTGACTCCTCAATGGTTAAAGATCTTTTGTTAAAGACTCTATAAGCTTTTGAGTTTAATGCATATCCTAAAAATATAGCCTTATCACTCTTAGCATTAAACTTTCCTAGAGGCTGTTTTCCATTGTTCAACACAAAACATTTGCAGCCAAAGCTTCTAAGGTGAGAGATATATGGTTTTCTACCTTCGTATAGTTCATATGGGGCCTTTGATATCATGGGTATTATTGACACTCTATTAAGGATGTAAGCTGCTGTGTTTACAACTTCTTCCCAAAAGTACTTTGGTAAATTATTTTCACAAAGCATAGTTCGAGCCATCTCTTTTAAGGTTTAGTTTTTCCTTTCTACAACTCCATTTTGCTGGGGTGTTCTAGGTGCAGAAAAATTATGATCCAACCCCTTTTCATTACAAAAGTTTTCAAACTCATCTCCCTCAAACTCACCACTATGATCACTTCTAATACCAACTATGGCAAGTCCTTTTTCATATTCAACTTTCCTACAATGATTTATAAATGCCGGTAGTGCATCATTCTTATGAGCAAGGAAGTAGACCCAAGCATACCTAGACTAGTCATCAACTATCACAAAGCCATATTCCTCCTAGACTAGTAGTATTAATCGACCGAAATAGATCAATGTGCAACAATTCTAGTGGTCTAGAGGTTGACACATTTTTCTTACTTTTGAAAGATGTTCTAACTTGTTTTCCTAGTTGACATGCATCACAAATTTGATCATATTCATATTTAAGTTCAAGCAATCCTATAAGCATTCTTTCTTATCAATTTTGAGATAGTATGCATGCTCACATGTCCAAGTCTCCTATGCCATAACTAGCCATCATTTTCAACATTTGCTATAAGACATGTTTCACAACACCTCAAGATATTTAAGAAATATAATATACATATTCTTAATTCTTTTTTCGATAAATGAAACTTTGTTAATACTTATATCTATCACTTCACATTTATTTGAGTCAAAGCATACCTTAAAATCTTTATCACATAGTTGGCTGATACTCAATAAATTGTGTTTCAAACCTTTAACCAACAACACATGACTAATTCGAGCTTGAGAGTTCTTACCAATGGTTCCAATACCACAAATTCTACCTTTTGAATCATCACAAAAGGAAACGGTACCTCCCTTTTTCTTGTCTAGTTGAGCAAACAGCATTTCATTTCCAGTCATGTGCCTTGAGCAGCCACTATGCATAAACCATGTGTTCCTTCTCCTTTAGTTGATCTCTTGAACATGTGTCTTTTACATTCAACTCAACCTACAAAACAAATTTTCAATTTTTCTGAATAAGTACCCATATTTTGATGGGTCCTTGATGGTTAGCTGCAACATAGGATCCTTTTGGAACCCAAATTTTTCTTGTTTTCTGCATGCTTCTATTTCTATAACAGTCATAAGATACATGTCCAAATTTTCCACAATTATAACATCTAGATAAAGCATTATCAAAGTTTTTCTTAAAATATTCGTTCCTCACTTATGTTTCTTTCCTTAAACTTTTAAAATTAGCATTTTCTTCAACTACCTTTTGCAAGGCTTTTGTTTTATTTTCCAATTCTAATTTTAGAGTTTCAAAATCTATTTTTGAATGCTCTAATTGAGTTTGCAAAAATTTTCTTTGCTCAAAAATAGAATTAAAGTCAAGTTTTACCTTTTGCAAATCAATCTCAAAAGATGCAGTTTTTCTCTTCAAAGTTTTATATTTAGATGCAAGTTTCTCAAACTCATCGTAAAGACATTCATACTTATCTTGTAATTCATCAATTGAAATGTCACCAAGGGATGAAGATACCTCGGATTCATCATCCCTTGCCATCAGACTAGATTAGCTCTTTCTTCCATCTTTTCTTCATCATCATTAGAACTTGAAGTATCACTATCTGGCCAAGTAGCAGCCACTATTGCCTTCTTTGATTTTCTATTTTTCTTTGGAGTTTCCTCTTTCAGCATGGAGAATTCAGACTTGAAATGTCTAGCCTTTTTGCATTCAAAGCATATAAGCTTTTCCTTTTTGTTAGACTCGACTTTATTTTTGGTTCTCCATGAAGAGCCTTGATCTATTTTATACCCTTTCTTGGCCAATCTTCGGTTTCTTTGGCCCATAAGCGTTTTGAACCTTCTTGCAACTATAGCCAGCTCCTCATCATCATCACAAGATAGACTATCTAATTCTTCTTCCAGGATACTAGCTTTTAAGGCAATACTTTTCTTCTTTTCGTTTGCCTTTCTTTTGTCTTCCTTTTCCTCTTCCTTGAGTTTTGGCTCGTGAGTGAGAAGAGAACCATAAATTTCATCCAAAGTTATAACATTTAAGTCCTTGGCTTCACGGATGGCAATCACCTTTGGCTTCCAATTTTTGGGTAGGCTTCTAAGAAGCCTTTTAACAATCTCATGTTCAGGAATTGGTTTGCCTAATTGACTCAATTTATTTGTGATGTTTGTGAATCTATCTAGCATGCTAGTGATATCTTCACTAGGTTCCATCTTAAACATCTTATAGTTGTGGGTTAAGAGAGCTATCTTGGACTCCTTGACTTGTGAAGTCCCTGCATGAATAATCCTAAGTTTATCCCACATTTGTTTAGCTATGGTATAGCTTGACACATTGTTGAATTCAGTGGGAGTTAAAGCACAATGCAATATATTAAAGCACAATGCAATATATTGATTGCCTTAAAATTAGTTTGGACTCTTTTGGTTTCAGTTTCGGTCCATTCAGACCTTGGTTTAGGAATCATCTCGTTGGTTACAACATTTAAAGTTGAAGGAATAAAGGGACCATCGGTTATGACATCCCATATCTCAAAATCTATTGCTCTAATGTATATTGAGATCCTAGTTCTCCAATATGGGCATTTTAAGCCATCAAACAGAGGTGGTTTGTTTGTCGATTGTCCCTTAGCCACTACTCATTTTTGAAGAGCCATTTGGATTTTCTCAAAAAGTGTTAGACCTTAAGAATAGGAAACTTAATCTAATACCACTTGTTAGTCCCAAGTAAATGTGCTAGAGGGGGGTGAATAGTACTTTTTGGCTCTTACTAAAATTGACTTCTAATTGGGGACAAATGCAAGGTAAAAGAAAGATTTAAAGATGAATGAAAAACTAAAAACAGAATAGATAATCACACAAGAATTTATAGTGGTTCGGTCTAAAACCTATATCCATTACCTTGATTGTTCAACCAAGGATTTTCAAAACCAATCATTATGAACGGTGAAATTCCCAAGCTCTGACCAAGCTTTGCAATGGCTTTTACTAGGCTTAGCCAAAACCTTTCACAATGGTTTTTACCAGGATCAACCAAAACCCAACAACTAACTTTTCTAGGCTAAGTTATAACCTATACACTCAATCAAGAAATCCAAGCTTGAATAAATCCTTTAGAGTGTCTCGCACACTCTAAGTATACAAGATAAAGAGAAATAAATGTGTGCCTATGATCACTAACTTGATCTAAGTGGTACAAAGTGATGTGCTTGAATCTTTTGCAAGGATAGGCATGAAGTGTAGAAGAATGCAGAGAGTTTTTGCTGGTTTTTGAGCTCTTTTTGGACTTGGAAGCCTTAATTGCATTTTTAGCCATTAGAAGCCTCTTAAATACTTGAAAAATCAGCTCTGATAAGTATTAGGCAGTTTTTGACCATTGAAAACAGTTTGGCGGTGGTTTTAACCATTAATCTGTCTTTTAGTGCTCAATTCAAATTTTCTGACAGAATGATCTTAGTTGACTAACTGCGCTCTTAGTTGAGTAAGTTGTTTCTATTTTCTAATCCTAGTTTCTAGCAGTGAGCACTTAGTCGACTAACTTCCTTCTTAGTCGATTAAATTGTTTCTATCTTGAAGTCCAGATTTCTGGCAGTAGACTCTTAGTCGACTAACCCTTTTGTTAGTCGACTAAATCTTTTCTGTTTCTCAATACTCTTGAGCCCGTCAACTTCTGATTTGAATTTTATCTGACTATCCCTTTATTATTCAACTAAGAAGCTTCTATTTTGTTGATTAATTGTGGCTTTTTATACGTATAATTTTTTATATGTCTCTTAGAATAATTTATTTATCATTGGCATACAATTCTTGTCCTGCACACTCAAGTAAAAATGTTAGACACAAATGAATGGGAATGTTTTATTATCAACAAAAACTAATAGAGCCAATAATATTTTTGGAGGATAAAATTTGGCTATTAAGTTTTAAGCAAAAATAAAGAAAATCGTTTTCTATTATTCGGCCTCCCACCTTTTTTCTTTTATAAACTGCTTTTTATTTTTTAAAGAGTTATGGTCATCCATAAAAAGTTATGGTTACACCCTTCTCCTCCAATAATTATCTAAATTAAAATTAAATAATAACTAATTTATTTATTTAATTATTATTATTTGTCTATATAAAAATAGAATTCCTCCTTAAATAATTATTCTGTTTTATTATTATCCATCTTTAATTAAAAAGAATTAATAAAAAAATAAACGAATCCTAATCAAACACGAAATCTTATAATTTATGAAGAAATTATGAATAATTAATTATAAATAAAGAATAAACAAATTAATTATTTAATTATAATTAAAATCCTCCAATATTATTTTATCTTAAGACAATAACTATCTTAATAAATATTTCTCATTTTAAGAGAACTCTTGTCTGAAAACAACACAAATACTCTTATCTCAAATTCCTTGTGCTTTCACTCATATCATTTGTAATCATCTTTTAGCTCCTCCAAACTCTTCCTCCATGTACTCACATAGCAAAACCTACCTTCTAGAAGTACATTTGCTTGATCTTGTAAGAGAGAAAAGGTTATACTTGATCCTTTAAAAAGCAGTGTTGTAGAGATTGTGCTTGAGTCTTGAAAAATAGATAGGTTATGCTTTAGCCTTGAAAGTAGAGAGATTATGCCTTAACCAGGTAGTGTGTAAAGGTTACGCTTGATCCTTGAAAAGGCAAGAGTTATGCTTGATCTATAAAAGGTAGTGGTTTGTAACGGTTATGCTTGATACTTTAAGAAGGCAGCTTTCATAATGGATTTCAAACTCCATGGTGAGCTATGGGGGAGGATGTAGGTGCTTATGGAGAGGGTCGAACCTCTATAAATGCTTTGTGTCTTTATCTTCTCTTTTACTTTTTGAACTTGTGCATTTTCTCTTTACTCTTCACTTTTTCTTACTTGTGCATTTTTCTTTGTTGTGAAGAGATTTGAATGTTTGTTTTTAAACTTGTTTTTTTTTTTACTCCGCAAATCACTTTTGATTCACTTTGACATATTTGTACAACTTACTTTAAAGAGTTTCAAAATTTTGTTTTCAACTTGTATGTTCATTTCTTTGGTTTATTTCAAAGTCATAACAAATTTGACAATTGTTTTCCAAGCTAGCATCCATCGAAAATCTAATTTGAAGAAAATAAATTTTTGAAATCTAATTCACCTTTCTCTTAGATATTTACTCATCATTACTCTTGAGATAACATGTCTAACAAAAACAATATTAGTGATGCTGAGTTAGCTAAAAGACATCTATAACTATGATCCATTTAGTCCCAAAAGGGGAAATAGTGTCATAAGGCTAACCTTTTGTGATAAGATCCTACACATTATCTTAGCATGGACTATTAGGCTTTTCAGCACTAAATACTATATCATAAAGGGTTATGAAATGTGGTTCATGTACTACATCAAGAGAAAGCACAAGATTTTACTATCTAAAGTCATATTCTCTTATATGATGAAGATAATGAGAAGTGCAAGTAAATCCCTTCTTTACAATATGATAGTTATTGAAATCATTGACTTCCATGCCTTAAATACAAGAGTTGATCCACCCAAGGCTCACTCGATGCACACAAAAATTGATAGTCACATTATCAATAAGTTTGGATATGAGTGTAAGGATGGAGTATAGATTAGGCAAGTAGATAGTGTTGAGGGCAATGATGATGAGCCCAATGAACCTAGTGAGGTTGCCCCTCCCGAAGACCATAGTGCCATTCCTAGTACTAGTGTACCTTTTACATCTTCCATAGAACAAATGCTTAATAATCTCTTTAGGTACATGTAACGATGGATGTGGGGCTGATGGCATAGATGACTAGCCTGGACTCCTAGCTAGTACATTTGGAGAGTTTCTCATTTATTCCTCCACCAACTTCCCCACTGTCCACCGCTCTGGAATTCACCAAATCCTACAGCTCTAGCATCTACATCCACTTCCGACACCGGCACCGCCTTCCTTACTACCTCACTACCACCATCTTGAGCTTGTAAGAGACATGCCAATTATGTTTATGTCTTACGATCATTCTTTTATTGGCTAGCTAGCATCTTCTCTTGCATTCTACTCATGATCATATCATAGACTATTTTATTTTTGGTTGTACATCTTTGGATGCTTAGATATTTGGCTATTTTGGATATTTTGGTATTTGACTATTCTTTATGGATTTGATTATCTTGGATGCTTATATTTTGGATATTGTCTATAGCCATATGTGCCACATGTAATCTACTTGGTTGTGTTTCCATTAATGTATATATGGTTCTATTTCTAATCTCCATACCAATCTCTTTCAAGTGTTTCAAATGTTATTTTATTTGGTTATATTTCTCCACTTGTGCATTACATGTCATATCATTTTAATACTTTAACAATTGAAACATGATTTTGAAATGACATTTTTTTTATATTACAAAAAAAGAGAGAAGTATTGAGAAAATTTGCACATATTAAATGAAATCTTGAGCTTTGACATAGCATTTAAATGAAATTTGAACAAAAAATCATTTTTCTGAACTTAACATAAAGTTGGGGGGCGGGGGAAATTTTTAGAACTTTACTTTAAAAAATCAACAAAGCTTCAACACAAAAATTCAGGGGGTGTTTTTCAAAAAGTTTTTGACAAATTTGCTCATTGGTTTTGCCATATCAAAAAAGAAGAGATTGTTAGCTTTAACAATTGATCTTATATTTGAAATGACTTAAACAAATGATCAAAATTTTAAAATTAAGTTCTTAAAATTCATTCTAAGTCTCCATGGACCTTCAAGAAAAATGGCTAAGTGTTTGGACATGCTTTAATGCTTAAAAGGCTTAAAACCATGCATTCTAAGTCAAGAGTATCGATACTTGGCACTAAAGTATTGATACATTTTGAACAGAGAGCATTTTGTTTCAAAAATATCGATATCTTATTACTAAGTATCGATACTTTTTGGACAGAAACCATTATATCTAAAAAGTATCGATACCTAAAGGTAAAGTATCAATACCTCATTTATGTCATGCATAAAGTATCGATACTAACCTACAAGTCTCGATACCTTTACTAGACAAGATGTGAGACCTCGACCTCTATAGGCTCGTAACTAGGCATAGACGCAATAACACGAGCTAGGGGTAGTTTCGTCATTTTCTTAGTAAGCCCTTAAAAGTAAGTTTTAAACAATATTAAGGCCTAAGTAGGCCTAAGGCATAAATGAATGATGAAATACGAGTAAAATGGTGAAGGAAATAAAAATAATGATGATTCTCGAGGTAGGGGCAAAATGATCATTTTTCATCTAGGGTCAAAATTTTTAAGTTTCATGAACTTGAGTATTTCTAGACCATTATGGACCTTGTCCTAGTGTCAAAAGAGTAAAAAGATTGCATAAAGGATTGGAGGAGAACAAGTTAACTTGTGAAGGCATTTTGGTAATTTAAGTGGAGTGGATAAACTTGGGCTATAAATATCTCTTTCTTCCAATAGCTTATTCTCCCATTTTCTAGCAGCTTCTTCTTCTCTTTCACGTTGCTTTCATCTTCCATGAAAGCTTGATATGAAAGTTCTAAAACCTTCCTCAAAATAACTCTAAATTTCAAGCTTTTGTGCACTTTTGCATAGAACCCTTGTATTCTTTCACTCTCTCACCTTAAAAACCCTCCAAAGTCTTAAACCCATACTTTCTCTCACTAGTTAGGTGTTTTAGAGAGAGAAAAAAAGACTTTTTATAATAGTTTGGGAATTCTTGAGGAGGAATCCAATTACAAATCTAGCAAGGTGAGTGGTGAAATTGAGTTCATATTTTAGTTATTGATATTGTCTAGTAATTTGACTTGTGAGTGTTTTATTGTTGAGATTGATTAATCATACTTAGTGTGACTAGAGTAGAATAAATAATAGCCATTTAGTGGTAGATAGGAAGGGCTATTGAAGCTTGACTTGGAAAATAGCTTTAGAGCAATATTAATGTATTGGATTGGCTGTGATGTTTTTAGTGTGTGATAAGTTCCAACGAGGCCCCTCAACCCCAATTGGACCATTAGGGAAGTTAGAGCTGACTAGAGGTTAAACAAAATACCGGTGAGTGAACTTGCATTTCAAAATTTGTTTTGGGAATGTGAATGTATTTGCACAAAACATTTGAATGATTTTAACCAACTTTTCTTTCAAAATGTATGCCGGGGGAACAAGCCCTTGATAAATGTCTTGATGTTGCTAAAATGTGAAATGTGTAAAAGGACGGACCTGTGTGCTCCTATACTATGTTGATATATATATATATATATACGAATAATGTTGTGTAATGATATTGACCCGACTATGTGCAAGTAGGAGTGTGCATAAGTCGATGCTGACCGGACTATGTGCGAGTGGGAGTGCTTATAAGCCGATGCTAACCCAGCCATGTGATAGTGGGAGTGCATATGAGCTGATGATGATAGGAGGGTGTGCATGATGATTGATATATATATATATATATATATATATATATACATATATGGTGTATGGTTGTAATGCATGTGAAAATTTGACATGTTGAATTTTGGGAATTTATATGTGTTTCATGTTGCTTTTATCATTTTAGCAGGATGGCCTTTCCCTGAGGGGAATGGAAACTATTTCTTGTTGCTCTGTTTCTCGCTGCAGCGAGATTCAATTTCGCTGCAGTGAGAAACTCTCGTGTTGTGAGGGTTTTTACTGGACCTGGTTCTCGTTGTAGCGAGAAAGTTACTATAGCTTCTCACTGCAGAGAGAATGATTTTCGCTGCAATGAGAAACTCTCTATTTGGCCAGTCAAATTTCACTACAACGAGAAAGAATCTCGCTACAGCGAGAAGCTACAGTAGCTTTCTCTCTGTAGCAAGAACTAAGTCCAATAAAAACCATCACAACTCGAGAGTTTCTCACTGCAGCGAAATTGAATGCCTTTCCACTGTAGCGAGGACTCGTCATTTATTTGACTTGATTTGCATGAATGCTATTAAAGTTTTCCCTCTCCAAATCCTTTGTTGAGCATGGACCCTTTTCATCAAGTGATTTACTCATGTGGGGTTTACATGAGGGGTTTTAATAAGAATGAAACTAAATAACATTGTTTTGAAAATAAATGCATCATGAGTTCTTTAAACTTTCCTTCTCGTTTGCTTGTTCCCTTTTTATGTTCACTCACTAGGTTTATACTCACCGTTTTCAACTTCATGTTTTCAGATCAAGAGGCAACTAGTACCTAGGTCGAGGTGCCCTTGTAGATTCGTTTCCTTGGTAAGTATCTCGGCATTCAATAGCCGTACGTCACTCGGGTTTCTCCGCTGGAAATCGAGTCTCCTTTTTTGATATGTATAGATAAACCTGATGTAAATTATTAAGACATATGTTTTAGACAATACATGTATACTTGATTGGTAATGCCACTACAAGTTGGCAATGCTTCATATTAATTTGATTCGAAGTTATGAAATGTGACTTAGCAATTTTTGATGGAATGATGAACAGGTCATATTAATAGGCTTGCTTGGGCTTGGTGGGCTACGTCTATTGGGCCCATGCACCAGTCATGGCCCAAAGTTTAGGTCGTGACACAAGAAGTCAAAGATCATAAGTTAACTTTAGAACTATCGATACCCAAATGAGACGGATCAATACATTTCGAATAGAGAGCAATTTGTGTTGGAAGTATTGATACCTCAAAGAAAAGTATTGATACCCAAGAAGCCTAAGAGACAAAGTATCGACATCTCATGCCAGACAAGTGCAAAAAAGACAAAAGTAATGACTATTTCGAGTACAAAAGTTGAGGAACTACTTCCAAGGTTTCCTTAAGCATATATACAACTTTCCAACTTGATTTGACAAAAGAGAAAGCACAAAAAAACATTCTTTGAGAAAAGAACAAAGAATCAACCTTGAAATCCTCAAATTCTCTATTTCACCTTTATAGCTTATCATTGTGTCACACTTAGTGCTTTGACTTTCACTATTCTCTTGCAATATTCCTTGACTTACCTTGTACTCACTGTTGTTGTTAACCTTCTAAAGGCATTTGAGCTTCCTTTTCATAATCTTTGTATGAAGTTGTAAAGGTTACTCCTTAACCTTTAAAAGGAATTATTTGTGAATAGTTATACCTTATCCAAGTGAAAATGTAGAAGGGTTAAGTCTCAGCGTTGAAAAGACTATTGTGAGGGTTATGTTTTGTCTTTGAAAACATATTTTGAATAGTGAATTCTAAACTCTTTAGTGATTTAAAGGAAAAGATGTATCTAAAGAGGTCGAAGCTCTATAAACCAAGTGCATTAAGCTATTCACTCTTCATCTATATTTATTTTTGAAAAGCAAAGTCCTTGAAAATATTTTTCTTCTTGCAAAAGCTTTTAGAGAAAAAGATTCTTCATTAAAGCAAGGCTTTTGAGTCTTAAACTCACAAATATTTTTAGACCTTCAATTCACCCACATTTTTAAGTTATTCTATTTGAGTTAACATTCTAGCAAATTCTAAAGTCCATTTTCCAAATGTATTCAAATATTCGAAGGAGTTCAAAGTTCGCTTCTCAAGCGTAATTAAATATCCAAAGAATTTCAAAGTTTGCTTCCCAAGCATAATCAAATTGTTTTCAAAGTGCTTCAAACAAAACAAGAGTTTGTAAATAATTTATGAGCCTTTGAAATGAAATTGAATATTTATAATTCAATCGAAGTATTTCATTTGAAAACGAATGTTTAAAATAAACTTATAAGTGCTTGAAATGGAAAACAAGGTGTTTAAAAAGTTTAGTTTTGAAAACAAGTCCAGTTATGAAATACCCCATACTTTGATATGGTGATAAATAAAGTTGATCGGATGTAAATTGAGGTTAATTAAAATGTTTAAAAGTGATAAAAGGCGAATCGGAAGTCAAGTGAGGCATAATAAGGTATTTTGGGTACCAAGGAGACAAGATAAAATTTTTAGAATAAAATAATATTTTATTAATGAAATAATATTAAAATATTAATATTTAGCCGGATGTCGAAATCAGTCCTGAAGAAGGATCATATGGTTGATCCAAGTGGGGGAGAAGATGACAAACCCAACTCTATAAAAATATTTGTCATGACATACAGGTGATGGATAGCAAGTTTGCATGCTAGGAGAGTCTTGAAAAATTTACAAAAGTCGGTATTGTACCTAGAGGTACAACAAAGTTGATTTAAGCCTCGAACTAGATCAAATAGAGAATTTGTGATGAAATTAAGAATTTTAAAGTCCCAGAACGGTTTAATATGGTGATTCGGAGTTCGAGGATCAATTTGGAGTCAAACTGGAATTTTCGCTATCTTGGGGCAAAATGGTCATTCGCCACCTGGGGACAAAATGAGAATTTTTAGAAAAGATTTTTGGCCCCCATTTGACTTATTGGAGTATAATTTGAGGGTTTGGCAATGAAAAAGTTTAATTTCGGTGATTTTTGGAGTGTAAGGGTAAAATCGTAATTTTACCACCCGCGGACAAAATTTGAGATTTTGAGAGAATTTAGATCAAATTTGACAAATTGGAGAATGCTATGAGTATAAGGGATGAAAAATATGTCTATGGGCAATTTTTTAGTTTTTGGGGCAAAAATGTAATTTTTAACTTTACGGGGGCAAAAGTGTAAATTTCAAAAATTACTCCTCCAAGACTTTGGATAAGTCTGAGAATTTTATCTAAGTTATGGATATGTGGGACAAGTGTATAGTGAAAATTTGGAAACAATTGGATGGCTAGAATTTAAGGAATTAACAAAACATTAAAAAAATGAATAAAATAATATTATATTATTTTAGCCATTAAAAAGGTCAAAATTCCAGAATTCTCATCTTCTTCAGCCGTCCAAACCAGGAGAGAAAAGGGGGAAAAAACAAATAAGAACCCTACCTGAAAAATTTGGAAAAAATCAAGAGAAATCAAGAAATCAAGCATTAAAAAGGTAAATTTCATTGATTTTCCTTGTGATTTTCACTACCCATGTATTTTTTTCTCATTTTCGTGCAAAATTAGAAAGTGGGTATGGACACCCATGCTGGCCAAACCTCCATGGATGAGTTTTGAGCTTGAGTTTTGGTTGATTTTAATTGAATTAAGTGATTTTAGTTAGGTTATATTGTAATATAGCAAAAATAAGCTAGATAAATAATTTTCTCCCATGGAAACCCATTATGCCAAATTTTCTAGGGGAATATTGGCTGCTGATCTTGATGTTTATTTGAGGAATTATGATGAATAATGATGAATTATGAGCCTAGAAAAATAATGAGAATTTTCGGAGCAAAAATACGAATTTTCGGAGCAAAAATAACATAACAATATGTTATGTTCTGATTTGGAAATGATTCGTAATTCTTCGAATTATGATATTTGATAACTATTGCTCACCGAGGAAGTGCGAAAGCTGATACGAGAGCCTTGCGAGGTTTCGATCGACATTCGGGGTGAAGAATGTCTGTCGAGGCGTCGAGGCGATTATCACGGGCCTGATGGGGAGTTCCGGATCGTAACAATTTATATTAGTATCAGAGCTTTTGGTTTTAAAGATCAGAGCTTTTGGGTTTAAAGTTGTTTTAAAGTTGTTTTAAAAATTTACAGTGTCAGTGTGGCCATAAGTTAAGTTAGGATATATTGAATAGAATGCGTACATCTATATATAGAAACCTACCTACTCTTGCAATGTGTAAAGAATTAAGTAATTACTACTTGGTCGTGTATAGGTTGTGAGGTGCACGGGTGACATACACACTATGTCTAGAAGAAGTAGTAGACCCGATACCCTTCATAATGCTAGCGAGGGATCTCTAGATTCTACGACTAGAAGCAAATGGCGCCCTGATACAGGTGATTTGGAAGGTGGTCCATCCCAAATTCCTGATAATAGAATTCCTAAGAACTTATCAGAATGGGTTCATAATAAAGGGAGCTTCAAAAGTAGCGAGAATTTTGAAAGTGAGAATAGCTCCAATACACCGAAAATTGAACAAGATTTCCTTTCGGAACAACCTAGAGAGCACTATAGAGAATGGACGAGGGAAGAAATTGCAAGGGGATATATTCGTTCTAGGAAGAGCGTGACAGTAGTCCGACACTTTCCACCAGGTTGTGGGAGAAATGTAAGGGGACAACTAGAAAAGAATAAGGAAAAAGTAACAGTGGCAAGTAGACCCCTTAGAAAGGTGTTAGGTGTACGACATTTTCCTCCCGATTGTGGAAGAAATGCTGCACCGATAAGTGATGAGGAACGTAAGAGAATACAACAAGCCTAGATTGAAGAACAAAAGAGAAAATCTCAAGAGGAAGAGGATCCATTGATGTGCCCGGATCAGGACAATGAGGAACCTAAAGATGTTTAATGCTTTAGTTGAAGTTGTATTGTCATAAATCTAGGCAAGTGTCGTTTAAGAGAAAATGTAGTAGTTACTTGTATAAAGGAGTTAGGAGTGGCTTTTATTTTGTATGACTCGAACGGAATGTAAAATAGCTGTTTAAATAATTGGATATGCATGGGAATCTTTTAGTATAACAGGGATAAATTGGTGATATAATTGTTGAGGAAGGTTATGGAAGGAAGCAATAAGGCTGTAAATGACATTCGAAACAGATAATGTGATTAAGTTAATGATAGTAATTTAAGCATGAAGGGGATTATTCAGTGATGCCATGACACTATGAGGAAATAATTTGGCACAAATATAACCCAATGAAGTTAAATTATGGAATATAGGGAATATCAAGTTTCGATTTAGTAAGAATTGCAGGAATAAAGTGAAGAGGAAGCTGAGTTGTTTTCGTAATTAACTATATCGAAAGTCAATAAAATTAATGGAGTACGAGACAAGGAAGATAACTGGATTGGGATGACAATAAATTTGTGAAAAGTTGTAGATAGTAAGCAACTTATGTGTGGAGTGGTATATGTATCATGAATTTATTACACTGTATGGAAAGGATGTTTTGAGGTGGAATTTTATGAATGTTGATAAAAGTCAAAAGATGATATGAGATGAAAGTATTAATCTAGCTTAGTGCGTATGACAAAAAAATAGAAGGTACCTATACTTATGGAACTCATGATATATGTCTAGAAAGGAAACCCACTGGTTGAGAATGATTGATGTGGTGACTTTGAATGCAGACAAATAGTTTTGATGAAGAAAATTTCCAATAGCTACAGCACTTCAGCATTGACTGTTCAACGTTGTAATGCTCCGAATACCTCACGCCTATGATGCATGAGTAAGATGGGAGTGACACGATAATGAGCTTACAAATTGAATTTTGGTTATTGGTCATTGTGTTTTGTTATCTGGGCGTTGTAAATATTCTGGAGAATGTTTACCCAAATGAATTGAAAAACTTCTTTATTGCCTTGTATATGGGCATATAACTAAAAGAAAAATTGAAAAATTCTTGGGATGACTATATAGAGATGAGATACCAAGTAATGAAAGTGTAAAGGAAGAATTACGATACTAGTATAGAAAATCAGTTTATATAGAATATCATTACGAGAATTTGTAATATCTGTTTTGATACAGTAAAATGACAAGGGTTAGTAACAACATGAGGCTAATTGTGTGACACCTTAGAAACCTATGAAGATGAGTTAGGGATTGAATGGATGAGTACGTATTTATATATCTTTAAGATTAAGTGTTTTAGGAATACATAAACATCTTTGAGAAGAGATTCTAATCATACACAGCAAATATGAAACATAAAATTTTTAAAACTTGCTGAGAAGCCTAACGGCTAAATCACAAGTTAAGGGATCACATGCTGTGAGACATAAGTTTAAGATAGATATTCCCAAGGAAATACTCAAGAGAAGTTTTGCTCTGGATCTCGTTAAAGCAAGCACTAAGTTATGTGATTATAAAAAGGAAGCTGTAAGCTGAGAGTGATATTAGTATTAGTATTGAAAAATACTTGAGGAGAATCTAGTTTTAAGTTTTACAATTTCAAGTACAATTTATAAATTAGTTAAGGAAGAATGATGTTATGTTCATATGAAGGAGTGGAACAAAGGATGATAGAAGTTGACCTTGAAAATGAAGTCAGATAATGAAACTTTCCTAATATATTATGGAAATTGGAATTCGAAAATGCTTAAGGCATACATGATTCAAATGGGTTCGAGTCTTAAGTGACAAATCAATATCGTAATGCAAGAAAGATACAAGGTAATATAGAGGCATGAAAGATGATTAAGGACAAAAGGATGACTCTTAGGAATTGTGGTATTGCATGAGATGCAATGATCAAGTTAAGATAAATCTTTGAGGCATCAATAGGATTATAAAGCATACACGCATAATAGATTATAATTCAATGGAGATGACATTGTGATGAATGATATATAGTATAAGGAAACTCAAACATATGGTTGGAAATGATATGAATGATATGAAGTTATACACAAGTATAATAAGAAGGTTGACATGCACTATAAGAATTATTATATTGAAACTAGGATTGGGATACGGATGAATAAAGGGGGAATGTAGACCAAGGCATGTGAACACATGGATTCCTATACATAAAGAGAGAGGTTGACATTTGAAAATGCATGTATATATGTATATATGAAATTGATAATTTTACTAACTAAAGTGAAGAATGGTTCTCAGTAATTGGGAGATTTTGAAATAGTGTCTAGAGAGGTCAGTGAGCTAAAGTGTTAACGAACATGTAATGAACAATTAAAGTTATGAATGACTTTGAAGGTAAACCTTGGATTGTTTAAGTTCTTAATGGAACCCTATTAAAGGAAGGGTATGGACTAGTATAAGATGAATGAATTAAGGATGAGAAATTTGGTACGGAGCAAATTAATAAAATGATGATTAAGTATACATAAGTAAGTATGATATGTGATCAAAATCGGTATAATTGAGATGAAGTTATGGTTCAAATTTAATAATGGTGATAAAGGCATGCTTAGTGTCTCGATATACGAGATCATGATTGTGAAAAGTATTACTGATCCGGTTCCAAAGGATGATAATTGCCATAAATAAAAGCATAATTGAACTGAAGGTGAACGAGGTAAATAAATTGAATGTCCCCATAGAAGGAACAAGGAGTAGGATCATAGAAGGAGATTAATAATGCAACATCCGCGGGATTCGAGGACGAATTCTATTTAAGTGGGGGAGATTGAAATACCCCATACTTTGATATGGTGATAAATAAAGTTGATCGGATGCAAATTGAGGTTAATTAAAATATTTAAAAGTGCTAAAAAGCAAATCGGAAGTCAAGTGAGGCATAATAAGGTATTTTGGGTACCAAGGAGACAAGATAAAATTTTTAAAATAAAATAATATTTTATTAATGAAATAATATTAAAATATTAATATTTAGCCGGATGTCGAAATCAGTCATGAAGAAGGATCATATGGTTGATCCAAGTTGGGGAGAAGATGACAAGCCCGACTCTATAAAAATATTTCTCATGACATACAGGTGATGGATAGTATGTTTGCATGCTAGGAAAGTCCCGAAAAATTTACAAAAGTCGGTATTGTACGTAGAGGTACAACAAAGTTGATTTAAGCCTCGAACTAGATCAAATAGAGAATTTGCGATGAAATTAAGAATTTTAAAGTCCCAGAATGGTTTAATATGGTGATTCGGAGTTCGAGGATCAATTTGGAGTCAAACCGAAATTTTCACTATCTAGGGGCAAAATGGTCATTTACCACCTGGGGATAAAATGGTAATTTTTAGAAAAGATTTTTGGCCCCCATTTGACTTATTGGAGTATAATTTGAGGGTTTGGCAGTGAAAAAGTTTAATTTCGGTGATTTTTGGAGTGTAGGGGTAAAATGGTAATTTTACCACCCGCGGACAAAATTTGAGATTTTGAGAGAATTTAGATCAAATTTAACAAATTGGCGAATGGTATGAGTATAAGGGATGAAAAATATATCTATGGGTAATTTTTTAGTTTTTGGGGCAAAAATGTAATTTTTGACTTTTACGAGGGCAAAAGTGTAAATTTCAAAAATTACTCCACCAAGACTTTGGATAAGTCTGAGAATTTTATCTAAGCTATGGATATGTGGGACAAGTGTATGGTGAAAATTTGGAAACAATTGGATGGCTAGAATTTAAGGAATTAATAAAACATTAAAAAAATAAATAAAAAATATTATATTATTTTAGCCATTAAAAAGGTCAAAATTCCAGAATTCTCATCTTCTCCAGCCGTCCAAATCAGGAGAGAAAAGGGGGAAAAAACAAATAAGAACCCTACCTGAAAAATTTGGGAAAAATCAAGAGAAATCAAGAAATGAAGCATTAAAAATGTAAATTTCATTGATTTTCCTTGTGATTTTCACTACCCATGCATTTTTTTCTCATTTCCATGCAAAATTAGAAAGTGGGTATGGACACCCATGCTGGCCAAACCTCCATGAATGAGTTTTGAGCTTGAGTTTTGGTTGATTTTAATTGAATTAAGTGATTTTAGTTAGGTTATATTGTAATATAGCAAAATTAAGCTAGATAAATAATTTTCTCCCATTGAAACCCATTATGCCAAATTTTCTAGGGGAATATTGGCTGCTGATCTTGATGTTTATTTGAGGAATTATGATGAATAATGATGAATTATGAGCCTAGAAAAATAATGGAAATTTTCGGAGTAAAAATATGAATTTTTACCCACTAGGGGTATTTTCATAATTTGCTATCGGGACTGATAAATTGAAACTCATTCACAGTCACTAAGGTAATTTAAGTATAATTGGAGTGTAGAAAGTGAGAAGAATTGATTTGGAGTTAAATTGGAGATAATAGGTCGAATTAGGTCAGCACCGCATTTAAGCGGTAGTCGGATAAGTTGTATATCATATCATGCATATATACCGAGCCTGAATTGATTTTATAATGGTCAAGCATTAATGTGGTGAATTATGTATTGTACATTGTTGATAGGTGGTGAGCAAATTACACTGGTAAAAGTACAGAGATTGTGCTTGAAGACTGGGGTTAGGAGTATATCGACTCTTAGAACTGTAAGTGAACTTATTATTGTCTTAATTATCTAGAGTAGTTTTATACAATTGTGTGATTTTATACAAAAAGGGTTTAAATGGTAAATTGCTATGTTTTAGGAGAGATTGTGATTTTATAAATTTTCTAAAAAATCGACTACTGGTTTTGAAAATAGAGTAATTGGAGACTGCCTGCTTGTGTTGAAAATTTATGGTTTTAAATTGAATGGCTTATGACAATATATGAGCATGAATGACTAAACTGATTTTGGTGTTAGAATTATTTGTACTGTGTATTCAACCTTTAGAGGCTAGGTTGCGATAAATTGCCATATCATATTATTGAATTTTATTGAATTGGTGGATTATATATTAATTAATCACCGCAGTAGGGGGTTTCTATGGACTAGCCTTTTAGAGGGACACGGTAAACCCCATTATATTCTTACCTCGAACAGAGAGGCGCGTAGGGTTTCTCTTGGGGTAAAGCTTAGGGTTCACTTCAAGCTAAACCACCACGTGAAGGGGAACTTAGCCAACGCCAAGGAATGGTTGTATTTTTCAAACTAAAGATATGTTTTACGTATATACAAAATTTTAACAGCCTTGGCGGACTCGGTAGGATGCCCTGTGCAAGGTATCACCGAGTATGAGTTTTGGCACGAGCCAAAGTTTTAACAAATTCATAAGCCAAGTTGATTAGTCGATTTATATGGATTGATTTTATTTGGTTGAAAGGTAATGAAATTACAGTATGATGACTTATTTTAATTGTGTCAATTTACTCGACTTTAGATAGTTTAGATGGTATCTGTTTACTCACTGGGATTTTACAATCTCACCACCCTCATTTCCTCACATTTTAGGCTCAGGAAATTCCATAGTTAGCTGACTTTGACAAGGACCTTCATTTGGACTCGAATCGGTAAAAGCTGTAGGTTTCCAGCTTCCGATGCATTTTGGTTAAATGTGGGCCCACATGTCACTGTAAAAGAAATTTTATGCTTTGGTTATTTGCTTTATAGTATATATGACTATAATTAACTTTTACGCTATAAGAATTATGTACCGATAGCTTTATAAAATTTTTTTTACAAGAAAATAGTTTATTTTATTGAATATTTTTATTATATTCAAATGGTCAAATTTTCACTTCAAATGAACGTTTTAAATACTTAATTTGTTTTTAAATCATTAAATATATATTTTTTGCCTACCTACTACATTTTTAGTAAGTTTTGAGATTTTCAAAACAAAATGACGAAAATGCCTCTGTGAGCCAGAAAACAATATGTTATGTTCTGATTTGGAAATGATTCGTAATTCTTCGAATTATGATATTTGATAACTATTGCTCATCGGGGAAGTGCGAAAGCTGATACGAGAGCCTTGCGAGGTTTCGATCGACATTCGGGGTGAAGAATGTCTGTCGAGACTTCGCGGCGGTTGTCACAGGCCCGATGGGGAGTTCCGGGTCGTGACAAGTTATATTTGAAAAGTTCTTTAAAAACTGTAAGATTTAAAAAATAAGCCCAATCTATGGATACATTGCTCGGTTGTATTGATAGATTTTAAACAAAATGCAAATCTGAAGACCTCTGAAGGGCATCTATTGATACATTCTAGGACCTCAAACAAGCCCAAAATCCTTTATATCAAAAGGGATAGGATCGTATCCAAAAATATACATATTATGTCAAATAATCATTAAATGATTCATGGAGCACTAATTAATAGGAACTAATAAATAAATAAGTCTCGGGCATATAGCCATTGACTGAATAACAAAGGTGTCCCAGCGTATAGCCATCGATTCTGAGGATACAAAGCATTGTGCACAATGGTTAATGTTTACTGTCACTAGTGACAACCCTAAGATATAGAGTTATTTGGTCTTAATTTTAGCTATCAAGTTGCTAGGTTCTTGAGTTTTAGTATAGATTTTAGGTGTTTGCAGTTATTTATTTAATTATAGTTAATTATGTTGGGTCAATTAAATTTAGATTATTTTAGGCTAAGTTAAAAGTTAAATTAATTAAGAAAGCCTGTTAATGATTAAGTTGTGCCTCTAAAGGTATGCTTTGAAGGACTTTTACAACTTTCATTTTTAACCACTTTGACCAGTTTTACTTTGAAGAAGGAGAAAAATGCATGGCAAGTCAATGCCATGACTCTAGAAAGCCAGCACCGTGGCACCTCGGGTTTGTAAAGACACCTTTGCAAAGATGGGAGTTCGAATTAGGATTGAAATTATGTTTGTGAGCCTTATAAATACATCCTTATGAAGCCAAATTGAAGGGGAGGCTAGAGGAAATCAGTTTTGGGTTATTTTAGGAGGAGATTAGCCATCAAAAACTCAAGAAGAAAAACAAGATCAACCATGGAAGATTGAAGATCACTAATCTCTAGTTTTTTTTCTCTCTCTAGTTTCCTTGTTTCTTTTGTTTGAGATCGTTAAATTTCATTGTTTTATATTCTTTATTTTCATTATGAGTAAGATTGAAGATCACTAATCTCTAGTTTTTTTTTTTGCTCTCTAGTTTTCTTGTTTCTTTTGTTTGAGATCATTAAATTTCATTGTTTTATATTCTTTATTTTCACTATGAGTAGTTAATTTTTTTTCTTTAAGATTGTAATTAAATTCACATGTAGTTCAAATTTTTAATCTCTTTCTTGTTTATTTCCAATGGAATTGAATTATTTATTTCAATTTGTTCTTAATGCTTTTAATTGTTTGATCATCAATTACATTGATTTAGAAACTTAAACATAACTTGAGAAAGGGAGTTTAGTGTAGGTCAAGGTTAGAATAGTATATGATCATATTTATTTGTTTTTAGGATAGAGATATACCTATATGCCGTATGTAGCCGATATTAAAGCTTGAACTTAATGAGTCTGTTTTAATTTCAATATAAATAGAGATATAGTATTTTGATTAAAATAGATTTTTATAGGAGTTTCAAGATAGCCTTATAAATAATTGAGGACTTTAGGTTAGCAATTCAACCGATTGGAATAAGTTAAGAGAGAGAAGTAAGATTTAGATGAAGAGTGAGAAATATTATAATCCTAGGCTTGTTTGGGTTGATTTTTATCCAATTTTATTATAATTTTAGTAATTAGTGAAATTTTAGATCAATTCTTTGTGGGATCGACACTTTACTTGCCATTAAATTATCTGATCAATACGTATACTTGCATGGGTAGAAAATTAGACAATAAGTTTTTGATATCATTGTTGGGGATTGAACCCAAGTCATCTGCATGATAAGCGAGAATACTCACCACTATACTACATATTCATCACAGTCTATTTTCCATACTAGTTTTCAATTACAAGTTAAAGTCCATATACTTGAGAAAAAGCTGATAATTCTATTTTATAGAATTATTTTAATCTCATTTTGTTTTTAAATATTAGCTAAGTCCTTAATTTTTAATTATAATTTAGTTATTTTTAGTAGTTTTTCTAATTATTTTATTTTAGTGAGTTGTTTTGATTTTATGTTTATTCACTTTAATTTGGCTATTATTTATTAGTTTTTATGCTTTTGTAGAATTTAAGGGAATATGGCTTAATTTTGAAAAGTACGGTGTTTGAAGGACCTAGAATTCTGCTCGTATATACTTTAGTGCTATGATCATAACTTGAAATAATGTGATTTTTACATCGTTGGAAAGCTAAGAGATAGAGCTACAACTCTCATCAGATGACTTTGCCTAGTTCTATCTCGAAGATAGAGAAAATCATATTAGAAGATGATAGGGCGTAATGCTGCGAGAATGGCAATTTTAAAGATGATATTTGATGTTTGGGCCTTATTACATTTTTAAGCCCAAAAGTTAGAGTTAGTAGGTTAACTTAAGAAATTTTAGGTTTAGATTGTTAGTATAAATATGATATTTTTAGGAGAAATTAAGGTAGACAACCCTTAGAGATTCAAGAAGTAAAAAGTTAAGGCAAAAACTCGAAAAGCAAAGCTGCAAATAATTGTTTCTTTTCTTTCGTAACTTTTATTTTTCTTGTTACTCTTAATGGTTTAAATTTATATATTGTTATTTGTCTTTGCAATTATGAGTAGCTAATTTTATTTTTCTAGGATTGCATTGAACTCAAATGTAATCTAAATTTTTAATCTCTTTCTTGCTTATCTTTAATGGGATTTGAATTGTTATTGCAATTTGTTCTTAATGTTTTTCAATTGATTGGCCACCAATTAAATTGATATAGGAATCTAAACAAACTTGGGGAAGGGTATAATACACCGTACTTTGATATGGTGACAAATAAAAACTTATTGGATGCCAATTGAGGTTAATTATGATGTTAAGAAATGATGAAAGATGAAAGGAATAGTTTGGGATAAAATATTCTACACACGAGAAAATAATAATAAAATAATGATATTTTTATCGAAGAAGAATTTGTGAGATAAAAAGTGATTCAGAAGTCAATTGAGGCCAAATAAGGTATTTTGGGTACCAAGGGGACAAGAGGAGACAAGAGAAAATTTTTGAAATAAAATAATATTTTATTAATAAAATAATATTAAAATATTAATATTTATTCAATGTCAAAATTTTCCTTGAAAAAGGAGTATATGGTCAATCTAAGTGGGGAAGAAAAAGAATGAGAGAAATTTGGATAAAAATGATATGAATGGGGTCGCTTGTCTTTATTAAGTAAAGATAGCGCGGGCAAATAAATATTTTAAATATTATGAAGACACCGCATTGGAGTACAAACTTCATACTTTGTTTGTACATATGTAGAAGAAGATAATAAAAGGAAATTGGAGTTAAACGAGTGTTGGGAGGACTAAATTAAAATGGAAAGAAACTTAAAGGGTAAAATGATAATTTTGCATAAAGTTTGGTCAAAGCTTCCAAAGGAAGCTTTGACTCTCATCTTTATCAGCCCAAAACCGTCCTTATCCTCCTAGCAAGATATTTTATTCTTCATTCTTGAAGCTTCCAACGCTATTCTTTCATTCTCCCATGGAAAGCTAATTTTTTTTCATTTTTTTTCCTTATTTTCTTTTCATTTCTTTTCCCTTCTTGCTTCATTCTTCTCCCAACTTCTTGTGCACCAATGTTACAACTTCTAACCCCAATTTCCAGCACATATAAACTCAAGGAAAAGAAGAAAGAAAAAGAGAGAAAGGAAGAAAAAGCTTGGTTTTGGTGATTCAAGCAAGGAACAGTAAGAATTCTTGTTTTTGGCTTGAGTAGTTTTTGAAAATGAGTTAGTGACTTAGAGAAATGTCTTGTGGCAGCAAAGATTGGAGAAAAATTGGTAACATGTAAGCCAATAAGCCCATTAGTACATGAAGGACTCAAAGTGGAAAAGGAAAACGGTAAGCTTAACACTATGTTTTAAAGCCTACGGTTAGTTGAATATTGTGAGGAATTATGGTTGTTGAAAGGATTTATTTGCCTAAGCTAGTTGAAAATTATTAAGATTTTATGGCATGTTGTTTGAAAGAAATGAAAAAGGAATATTGTGGACGGAGGATTGAGAAACAAAGTATTGAAAGTTAGATAGATAACGATGCATGTAAACTAGGAAATAATCGAGTGAAAGTGAGAATGATTGTTGCTGCCATATATGTGGATTATGTGTGGAAATATAAGATGGATTTGGGCGAAAATTATTGAGAAAGGTTGAAGTAGGCACATGACATCATAAATAAGTTGCCGGTGATATAATTTAAGGAATTTCGTAAGCAATGGATATAAATAAGTTTGGTAAAAAAGTATTAAGATGTGAGTTAGTTGAAGATGGTTTCATGATAGGATGAAAAATATAAATTTGAGTAAGGATTAATTGATTGAAGTGCTGCCCATATACGTATATAATTAAATATATTGAGTTCATATTATTGTTAGGAAGTGCAAAGATAAGGTTAGAGTACTGTGGTGGCATGCCAGAGGGAATAACGAGCACCCGACAAGTAGAAATAGCTAGATACACCTTTGAGCTAATAACGATGTAACATCTCGCTATCGTAAGGTGAGTGGACTTGCATTTCAAACTTGTTTTGGGGAATATGAAAGATTCTATCCAACTTGTCTTAGAAAATGTACCTTGGGAACAAGCTTTTAGTAAAATGATTTTATATTGTGAAAATGTGCTATACAATGGTTTATGTGTTATCACAATATGATAAAATGCACGATATGCATTGGATGCGTCTTTGCATGTTGATGTGGACCCGGCTATGTGCAAGTAGTAGTGCACATAAGCCATTGTTGACCCCGCTATGTGCAAGTAGGAGTGCACATAAGCCGTTGCTGACCCGGCTATGAGTGAATGGGAGTGCACATAAGTTGTTGCTGACCCGACTATGTGTGAGTGGGAGTGCACATAAGCCGTTGCTGACCCGGCTATATGCGAGTGGGAGTACGCATAAGCCATTGCATATGAGATGATGATGATGGGAGGGTGTACATGATGATTGATATATATATACATAGATATATGGTATATGGTTGTAAATGTAAATATGTGAGCATTTGATTTGTTGAAATTTGGGAGTTTACATCTGTTACATGTTGCTATTGTTATTTTAGCAGGATGGCTTGTTTTAAAGGAAAATGAGACTTTTTCCTTGATGTTCTAACTCTCGGTGCAGCGAGAAACTCTCGAGTTTGAGGGCCATCACCAGATCTGGTTCTTGCTACAACGAGAAACTTTCTGTCCATTTTGGCTAACTTGTGGGTTTTGCTATATTTTTTTATTCTTTAGTACCACAGTTAAGTATGGATCTTTTAAGTGATTTACTCATGAGGGTTACATGAGGGGTTATACTAAGAACTAGAACAAATTGCATTGTTTTGAGAAAATGAGTGCATCGTGTTTTTGATAAACATTCCTTATGGTATGCTTGTTCCCTTCTTGTTCACTCACTGAGTTTATGCTCACCGCTTTCAACTTCATGTTTTCAGATTCAGTGGTGGTTGATATGTAGATTGAGGTGTCCGCGTACCCCCATCCCTTGGGTAGGTATCTTGACACTCAGTAGTCATATCTCCCCATCTAGAGTCACTCCGCTAACGGTCAAAGTCTTTGTATATGTTTTGTGTGAATTAGCAAAGATATATTGACAACTATTTATGTATGATTTGAATTATGATACTAATGTGAGCATTCACTTGGGTTTTATGAGTTATGTTGGAGAAATCGACATTTGAACACTATTAAGTACAGATATTAAAGAAATATGCTAGATAGATGGGTTAATATACAAGTGCATATTGAAAGGCTTGCTTGGGCCTAGTGGGCTATGCCTATTGGGTCCTTGCGCCAATCATGGCTCGAGAATTGGGTTGTGACAAAGGGAGTTTACTGTAAACTAAAATTGGGATAGCATATGATCATAGTAATTGATTTGTGTAGAGGATAAAGATATACACATATGCCATATGTAGCCAAAATTAGAGCTTGAACTTAATGAGTCTGTTTTAATTTCAATTCACATAAGAATATAGTGTTTTGATTAAAATAGATGTTTTTATAAGACGAGTCAGGAGACCTTTATAAATAATTGAGGACTTTAGGTTAGCAATTCAACCTATTGAAATAAGTTAAGGAATAGAGGTAAGATTTAGATGAAGTGTGAGGGATATTGTAATCTTAGGCTTGTTTGATTTGATTTTTACTCAAGTTATTGTTACTTTGATTTTTCTTTTTAGTTTAAATTTTGGTCAATTTGTTTTAAGCAATTAATTAATTTTGATTATTTGGATAAGATTAAATTGTTCTAATTTTAGTACTTAGTAAAATTTTAAATCAATTCACTATGGGATTGATACTCTGCTTACCGTTATACTATCTTTTTGATGCGTATACTTGTGTAGGTAGAAATTTAACTAACAAGTTTTTGACACTGTTGTTGAGAAATTGTTTCTAGAATTTTAACTAATATTCATACCAAGCAATTTAGTCTTACTTCAAATTTTATTTTTCTTGTTTTAATATTAGTTTTTGTTTGCTTGCAGATGTCTTTGATCATTGTATGAAAAGAAAAACCAATTTGATTCTTCTTCCTGTCACAGCCCAATTTTTGGGCCATGATCGGCGCATGGGCCTAATGGGCTCAACCCACTAAGCCCAAGCAAGCCTTCTTGTATAATCTTATACAGTAATTCATGTCCCTTTAAAATCCAAGATTCATAATGTTCAAATAGTCCTTTTGAAAACAATTCATAAAACCCAATTATGCTTTCATAATGGCATCATCTACCATAATGTACATATATAGCTTGACAAATGAATCTTAGTTGTCACGACCCAATTTCCCGGGCAATGACCGGCACATGAGCTCAATGAGCATAGCTCACTAAGCCCAAGCAAGCCTATCCATTTACCTTTGCTTAACAAATTTATCATATCATGCATACACACACACCTTTTCTCGGGTGTGAACATAGCCAAAACACAATGGCATTATCGATAATAATATACATGCACTATACCAGTCATGTATTTAGCAATTTACATTGCATACACATATTCACATTGTTAGATTGTATTCACAATACAAAAGGACCCATGACTTCCAGCGGAGACATTTACAATAAAAGGGATTACTATCGAATGCCAGACACATACCCAGGAGATGCACTACGGGGACTCCTCGATCTAGGGTCCAACAGTCACCTGATCTGAAAACATGAATTTTTATAAAACGTGAGTACAATACTCAGTGAGTGAACAAGGAAGGGAACAAGCATACCATAAGGAATGTTTATTGAAATCATGATGCATTCGTTTTCTCAAAACCATGCAATTGTTTTAGCTCTTTAAACCCCTCATGTAAATCCCACATGAGTAAATCACTTTACAAAAATCCATGCTCAACTATGGTACCAAAGAAATGGGAAATATGGCAAAAACCCACAAGTTAGCAAAATGGACAGAAAGTTTCTCGCTGTAGCGAACTTCATTCTCGCTGCAGCGAGAACCAGAACATCAAGGAAAAAGTCTCCTTTTTCCCTTAAAACAAGTCATCCTGCTAAAATAACAATAGCAACATGTAACACATGTAAACTTCCAAATTTCAACAAAACAAATGCTTACATATTTGCATTTACAACCATATACCCATCATCAACATGCACACCATCCCATCATCATCATCATGCACATCATCCCATCATCATCATCTCATATGCAACGGCTTATGCTATTGTCACTAGGGGGTGGGAGATCACGAAGCATCCCCCCCTTCACTCGGCAAGAGGTGCACTTCACTCCGGATCACGAAGCAACGGAGCAGTCCCTTCCCTCCTCTTCCAAGCTCTTGGGTGGAGAGTCATACTTCGCCACAGATCATACCTATCAAAGCACTCATAGGGTGGAAGATCACGAAGCATCCAGCCCTATAAGCTATGGGGGCAACAACGGCTTATGTGCACTCCCACTCACACATAGCCGGGTCAGCAACGGCTTATATGCACTCCTACTCGCACATAGTCGGGTCAGCAACGGCTTATGTGCACTCCTACTCGCACATAGCCGGGTTCAAATCAACATGTAAAGAAGCATCCAATGCATATTATCATATTGTGATAACACATAAACCATTGTATAGCACATTTTCACAATATAAAATCATTTTACTAAAAGCTTGTTCCCAAGGTACATTTTCTAAGACAAGTTGGATAGAATCTTTCATATTTCCCAAAACAAGTTTGAAATGCAAGTCCACTCACCGGTATCAAAAATCCAGATTCCGGGTGCACTCGGACTAATAGCCCTCAGGCGCAATTCCTTTGCCTTTTCCGGACGTCTCACCACCTTGACAAATAACAAAGTCAAGGAATTTACTATATTGTCCCTAAATTGATATAAATTAATTTAAATTACTAATGCTTGATATGTAAATGCAAAAATATGTCTGATTACCGCTTAATCACGGTATCGATTAAATTCGACCGATCACCCGATTAATCGGCGATTGTGTCCAAATCACCTCCAAATTAATTCATTTCTCCTCTAATACCTTAATTTACCACATACATTTAAATAAAGCCAAATTCAGCATTAGAACCCTCACAGTTCCTTATAGAAAAATTTGGTCATTTGGTGCACTAGCATCGAATTTTTTTCTACATAACCGTTTCACCTTAATTCATCATTTTCCATGCCATTTTCCTTGAAATAAAAACAATCCCCCATTGATATTCAGCCCTCATGGTTCGGCCAACAAGGAACCCTAGAGAAATTGAATATTTCTTTTGTGTTTTTGTTCATAACCATGCTTAACTATCCCTAAACACTAACATAGTCTAAAATCAAATTATTCCAACAACAATTCCTCTTCCATACCCATTTTTCAGAATTGAATTCATCATGATAACTCAATATTCAACCATGGAAATCAAGAACAAAAGCATGGGTAAGCTAGGTATCAAGGAGAATTAAAGAAATTTTAACTTACCTAGCTTGTTTCCTTGATTTCTTCACTTTTTCTTTGAATTTCCACCTAGGTTTTCTTGTTTTTCCTTTTGTTCTTCCTTTTTTCTTGTTGCTGGATGCCTAGGCCGAATATGGTGAGGGAATTGGGGATTTAATGGGCTGATTTCTATAGAAAATAATAAAATAATCAAGCATGCCATGTGTCACATGCTTATTGGCCCAATTTTTAACTTTTTGACTTTTTCTTCTTAATTTTCCACCACAAATATTCTGGTATTTATCCAATCCTACCACAATTAAAATCCCTTGGTCTTGACAAGTGCTGGGGTGAAAAATTTACCGATTTGCCCCTGGGGCAAAAAAATTACTATTTTGCCCTTTTACTCCGAAATGTACCGGAATCTCATTATTTCTACTTTTCAACCTAAAATAACACTAATATTGATCAATATTAACCAAATGGGGCAAAAATTGTTTAAAAAAATTTTCGTTTAGTCCTTTAGTGGCAAAATTACCATTTTGCCCTTGTGCTCCATAAATACCGAGAATCACAATTTTTCACTGCTAAACATCATTTTATACTCCAATAATCATAATTATATTTCATATAATTATTCTTGGTCAAATGTGATCAAATCTTGGCTAAAAATCTCCATTTTATCATCAAATGGTAAAATGACCGTTTTGTCCCTAATTGGTCAATTTTCTGATGGACTCCAAACTGGACCTTGAACTCCAAATCACTATTCTAAGCCATTCTGTTGGTTTTAAAATTTTCAAATTCCTCTTAGAATTTCTATTTGAACTAGTTCAAGGCTCGATTTAACTTAGTTGTACCACTCGGTACAATACCGTCTTTTAATCGAGCTTGACAGGGTCTCACATTAGTATTTCACCTCAAGTATTCATATACATATAATTAGGCCTTGACTATCAGCGAAGTGACTCTGTTTGTGGTTGCTAACATTTAATGTCATGGTAAGCCTACTAACCAATGGATAAGGAAGAGTACCTTATCCTAGGATCCAATCACCTTTAACTCGGGAAACCTAAAACATGAATTTTAAAAACGTGAGTACAAACTCAGTGAGTGAACATAGGAAGGGAACAAGCAGTGACAAGGAATGGTTTAGAAAACATGATGCACTTATTTAAAAACTATGCCAGTTAGTTTAGTTCTTATTAAAATCCCTCCATTAAACCCTTGGTTGTAAAATCATTTAATGATGAAGGAACCGTATTCAGCATGAAATTGGAAAGAAGGGAAATTGTAAGCAATTATCCAAGTAAGGCAGTATAAACAGAATGTTTCTCATTGCAATAAAATCAATTTGCAAATAATGACAAATTTTTAAGATTCATCATGTGCATCTCACCCAGCTCATGTGCATCCACCACATCATGCACATAGCAGGACATCCTATCTCACCCAGCTCATATGCATTCCACCATATCGTGCACATAGCCGAACAGTATCACCATCCATCTCTCTCACCACCGTCACCACCGGCAAGTGCACACTCACCCCGCACATGCACAGTTGCATTTATCATACAATGGTACCATTTATGACATAGTATACATATATATATATCAACATCTTACAAAAACATATGGATTCATCCTTTTACACATTTCACATTTCACAACATCAAACATTTTATCAAGGGCTTGTTCCCAGGCAATTTTAAAGCAAAAATCGATAAAATTTACAAATGATTCATTGAAACACGTAAACATTTCCCCAAAACATTTTAAAATGCAAGTTCACTCACCTGACAAAACTAGCACCAACAAGGTCCTAATCCAAGTAGTCCCGAAATACCATTAAAACCTATATTTATCAATAAACCATAACAACCTCAATTAAGTCATAAATTAAAATAATTCTAATGAATTTACTTTAGGCAATCTACCCTCTAACCTAACATTTAACCTAAGTTTCTAGTCTAATTCACAAGCCCATTTGGCCAACTACTCCAATTTAAAATTTCGTTACCTGGATGAGCTTGGAGGCATGAAGATCAACGGAAAACCTAATCTTTCCAAGGAAAATAATTTGAAGAAATTAGGGAATAAATCTGAAAATATAACCATAAATTCAAAAATTCCAAATTTTGGAAATATATATACCTTTCAACCTTAAAAATGAAGATTTGAAGCCAAAAACCAAGTGTTGTTGAAAGTGAAATAGAAATAGAAAGAATAAGAAACAAGGAGAGATTTTTTTTCTCTCTCCTAAGGTTTAGATGTGCTGAAAATTGGGGTCAGAAGCTGCAAATTCAGTTCCCAAGAAGTTTGGAGAAGAAAGAAGCAAGAAAAGAAATGAAACAAGAAGAAAAAAAGGAAAAGAAATTGAAAAACTCCATTTCCATGGTGGTAAAGGTGAATATGGCGTTGGGTGGGGAGGAAGAAAAAAGAAGTTGCTAGAAGCTGGTGGAAGCTGCTGGAAAATGACATTTATAGCCAAAGCTTATCCAATTTTTTATGCAATTACAATAATGCCCTTAACAAGGTGGCTTATCTTACTCTTACCCTTTGTGCAATCTTTTTATTCTTTTGACATTGAGAAAGGGTCCAAAATCCTCTAAAAAGGTCCCTTGAATAGCCTCCCAAAAGCCCTAGCTTCCAAAGTCCCATAAACTAGTTAATTGTGGAAAATACAATGAAGGTCGCGGCTCTCAATTTCCAGCGTCGCAGCTCTCAAAGGTTCTGCCAAATTCTATTCCTCTAGTGCAGTACTTTCACTTCTACAAAGATTTTGACCACCTTCTTGCTAGAACTGGGAAAAGTAGTCAACATCAAAGTTGTATCCATACCTATTATCTTTCTAATGGTAAAAAAATCATGCCATTTGGACTTATGTAGTGGGAGATATACTTGAAAAAACGAAACATATGCAAATAGAGCAACAGTCCATTGTGCACCTTTCTTCACCAATTGAAATTATTTTTGATCCTACTCCTATAAAAACGTAAAATAAATATAAATAACATAAAAATAGCATTGTTAGCCATCATATCAAGGTATGGGGTACTACAGTTCCTTTTGATCTCGAGATATAAAAAACTTTCAAAGACGTCGAAGGGAGAATTTGCAAGTTGCAACTTTAAATCAAACAATGGCTGAGAATAACAACAATAATGGCAATAATGCCATTAATCTAGTTCCAACAGAAAATAAATCACTGTGGGATTATGATATTCCTTTTTTGCAAGGTTTACACTAAAGCATTAGAAGACCTTCCATCAATATAAATAATTTTGAAATTAAGCCAGCTTACATTCAGATGATTTAATCTTCAGTACAATTTGGTGGGTTACCCAGTGATGATTCTAATTCTCATTTGGTTAGTTTTTTGGAAATTTTCGATACATTCAAATATAATGGAATAACTGATGATGCTATCAGATTGAGACTATTTTGGTTTTCTTTGAGGGATAAAGCAAAGAGCTGGCTCAATTCACTACCTAATGGGTCTATACTACATGAGAGGACTTGGCTCAAAAGTTTCTAGCAAAATTCTTTTCGCTTTCCAAGACTACAAAGATGAGGAATGCTATAACCTCATTCACACAATTTGAAGGTGAATTTCTGTATGAAGCTTAGGAGAGATTTAAAGAACTACTAAAAAGATGTTGACATCATAGGATTCCTGATTGGTTACAAATTCAGACATTCTACAATGGGCTTATTAGTTCAATAAAAACCATAATTGATGCTACTGCTAGAAGGGCATTAATGGGTATGAATGCTATAGATGCTTATAATTTGTTGGAAGATATGGCCTCAAATAATTACCAATGGGCTTTGAAAAGGTCTGGTCCAAGAAAAGCTATTAGAGCATATGAAATGGATGCACTTAGCGTCTTAACTACACAAGTAGTTGCATTATCCAAGAAGTTTAACACTCTGGGAGTTCACACTGTCCAAAATTCATTTGTAGTTTGTGAGATATGTGGATATGGGCACTCAAATGATGAATGTCCATACAATTTCAAATCAGTTCAATTTGTAGGGAACTTCAACAAGCAGCAAAATAATCCATACTCTTATACATATAACCATGGGTAGAGGAATCACTTAAACTTTTCATGGAACAATAATTCAGGGCTTTCAAATCTGAAACCCATCATGCCCATTGGGTTTCAACAACAAGCTAGACCACCAATTTTTGAAAAGAAGTCTCAATTGGAAGAGTTTCTCATTCAATATATATCAAAGAATGATGCTATAATTCAAAGCAATGGAGCCTCCTTAAAAAATCTTGAGACCCAAATGGGATAGCTTGCAAATTCCATCAACAATAAACTCCAAGGTGCCTTACCAAGTGACATACAAATCAATCTCAAAAGTAAAGAACAATGCAATGCAATTACCCTTGAAGTGGGAAAGAAGTTGAAGGGGTAAAGGAAAAATCAATTGAAGTTTCAAAAGAGAATGTGGATGATGAGGAGGTAACTGTTGAGAAAAAAGTTAAAGTTGAAAAGAATGATGCTGGAAAGCTAAAAATCAAGTGAAGTCTCCAGTAAATTATCTTCCACCACCGTTCCCACAAAAGTGGCAAAAACAAAAGCTGAATAAGCAGTGTGAGAAATTTCTCAATATCTTTAAGAAGCTCCACATAACTATTCCTCTTGCTGAAGCTTTGGAAAACGTACCAAGCTATGTTAAATTTCTAAAAGACATCTTAACCAAAAAGAAGAAGTTGGAAGACTTTGAAATGGTTGCAATTACTAAAGAGTGCAGTACCTATAATACCTCATACTTTGATATGTTGGCTAATAAAGCTTATCGGATGCCAACTGAGGTTAATTAGAGTGTTTAAGAGTGATGAAGGGTGAAAAGCATAGTTTGGAATAAAATATTTCACACGCGAGGAAATAATAATTAAATAATAATATATTTATTGAGGATGAATTAGTGAGATAAAAAGTGATTCGGGAGTGAATTGGGCCATAATAAGACATTTTGGTTGTTAAGGAGACAAGTGGAAAATTTTGGAATAAAAGAATATTAAATTATTAATATTTTATTCAAAGTCGAATCTTCCATGAAGAAGAAGTATATGGTCAATCTAAGTGGGGGAGAAGAAGAACAAGGAAATTTCAGAAAAAAATGACGTTAATGGGGCTTGCATGTCTTTATTAAATAAAGCTAGTGCGAGTAAGTAAATATTTAAATATTGCAATGATACCACGTTAAAGCATAAACTTGATATTTTATTTATACAAGTGTTAAGGAAGAAAAATGGAAAAAAATTGGAATTAAAAGATTGTGGGAGGACACAATTAAAAAGGGTGAAAAACTTGAAGGGTAAAATGATAATTTTGCATTAGTTTGGTCAAAGCTTCCAAAGGAAGCTTTAACTTTTCATTCTTATCTCATGGCTGGTTTTTATCTCCACCCAAAAGATATTTTCTTCTTCACCTTCATGCTCCCATGCCATTTTCTTGCTCCCATGCCATTTTCACCTTGCCACCATGCATTTGAAAAGAAAAATAGAGAGAATCGGCTAAGGAAAGAAAGGAGAAGAGGGTGGAAGGCTTGGGTAGTGAGTGATTCAAGAGCAATTGAAGGAATATCAAGTGGGTTTCAAGATTCAAAAGACATAAGGTAAGGATTTTGATTTTTAGATTTAGAAATTTTTGGAAATGAGTTGGTAATTGTGTAAGTATTTTTGTGGTAGCTATGGTGGCCATGGGTGTGAGGAAATTGTGAATTTTGTTGTGTGAAATCCAAGCAAAAACCAAGTGGTAAGCTTAATGCTACAATTTGAAGTCTATGATTAGTTTAATATTGTGAGGATGATTGTGTGCAATATGTAGTGTTATTGTGATGTAATGGGTATGGTTGGAAAGCAATTATATTAATTGGAAGCTTGGAAAAAAAATGGATTATGTGGATATGTGTTGTTAAGAAAAACTTAAAAGGTTATGGATGTTGGTTTGTATGAATGAATATTGATGTTATGCTTGGTGGCAACATGTAAATGAGAATGGTAGTACATGTAGACTTAGAAAATGTTTGATGGAAGTAAATTTATAGTTACTACCATATGCTAGGTTATTGTTGTGAAAATTATGGTTGAACTTGATAAATATCTTTAGAAAGGATTAATATATGTATTGGAGTCATAAATAAGTTGCCGATAATCATAATTTAAAAGATTACGCAAGCAAAGCATAAAGGCAACTTTGGTAAAAATGTGTCAAGATGTATATGAATATGCAAGGTTAAGTGAGAAAAAGAGGTGATTCTAGCATAGTATGAGTTATTAACATGATGGTAATGTTTGAATAAGGAGGAAAATGGGAATCATAAGCACTAAGATTATTGAATTTGGATTGTTGCTAGGAAGTATATAAGTAGAAAAGTTTACCGTGGTGGCATGCCGGGTGAAGTAACGAGTGACTGGCAAGTAGAAATAGTGAGATACGCACCCGAATCAATAGCGACGAAGCGTCCCGCTATTATAAAGTGAGTAGGGGGTTCCTGTTTCAAAAATTTCCATAGCTATATAATGTTATACATTTTGTAAATGTTGCCGTATTTCATTAAATGTAATTGTGGAAAGCCTGAGCTGTTAGCTTCGATAGGTGATTTCTAAATGGATTTATAATGATTTATACACTGTTATTATGGAAAGCATGAAGCTGGTAGAACTCGTAAGAAATTGTGGATGCAAGTGGTTTTGGTAATTATTTTGGATATATCTATAGATGAGCTATATAAGTAAAGTGTTTTAGAAACCGGGAAACAAGCCTTTTATACTGTTTTGCATTCAAAATTTGTGCCTTCTATTTATGGATGATATGCATAGTTTAAATGAAATAGTTAAATGATTTAAAATGCAAGTTTTGAGCACTAGTTTTAGTTTGATCTTTGTATAAGAGAATACACCATGCCTTTTTATGTGAAAAGTAATTTGAAAGGTTATTGAACCTTGTTTTCAAATGGTTTTATGCAAAAGACTTGGAAACCTCGATTTGATTTTTGAAACTTGGTTTTAACAAACCCAGTGCATCGAGAGTAGGTCGGCTGTCACTTCGATTAAGTGTGACGCTCATGCACAAGTGAACTCTAGCTAAAGAACCTTTGGGTCACCGACGAGCGGTTATGCGTGGTGGGGGCCACGACCTATGATATGTATATGTGGCTAGCCCACAAGTGAGCAGGTGGAGTGAGACTCCCAAATGTGCGTGATTACAACCACTTGATTCTCTGATGTCAGCCAACGTCATGAGATTGCCATGGCTTTAGGAATCCGGTGGAGTAAGACTCTCGGATTATTATTACGTGGAAGTGGGTCTACGTGTTGATATTATACTTTCCTGCTAGAAAGCCTTGTGAGTTTTTCGACGCATACTTTTTTGCATGGTAGAGGGTTCAAATTTTCTCTACAGCTCCCCTAGTTTAAATAAAAGCTTTCTGTGATTACTTGACAATCATGAGTTGGTTTATGTGGTTATACACTTTGATTTCTTTACATGTCACACATTTTGGGAGCGTGCATATCTTTATACCGTATTTCATATTTTGATGGCAAATGATATTTTCGGTAATTGGAACTCTTGCTGTTACACTTTTTTTTGGCATTGTTTTGCCAAAGAAAGCATTGTATTATGATTTTATGATATTATTTTTACAAGGAACAAATATCCTTCTTGTGGTTTGGTTTATAAGATTAGCATTTTATATTCTGGCTTTATCATTCAAATGATCTACTTATTGCTTGTTTCCCATCTACTCCCTGCTCACGGAGCTGATGATCACTAAGTTTGTGAGACTCACCTCTTTATTTCCCTTTTACAGATAGTGATCAGCCTAGCATGCAATCATCGGCACTTATGGTCCATCGCAGATAGGTAAAGGCATCTCATAGCATTTCATTTCAAGTCACTCTACTGCTAAAGGTCGAGTCATAGCACTTTGTTTATTTAATTGTAAATGGATAATGGCCTTGGTATAAGCATTAAATTGGAGATTTTAGACTTCATTGTATATACTCATGAGTATATGTTTTAAAGATTGAATTGATTATTATAATTATGGTTCAAGTTATGATACGAAAGAATATGGGTTAAGCACTAATATGGATTGGCGAACTAGTATAGTGAATTATCGAGAATCTCTAATAAAGCTTGCTTGGATCTAGTGGGCTATGCCTATTAGGTTCATGTGCCGATCATGGCCCAGGATTTGGGTTGTGATAATACCATACTTCAAAACTATCACAGCCCAATTTTTGGGCTGTGATTGGCACATGGGCCCAATGGGCATAGCCCAGTAACCCAAGCAAGCCTCTTTATGTAATCTTGATCATCATTTCAACAATCATTCCTAAAGTCACATTTCGTAATTCTCAACTATAAAAATATTCAGTGATATACTAAGGCAATCAACTACTTGCAGTTAGATCATCCAAAATAATATCACCTATTGTCAACTCATACTGGCATCATCAATCAAAATATACATATATTGTTTATACTACAAATCTTAGTGATTTACATCATGCTTATGCATAAATAAGCAAAAGACTCTTGACTACCAGTGGAGTGACTTTGGGTGAAGGTACAACTACTGAATGCCATAGTACCTACCAAAAAGATGAATATATGTGAACACCTCAATCTAGGTCCCAATTGCCTTAGACTCTGAAAACATGAAGTTTAAAAGAGTGAATATAAATCCAGTGAGTGAACATAGGAAGGGAACAAGCAAACGATACGAAAAGTTGTAGAAAACATGATGAACTTATGTTAAAAACAATGCAATTTAGCTTAATTTCTTGTAAAGACCCTTAATTCAATCTTTGGTTATTTAGTCCCTTAGAGTGAAGGATCTATGATCAACAATGAAGTTGAAAGAGTGAAAACTACAGCAAATATCCAAGCAAGACAGGAAAGGCAGAGAGCTTTTCATTCATTTTAAATCAATTTGGAAGCAATTAACAATTTCAACATTCAACATTCATTGCAATCACATAATTTTTTCTCTAGCATTTCTATGGTATGTGTAAACATGTAATCATCCACAATCATCAACTCATGTGCACTCCCACACAGCACATACCTGGAATCATCACCCACCGGTCATTAGCTCATGTGCACTCCTACACCACACATAATAGCTAGAATCATCATCCACTGGTCATCAGCTCATGTGTACTCCCACACCGCACATAGTTGGAATCACCCGTCATCATCGGCATGTGCACTCCCACACCACACATGCGCAGTTACAATTATCACGCAGTATTATCATTCACAGCATAACATATATATCATCAGAATATAGGAACACATGGGTTCATCACATTACACATTTTACAACATAAAGCGTTTCATCAAGGGCTTGTTGCTAGGCATGATTTAGAGAAAAAAGGTCAAATATAATCATTTAAGTGCTTCATCTCAACATATATGTATTTTCCAAAAATAATTTAATGCAAGTTCACTCACTTGTCCTTGTTGATTCTTTTGATCGACTCTAAATTTAACTAATGCTCCAAATAGACATGTGGGGCCTCGTTGGAACCTATCACACACAATATAACCATCAAAAATATAATGGCCCACAAATCTAACTATTAGCCATCTTTAATAACTTAAAATCAACTCTAACTCATTTCTCACCTTAGTGGACTTGTAGTTGAATTTTCTTAGTGAGGATAAAAAGGGGAAAACTCCTTCAAGAGTTTTCAAGCTAATTTCAAGAGTTTCCCTCTCTAAAAATGTTCAGCTATGAGAGAAAGTGCAGAAGAAAACTTTTTTTGAGTGTTTTTGAGGTGAAAAGTGAAAGAGAACAAAAACCCTATGAAAAAGTGTGCAAAAACATGGATTTTGGAGTTAGTATAAGAAGGTTATGGAGGTTTTAACGTTTCTTTTCATGAAGGATGAAAAGTTCTACAAAAAGGAGAGAAGAAACGAGAGGAAGATGAAGAAGGTGCTAGAACTTTAGATACTTATCTCTAAAGTCAATCAAAGTTTCACATAATTTACAAAAATGCCCCTTTTTGTTCTTCTAGTGCTGTGCTTTCACTTTGACAAAGATTTTGACCACCTTCTAAGTAGAACTGGGCAAAGTGGCAATCATCAAAGTTGTATCCCTACCTCTTATCTTTCTAATGGTTTAAAACTCATATCATTTAGACTTTTGTAGTATGAGATATACTTGAAAGACTGAAACATATGCAAATAAAGCAATAGTCCATTATGCACCTTTCTTCACCAATTGAAATTATTTTTGATCCTACTCTTATAAAAACATAAAATAATTATAAATAACGTAAAACTAACATCATTAACTTAAAATAAACATTTAAATATAAATTAAACTAAACTAATAAAATAAATAAAACTACATAAATTCGATCCTAAATCTAGTCTAACTTAGACTAATTAGGTATTTAATCTTCCATTAAATATGTGAATTTGATGCACTCATCAGTCTACCTCTAGTTATGCATTTATGGAGGTCGAAGTTTCACATTCTCCCCTACTAAAAGAAAATTCAATCCTCGTATTTAAATCTAACTATAAGGTTGCGTACCTCTATGTATTAAAGAGGTGCGGATACTTTGTCCGCATCTCTTCTTCAGCTTCCCACATTTCCTCTTCACTGGTGTCGTTTCACCATAACAGTTTCACTAAGGCTACATCCTTTGAATGGAGCCTTTTGACTTGTTTATCAAGGATAGCCATCGATTGCTCCTCCTCATAGGTTAATCATCTCTCAACTGAATGGTTTCATACTATATTACATGAGATGGATCTCGATCATACTTCCTTAGCATTGACACATGAAATACTAGATGGATATTCGAGAGGTCCAGCCATAATGCTAATCGATATGCTACTGCTCCAACCTTATCTAAGATCTCGAAGGGTCTTATATACCGAGGACTTAATTTTCCTTTTTTACCGAACCTCATTACCTCTTTTGTTGGTGAGACCTTAAAAAATACATGATCCCCCACTTAAAACTTTAAGTCTCTCTATCTGTTATTAGCATATGACTTTTTTCTACTTTGCATTGATAACATCTTCTAACGAATCATTTGTATCTTTTCGGTGGCATCCTGTACCAACTCTGACCCTAAGAGTTTACTTTCTCCTGCTTCTAGCCACCCAATGGGTGACCTGCACTTCCGTCCATATAATGCCTCAAATGGTGCCATTGGGATGCTAGCTTGGAAGTTATTGTTGTAAGCAAACTCTACTAATGGTAGATACTGATCCCATATGACCCCAAGGTTTATTATATATGCCCTCAGCATATCTTCCAATGTCTATATTGTTCGTTCAAACTGCCCATCAATCTAAGGGTGGAAAGCTATGCTGAAATCCCACTTAGTGCCTAATGCTTCCTGCAACTTTCCTCAGAACCTATTGTGAATTGTGTACCTCTATCAAATACTATAGAAATGGGAATACCATGCAATCGTACTATCTCATCCACATAAACTCGAGTGTACTGGGTAGCCTCGTATGTAGTTTTAACCAGAAGAAAATGAGCTGACTTTGTTAACCGATCTACTATAATCCAAATCGAGTCATAACCCTTACTAGTTCGAGGCAAACCCATTACAAAGTCCATTGCAACATGTTCCCACTTCCATTCAGGCACTAATAATGGTTGTAGTAGCCTTGCGGGCCTTTAATGCTTTGCCTTAACCTGCTGACAAACTAGGCACTTAGAAACAAACTCAGCTACGTCTTTCTTAAGTCCTTCCCATCAGTGTACTTCTCTCAAATCTTGGTACATCTTTGTAGCTCCTAGATGTACCACATACACTACCATTTGCTCCTCCTTTAGTATTTCTCTCCTCAATCCATCACTATTGGGCAAATAAAGTTCGGTCCCATACCTCAATACTCCATCTGTGTCTTTAGTAAACATTTTTTCCTTTCCCTCCCTAAGGGTCCTTCAAGGCCTTAGTTACGAACTCATCTTTACTTTGGGCTTCTCTAATCTGGTCTATTGAGATAGGTCTAACTCTAAAATGTGCTAACAATGCATTTGTCTCTGAAACTTCAAAATGCACACCCATATCTCCTAAACCCTGCATCTCCTGAATCAAAGATCTCCTATCTACAGATATATGTGCCAGACTACCCATCGACTTTTGACTTAAGGCATCCGCCACTTCATTAGCCTTACCGAGATAATAGATAATAGTACATTCATAATCCTTAAGCAACTCCATCCACCTATGTTGCCGCAAGTTAAGATCCTTTGCTGAAATATATACTTTAAGCTCTTATGGTCTGTATATATCTCGCAAGTCTCACCACAGAAATAATGTCTCCAAATCTTTAAGCCAAAACTCACACTTGGAGAACTTGGCATACAATTGATGTTCTCTCAAAGTTTGGAGCACTATCTTAAAGTGTTGCTCGTGTTCCGCCCGACTCCTTGAGTTGATCAAAATGTCATCAATAAATACCACCACAAACTTGTCCAAATAAGATTTGAACACTCAGTTCATCAAATCCATAAAGGCCATAGGGGCATTCGTAAGCCCAAATGACATCACTAAAAGCTCATAGTGCCTGTATCTTGTTCGAAATGTAGTCTTTGGTATGTCTTCTTTCCTGATCTTTAACTGATGGTACCCAGATCGTAAATCTATCTTAGAGAAACATTGTGCTCCTTGTAGTTGGTTAAATAAATCATCTATTCTCAAAAAGGGGTACTTATTCTTCACCGTCACTTTATTAAGATGTCAGTAGTTAATACACAATCTAAGTCACCCATCTTTCTTCTTTACAAATAGCACCAGTGCTCCCCATAGTGAGATGCTGGGGTGGATGAAGCCTTCATCTAACAAATCTTCTAACTGATCCTTAAGTTCCTTAAGCTCTGTAGGTGTCATTCGATATGAGGGTATGGATATGGGTCTAGTGTCGGGAATCAAGTCTATACAAAATTCAATCTCCTACTCGAGAGGCCAACTTCGTAGTTCATCTGGAACTACATCTATAAACTCATTCACTATTGATACTTGGTTGATATCCCTAACCTTCGCTTGGGTATGTCTCACAATAGCCAAATAACCTGGATAACCCTGTCTTAATAGCCTTTTAGTAGACATGACAAATATCAAATTGGTTGGAGCACTATTTCTATCCCCTTGAATACTAAATGATGGTTCTTCGGGAAAATGAAATCTAACCGATTTATGATAACAATCCACACTGGCATGGCAATCCATTCCTAAAATCACATCAAAATCTAAGGTGTCTAATACCGCTAGATTGACCAAAATGTCTTTGTCCTTAACCCGAACTGCACAGGACTTATATTCCTATTTTGCTATAAATTCCTCCCTTAAAGGGGTAGACACCACTAATTGTTCTTCTCTCATAACGCAATCTTTACCCAATCGAGGTGCAAAACATGGAGAAATAAAAGAGTGCATAGAACCAAGATCAAACAATACTTGAGTATTCATATCACAAATAGAAAGAGTCCCTGAGACCACTACATTGGATGTTTAGGCCTCCTACGATGTCAGAGCGTACACCCTTGTGTGGCCCCTATCGACAGAACTCTAATGTCCAGACCCAGATAGCCTGCTTTAAAAAGAAGTAACAACACCTCTACCTCTCGATCCACTAGCCTTCTGGTTAGGTGAAACGGTTGCTGAAAGAGTAGACGAAGCTGGCTGGGTAGAGTTGTGAGCAAAACCTTGTGATTGATGAGCCATCGGACCATTCATCCTAATATGTTCAGGTTGACCACATGTATAGCAAACCCCTATAGTGCGAAGGCATCGTCCTCTATGTCGTACTCCACAAATATTGCAACGATTGATAACCTGGCCACCCTACCTTAAATCTTGCTATCTCACAACATCGAAGGTCTTTTATCCCACCCCAATACTAGAACTAGGCGAGCCACTTTCCTGTTGGGGTAACCGTGAGTCCCGATGTGGGCCCTAATGGCTAAAAGATGAAATGTCACTACTAAAGTCTTTACGACCTTAATGGCTCTTTATCTTGGCCTTTTTTTTCTATCCCTTACAACCCTAATCTCGATGCTCCTCATCTCAATTCGTTGAGCACAATGTCACAACTCGGAACCTCCCTCGCGCCCATGACAACCGCCGCGACGTCCCGATTGATACTCATTACCCGGAATACCAATCAGAACCCTGCAAGGCTTACATATAAGTTTTAAACAATTTCCAGTCATTTTCGGCTCAAGTAAATCAAAAGACAAAAATATAGCATTTTTATATAAAACAATATTTATAGAAATACGTGTAAGTAATCTTTTGTAACTTAGAAGTAAAATAAATTCATACATACAATAATTTACAAAGTTATAATGTACAATAATAATTACAATGACAAGTGGCCCATAAATATACCAAGTGTTGGTGATAGTAACCTACTGTCTGTGTGATAGAGGGGTCAACTAGAATCCTCAACAAAATCGGGTATCTACAAGCTACCACAAGCTTGAAATATTTGGAAAGGAGGTGGGTGAGATTTTGCAATCCCAATGAGTAAACAGACATTTTCATAAATATCTAAAGGCGAGTAAAATGGAGGCAAGTTTAAACAACAAATTACAAACTATTTCATAAGGTTTCAATTTATTTCTTAAACCATAAAATATTTGTAATATACCAAAACAGTTGTTCAGGCTTATAACTTTTATTAAAAATAGGGCTCAAGCAAAAACTAGTCCTCGGGGATACCTTGGCCGAGGCATCTAACCGAGTCTGCCAAGGTTGTTAAAATATTTACATGTTAAACACATGTTAGTTTTGAAAACAAGTCGTTCCTTGGCGTTGGTCGAGTTACACATTCACATGGGGGTTCGACGTGAAGTGAGCTCTAACACTACTCCAAGAGTTAACCTCCTCGCCTCTACAATCGAAGTAACTATATAACCGAGTTTACCGTACCCCTCTAATAGGCAGTCCACGAAAACCCGTCACTGTAGTAACTAAACCCACCAATTTTAATAAAATTTCGACAGTATAACGTGGCTTTTATTTATTTACCCAGCCTGCATAGTAAAAGACAGCTTACATAAATTCCCAATGCAATTATAAAATATAGCCACATATACTCATATATCATAAGCCACTCATAGGAAAATATATTTTTCAATACAATTGAAAGCCTCCAATTACTCAATTTTATAATCAATAGTTTCTTATTTCAGAAAATCAAGACAATATATTTATTTGTCACATTTATTTCTAAAACATCAAAAATCCCATTTTAATCTCATTTTCGTTTCATAAAATCCATGAAGAGCATTTAAAAATAAACTCTAGATAATTTACAATAATAATAGTTTACTCACCGTTTGTACAAATTAAATGCTTTCTAGGTGCCCCGATCACTGTTCATCGGGTATGACTTCCTTGCCTTTACCGGAAGGCTCTCCTCCTAGACACATTGCAAAAATTTCATAATTCACCACATTGATGCTAAATCACTATATAATTGACTTAAATCCTATACTAATGCATGGTATGAAATGCAATAGCCTAAAACGGCTTAAACGCGGTATTAACCTATTTTTGGCACTTTACCCGATAAATTGCTAACGCACTCTATTTTAGCTCTAAGTTGTCCCATTTTCTCTCCAACATTTCTAAACATTAAATATCATCCAATAATCCTCTAAAATCACCAAAATCAGCTCACTTTTCTCCTTGGAAAATTCGGCCAAAAATGGGACATTAACTAAGTAAATTTTCCACTTTGTTTTTCTATCACATTTAACCATTTTTCATCATTTTCTCTTCATTTCTTTTAGAATAAAAATCAGTTCTTCATCATTGTACATCATTGAAGTTTTGGCCAAGGGTGGGTATTGTGAAAATTTCATGTTTTCTTGCCCAATTTGATTTCTATACACATTTAACTAACTAAAACTATCAATTTAACTAAAAATCAAAACATAAGAATTTCAAATTCCTCTCCCTTGAAATTCGGCCAGCCCTTGGTATCACTTTTTGATCTCACTCCTCAAGCATGCTAAATGGAAACAAAGGCATAAGAAAGGTAGAAATCAAGCTAAAGTCGAAAAATCTTACCGTTAGACGGGTAAACGGTCAAAAAACGCGATTTTCCCTTTGAATTTTCTAGTTTTCCTTTGGTTTTTCTCTTTTCTTCCTTTCCTCTCTATTTTCTCTCTTGTTCTTTCCTTATGGCCAGCCATCACCTGATGTGGGGTTTAAATGGGTTGACTTTCCTTTAAAAAATTATTAAATCATTAAAAAGTGCCATGTGTCACTTTCCCATTGGCCCGTTTTTAAAATTTCATCCATTAAACTTCTACTCTTCACCACTTGAAATACCATAGTTATTCATACCAAAAATAAATAAATACTATAATTTTGACAAGTTTTGGGTGGTGATAATTACGGTTTTTACCCCGAGGTGACAAAATTATCGTTTTGCCCCTATGTTTCGAAAAATGCCGAAATTGAAAATTTTCACTTCCTATCATTAAATTATACTCCAAATAGTTAATCTTGATCAAAAATTTCACTCCATGATCAAATTATTATCTTAGGTGTCAAAATGATGATTTTGCCCCTAAACATCAAAATTTTCAATTTTTCCCCAAATGAACCCTCGAACTCCGAACAATCATTTTTAGTCATTCCTAGACTGTAAAATATTAAATTTCATCCTACGATTTCTATTTGAACTAGTTCAAAGTTAAATCAACTTAAGTGTACCATTAGGTACAATACCGGGTTTCATCTATTCTTAGGAACTTTCCTAGCGTAATAACATGCTACTCAGTGCATGTATATCATGATATGTGTTTATAGGGTCGGGTTTTACATGCAATCCATAGTTGCAGAGTAGCTATCAAAATCCTTAGATGCTACAGCCCTAAACAATGGCTCCACTAGCCCATCCACAAATCTTTGAATCTTTATCTTTTCAGTAGAAACTAGATAAGGCGTATATTGTGCCAACTATGTGAATTTGATGTCGTATTCCGACACCATCATACCTGGGGTTTGTACTAAGGCCTCAAACTCCCTAGCTCATGCATTACGCACACTGATTGGTAAGAATCAATCCAAGAACACTGTACTAAACTCATCCCAACTCAACGAGGTCGCACCAGTTGGCCTACCTCTATGCAGGGAACCATACCACTCTTGTGCCACATCCTCAAATCGAAAAGTGACTAATTTAACTGATCTGGTACTAGAGCATCCCAAGGTATCACAAATTTTTTCCATACTGTATAAGAAAACCTGGGCTTTTTTCAATGCATCAGACCCTGTAAACGATAGAGGCTTAAGCTTCAGGAAATCAGGAAATGAAACCTCCACATGACCTTCTCAACCTCTAGATGATGGCAATCAACTTGTCCTTGTAAACTAAGGGACTTTTGTGTTACATGTCTCCTCTCTACTATTCTTTGTATGTCATCCATACGAGTTGCCATCATCTCCACAACCTTATTAACTCCTTGCAAACCTGCAACGAAGTCTTCGATAGTAATGCCCCCAATTGGATGTCTATCTAATCACCTAAAGACTATTCTTCCTCATGTCTACTCATAAGCATATCTACCATCACCGACCTAGTGGTCCTGCCACGTCTGCCTCTCCCCCTAAGGGTGGGAGCCCGTGGCTTACCATCATCTCGTTAGGAGCATCTTGCTCCCTCGTCCTTCTCGAGGTGGCTTGTGTCTTAGGCGGCATTCTTACCTAGACAAGAGAAAACACCTATTATTAAACACAAGTTATAATTATACTTAAGGGGAAATGTGGTTTCTAGAATAAAGAATCTATGCGGTTTCTTGGTTGTAAAATGTGTCGCGGTTCACAATTTACGATTGAAGTTTCCACATAAAGACCTCGATACTTCATTGGATCAATAATGAAAATCTTAGGGCCTAAACAACCCAGGGCTCTCATACAAACTTTGTCACAGGCCAATTTTAAGCCCATGGTCGATCCATGGGCCTAATGGAAATAACCCACTAAGCCCAAGCAAGCCTCTTTATGTAATCTCGATCGTCATTTCAACAATCATTCTTAAAGTCACATTTCGTAATTCTCAACTATAAAATTATTCAGTGATATACTATGGCAATCAACTACTTGTATTTAGATCATCCAAAATAATATCACCCATTATCAACTCATATTGGCATCATCAATCAAAATATACATATATTGTTTATACTATGAATCTTAGTGATTTATAGCACGTGTACGCATACACAGGCAAAAGACTCTTGACTATCAGCGAAGTGACTTTGGGTGAAGGTACAACTACTGAATGCCATGGTACCTACCAAAAAGATGAATATACATGGACACCTCAATCTAGGTCCCAACTGCCTTCGACTCTGCAAACATGAAGTTTAAAAGAGTGAGTATAAACCTAGTGAGTGAACATAGGAAGGGAACAAGTAAACGATATGGAAAGTTGCAGAAAACATGATGCACTTATGTTAAAAACAATGCAATTTAGGTTAATTTCTTGTAAAGCCCCTTAATTCAACCTTTGGTTATTTAATCCCTTAGAATGAAGGATCTATGATCAACAACGAAGTTGAAAAGAGTGAAAACTACAGCAAATATCCAAGGAAGACAAGCAAGACAGAGAATTTCTCGTTGCATTGAAAATCATTTTGGAAGCAATTAACAATTTCAACATTCAACATTCATTGCAATCACATAATATTTTCTCTAGCATTTCTATGGTATGTTTAAACATGTAATCATCCACCAGTCATCAGCTCATGTGCACTCCCACACTGCACATAGCTAGAATCATCATCCACCAGACATCAGCTCATGTGCACTCTCACACCGCACATAGTTGGAATCATCATCCACCGAGCATCAGCTCATGTGCACTCCCACAACGCACATAGTTGGAATCATTCGTCATCACCAGCATGTGCACCCCCACACCGTACACGCGCAATTACAATTATCACACAATATTATCATTCAAAGCATAATATATATATATCATCAAAATATAGGAACACATGGGTTCATCACATTACACATTTTATAACATAAAATGTTTCATCGAGGGCTTGTTCCCAAGCATGATTTAGAGAAAAAAGGTAAAATATAATCATTTAAGTGCTTCATCTCAACCTATATGTATTTCTCAAAAATAATTTAATGCAAGTTTACTCACTTATCCTTGTTGATTCTTTTGATCAACTCTAACTTTAACTAATGCTCCAAATGGACATGGGGTGAAATACCCCATACTTTGATATGGTGATAAATAAAGTTGATCGAATGCAAATTGAGGTCAATTAAAATGTTTAGAAGTGATAAAAGACGAGAGTAGTTTAGGATAAAATATTTCGCAAGTGAGAAAATAATAATAAAATAATAATAATTTTATCGGAGGAGAATTTGTGAGATAAAAGGGCGATTTGAAAGTCAAGTGAGGCATAATAAGGTATTTTGGGTACCAAGGAGACAAGATAAAATTTTTAGAATAAAATAATATTTTATTAATAAAATAATATTAAAATATTAATATTTAGTAGGATGTCGAAGTCAATCAAGAAGAAAGATCATATGGTTGATCCAAGTAGGGGAGAAGATGACAAGCCCGACTCTATAAAAATATTTATCATGACATGCATGTGATGGATAGCATGTTTGCATGCTAGGAGAGTCCCGAAAAATTTACAAAAGTCGGTATTGTACCTAGAGGTACAATAAAGTTGATTTAAGCTTCGAACTAGATCAAATAGAGAATTTACGATGGAATTAAGAATTTTAAAGTCCCAAAATGGTTTAATATGGTGATTCGGAGTTCGAGGATCAATTTGGAGTCAAACCGGAATTTTCGCTATCTAGGGGCAAAATGGTCATTTGCCACCTGGGGACAAAATGGGAATTTTAGAAAAGATTTTTTTGGCCCCATTTGACTTATTGGAGTATAATTTGACTTATTGGAGTAAGATTTGAGGTTTAGAAGTGAAAAATTTTAATTTCGGTATAATTTAGAATAAAAGGGTAAAATGATAATTTTACCACCCCAGGGGCAAAATTGTAATTTTCCACCACCAGGACATTTTTCCAGCACATGGTCTTCCTTTATCTTCATCTTTGACCCTTGACTAAACATGTGGTGGAGATAAAATGTTTAAATTTTTAAAATTTTAAAAACGGGCCAATGACATGATGCCATGTGTCATGCCTTTATTAATTTATTATTTTCCTTTTTAAAAGGCACAAAATCAGCCCATCTTCCACCCCATGGCCGGCCAAACCAGCAAGAAGAGAGAGAAAAAAAAAACAAAACCCTAGAGAGAGAAAATCAAAGAAAAAGTGTGAATTTTCAAGGAAATTAAGTGAAAAAGGTGAGATTTTTTCTATTAAGCTTGAGTTTTCTTATTCCCAAGCATTTCTCTTTATTTTCCATGATTAAATTACATGTTTTCATGATGAATTCAATTCTGAAAAAATGGGTTAGGAGAGAGAAAGTTGTTGGATTTATTTGATTTTAATTTATGTTAGTGTTTTTAGTTAGTTTAGCATATTTAGAAACAAAACAACAAGAAAAGAATTTATTTTCTCCCCCAACCATTAATGGCTGAATTTACCATGTAGTGAGTGAGGATGAGTTTGATTTTATTCTAGGAGAATTGGTTAAGGAATAATGAATTATGAGCCTAGAAAAATAATGGGAATTTTCGGAGCAAAAATACGAATTTTTACCCACTAGGGGTATTTTCGTAATTTGCTGTTGGGACTGATAATTTGCATCACACTGAGGGACATTAAGTTAATTTGGGTGCAATTGAGGTATAGAAACTGAAAAGAATTAAATTGGAGTTTAAACGAACCCGTTAGGAATTTAATCGGGTGATAAGACGAATTAGGCTAATACCGGATTTAGATAGTTACCAGTGCATTTTTGCATTCCATATCATGCATTGGTAGTCCAAATTAGTTTAATTTTGATTTAGTACCAACTTAGTGAAATTCTCGATTTTGTACTGTGTCAAGGTGGTGAGTCCTCCAATAAAGGCAAGGAAATTGCATCCGAGGACCAGTAGACAGAGTGCTTCGAAAGTCTGCATTCTAGACACTGTGAGTAAACTTATTATCGTCTTAATTATCTAGAGTAGTTTTATACAACTGTGTGATTTTATGAAAAATGGGTTTAAATGGTAAATTGCTATGTTTTAAGAGAAATTGTGATTTTATAAAATGATTTTATAAATTTTCTGGAAAATCGAATATTGGTTTTGAAAATAGAGTAATTGGAGACTGCTAGTTTGTGTTGCAAATTTATGGTTTTAAATTGAATGGCTTATGACAATAAATGAGCATGAATGGCTAAACTGATTTTGGTGTTAGAATTATTTATACTGTGTATTCAGCCTTGAGAGGCTAGGTTGCGATAAATTGCCATGTCATGCTAGAATGAATTTTATTGATTGGTGGATTATATATTAATTATTTACTGCAGAGGGGGTTCCGTGGACCAGCCTATTAGAGGGGCACGGTAAACTCCATTATATTATTACCTCGAACGGAGAGGCGCGTAGGGTATCTCTTGGGGTATAGCTTAGGGTTCACATCATGCCAAACCACCACGTGAAGGGGAACTCAGCCAATGCCAAGGAACGGCTGTATTTTTCTCAAACTAAAATATATTTTAAGTGTATACAAAATTTTAACAGCCTTGGCGGACTCGGTTGGATGCCCTGCGCAAGGTATCACCGAGTATGAGTTTTGGCATGAGCCAAAGTTTTAAGAAATTCATAAGCCAAGTTGATTACTCGATTTTTATGGATTTATTTTATTTGGTTGAAATGAGTTGAAAGGTAATGAAATTACAATATGATGATTTATTTTAATTGTCTCCATTTACTCGACTTTAGATAGTTTAGATGGTATCTGCTTACTCACTAGGATTTTATAATCTCACCACCCTCATTTCCTCACATTTCAGGCTCGGGGAATTTCATAGTTAGCTGACTTTGACAAGGACCTTCATTTGGACCCGAATCGATAAAAGCTGTAGGTTTCCAGCTTTCGATGCATTTTGGATAGATGTGGGCCCATGTGTCACTGTAAAAGAAATTTTATGCTTTGGTTATTTGCTTTATAGTATATATCAATATAATTATCTTTTACGCTATAAGATTTATGTACCGATAGTTTTATGAAAATTATTTTACAAGAAAATAGTTTATTTTATTGAATATTTTATTATATTCAAATGGTCAAATTTTCACTTCAAATAAACGTTTTAGATACTTAATTTTTTTTAAATCATTAAATATATATTTTCAGCTTACCTACTACATTTTTAGCAAGTTTCGAGGTTTTCGACAAAAATGACGAAAATGCCCCTGTGAGCCAAAAAAAATATGTTATGTTATGATTTGGAAATGATTTGTAATCCTTCGTATTTTGATTATTTGATAACTATTGCTCACCGGGGAAATGCAAAAGCTGATACGAGAGCCTTACGGGATTTCGATGGGCATTCGGGGTGAAAAATGTTTGTCGAGGCCTCGCGGCGGTTGTCACGAGCCCGATGGGGACTTTCGGGTCGTGACATGCGGGGCCTCGTTGAACCTATCACACACAATATAACCATAAAAAATATAACAGCCCACAAATATAATTATTAGCCATCTTTAATAACTTAAAATCAACCCTAACTCATTTCTCACCTTGGTGGACTTGTAGTTGAATTTTCTTAGTGAGGCTAAAAAGGGGAAAACTCCTTCAAGAGTTTTCAAGCTAATTTCAAGAGTTTCCCTCTCTAAAAATGTTCAGCTATGAGAGAAATTACAGAAGAGAATGTTGGAGTTAGTATGAGAATGTTATGGAGGTTTTAAGGTTTCTTTTCCATGGAGGATAAAAAGTTCTGCAAAAAAAAAAGAAGAAACGAGAGGAAGATGAAGAAGGTGCAGGAACTTTAGATATTTATCTCTAAAGTCAATCAAAGTTTCACGTAATTTACAAAAATGCCCCTTTTTGTTCTTTTAGTGTAGTACTTTCACTTTGACAAAGATTTGACCACTTTCTAATCAGAAATTGGCAAAGTGGCAAACACTAAAGTTGTATTCCTGCCTCTTAGCTTTCTAATGGTCAAAAAATCATGTCATTTGGACTTCTGTAGTGGGAGATATGCTTGAAAAACTAAAATATATGCAAATAGAGCAACAGTCCATTATGCACCTTTCTTCACCAATTGAAATTATTTTTAATCCTTCTCCTATAAAAATATAAAATAATAATAAATAACATAAAACTAACATTATTAACTTAAAATAAACATTTAAACATAAATTAAACTAAAATAATAAAATAAATAAGAATACCTAAATTCGATCCTAAATATAGTCCAACTTGGACTAATTAGGTATTTAATCTCCCATTAGATATGTGAATTTGATGCAGTCATCAGTCTACCTCTAGTTACGCATCTATGGGAGTTGAGGTTTCACAAAAACAAGCTTCCACCAAAGCTTAAGCATCCAAGGAGTGTTTTTATCACTTGCACTATTGGTAAATTTGAATTTTCTAAAGCTTTGTGTGATTTTGGGGCTAGTGTTTCAATTATGCCTTTGTTAATTGCTAAGAAAATTGGACTTGATTAGTACAACCTACAACAGTTTCTTTTCAATTAGCTGACAAAACAATCAGGTATCCTGTTGGGATTATTTAGGATGTGTTGCTTAAAGTTGGGCATCTCTACATTGCAGTGGACTTCATTGTGCTTGAGATGGAGAAGATGTGGAAATTTCTTTAATCTTAGGATGACCATTCTTGGCTACTATTGGTGCCATCATTGATGTGAGGGAAGGTAAGATAACTTTTAAAGTTAGAGAAGTGGTAGTGGAGTTTAATATTTTCAATGCAATCAAGTATTCATATACAAATAGTTGTTATAAAGTGGATTTAGTTGATGAAGGCAAGGGTAAGTCTGTTTCTTCACCTAGTAGTAAGAAAACACCAATTCTTGAGTTTAAGCCACCACTTCCTCCTATTAAACCCAAGCAGTCATCGAAGGAGCATCTTCCACCACCATCTAATTGTCTTTTTGAAGTTAGGCAGCAAGTAATGTTACTTTCCTGATCATACTCCAAGCTTTTTCCATGAAAACACAAGGAAATATGGTTGGGTCCTTTCAATGTGGTCAAAATTTATCCTTGCGGAATAATTGAGATTGATAGTGAGGATACGGACACATTCATGGTTAATGGGCATCGCTTGAGGTAGTATTTGAAGGATGAAAAACTACAAAAAGGGCTACTATAGCCAAGCTAATGACTATAAACAAGCACTTCTTGGGAGCCAACCCAAGCTTTCTAACCTAATTTACTTACTTTAATTTATTTTTTTCTTCATTTCTTATGTATTATCAGTAATTACTGATTTTTTTCTTTCTTCTTGCAAGTGTCCTCCCTTATAAAAAAATTCAAGAAGACTTTCAAAAAAAAAAACCATTGAGGTCGATGTTGAAGTTTAAGTTTGGGAGGTGTCTTTAGATTTTACGAAAGTGGTGCCTCGCTTCACATGGGTGTTGATTTTTTATTAAAAGTAATTTTAAATTATATAATATNTGGGTGTTGATTTTTTTATTAAAAGTAATTTTAAATTATATAATATTATAAACAAAAATAATGATAAAAGAGAAATAATTGTAAATTTAAAAATATTATAAATAATAGTAATAATAATAAATTAAAGATAATTCTTTTAAAAAATCAATATTTTAAAAATATTTTCTGATGTCTTACTAAGCAAAATTTTTTATTTAAATAAATTTGTTCAAAAACATTTTATTTTTTTTATATTTTAATATATTATAATATTGATATAATCATATTTTGTTAATTACATGATTTTAATAGAAAAATAAAATAAATGTTCAAAAATGTAATATTTATAAAGTAATTATTGGTAAACTACATAACTTATACAATAAAATTATTAAAATAAAATGAATATTTTTTGAAAGTCAAAATAAAATGAATATTAATTACACTTATTAAAATTTTTAGTTTTAATGATGAACTTTTCTAAATTATCTTCAATTTTAATTATTACTTTCTTATCTTGTGCTTTTATAATTATTTAGAATTAATCCACCTTGTGAAAATAATTTTTGGATCCTTCAATAATCTTGATAAGTCATTATTAACTCTATTCAATTAATTGTTCATTTTTTTATTATTTATCAAAAACATTGTTTCGCTTTTTATTCTTATCCTAATTTCGTAAATTTAATTCATGTATAAAAATTAAAAATAAAAAAATAAATTGACTAAACCTGAACCACGTTGGACTTGGTTGAATCCAACCCACCTCTTTTCTTTTTTGTATCCATCATAAAACCACGTGATTTTAATTTTAACCTAACCCTAGTTTCCAACCCTTTGTCGTTTCTTCATTTTTGCTCTTTTCTTCTTCTTCTACTAGCAGCGGCAACCAACCTTTTTCTCTAAACCCTTTCTCCCTTACTCATGTTGGCTCTATTAGTTTTTGATGATAATAAAACATTCTCATTTATTTGTGTCTAATACATTTACTTGAGTGTGCAGGAAATTAATATATGAAATCAATTTATTGACTCTTCAAAGAGTATTTTTTGAAAGAAAAAGAGGGATAAAATCATCAACATGTAACTAAATAACAAAGGAGGAAGCTTATTGGTGAAACAAGAAAGAACATTAGTTGACCAAATTTCATATTGGAGAAATAGCAGACTGAAGAGTTTAAGAAACAGAATCAATTTAATCAACCAAGTCAGTTGACTAAGTACTCTCTGCTAGAATCTGTAAACTAGAAACAGAATCAACTTAGTCAACCAAGTTAGTTGACTAAGAGCTTTCTGTCTTCAAATTGAACCAGAGCACTACAAGACAGATTAACGACTAGAACTCATCCTCAACTGTTTCCAATGGATATAAACTGCCATCAGAGTTGCATCTTCAAGTATAAAAGGATCTTCCAACAATAAGAAACAAGTTTTTTTGAAGCTTTGAATGAGATTTGAGTTATAGAAAGTAGAAAAACCAGAAAAGCTTCACTGCACTTGACTGCACTCAAACGTCAATCTTTGTAATAGAGTTCAGCACTTTATCTTGTACCATCTAGATCAAAGTAAGTGATCATAGGTACTTTTTTATTACTTCTCTTGTATTTTTAGAGTGAGGGAGTCACTCTAAGGGGTTGTTCAAGCTTGGGATAGCTTGATTGTTGAAGGTTGTGGTTGAGCCTTGGAAAGCCACTTTGGGTTTTAGTTAAACCCCTGAAAAACTAGTGCAAAAGGTTGTGGCTAAGCCTGATAAAAGCCATTGTAAAAGCTTGGTGGAAGCTTGTGAATTTCACCTGTTGTTAGTGAGTTTGTGAGAAAATCCTTGGTTAGATAATCAAGGCAGTGTATGTAGGTCTTGGACTGAACCACTCTAAATTGTTATGCATTTTATACTTTGTTTTTGTTTTCTTAAGTTCTGAAAATTAATTTCCAATCTTGTCAAGAGCCAAAGTGTGCTATTCACCCCCCCTCTAGCACATATTATAGGGACCAACAACTCAATCCCTGACGTCATCGCCCTCGTTGGCCTAAGCCTTTCCAACAACGGCTTCCTTTTTCTTTTCTTGTCCTCTTTTCTTTTATTCCCCTTCCTTCTACCACCAGTTTCCTCTCTTTCTGCTTAGCCACCATTCTCCTCCTGCAATTTAGATTTTCTTTTAAAAGCCCTACCACAAATTTAAAACCCCATTTAAAACCCTTTTCCTCAAGGTTGGGCGTGGTATCCTTTAAGAGTATTCTTCATTGTTTTTGTTTGACTCACTCAATGGCAATTTGTTTTTTTCTTTTGCAAAGTCTGATAGAGAACTAAAACTACCAACTTGAAAACATGATCACTCTATAAGCTGCCACATAGTAAAATAAGGAAATTGAAATGTGGCAACATGATTAAGTATGTAATAGATTATTGTGTGCCTTTATTTATTTTTTGTAAAACCCGACCTTATAAAATACTTGTCATGACATACATGTGATGGATAGTATGTTTGCATGCTAGGAAAGTCTCGAAAAATTTACAAAAAGTTGGTATTGTATCTAGAGGTACAACAAAGTTGATTTAAGCCTTGAACTAGATCGAATAGAGATTTTAGAGTGAAATTAAAAATTTTACAGTCCAAGAATGATTTAATATGGTGATTCGAAGTTCGAGGATCAATTTGGAGTCAAACCAAAAATTTCACTATCTAGGGGCAAAATAGTAATTTTGCCACTCGAGGACAAAATGGAAAATTTTTTTCAAAGATTTTGAACACATTTGACTTATTGGAGTATGATTTGAGGTTGAGAAGTGAAAAATTGTAATCCCGGTATTTTTCGAAACATAAAGGTAAAATGGTAATTTTGCCACCCTAGTGGCAAAATTGTAATTTTACACCACTTGACACTTGTCCAGCACATGAATTTTACCCAATATTATCATGGATAATTGAAGGAATTTAAGTGGTGGAGAGAAAAAGCTTAATAGTTAAGAAATTACAAATGGACCAATAATATGGTGACATGTGTCAAGTTTATAGCCATTAATTATTTAGCTTTAAAATAAGTATAAAATCAGCCTATTTTCTTTCATATGGCCGGCCAAACCAAGACCAAAGAAGAACAAAAGAAGAAAAGGAAGAGAACAAACCCTAGGTGGAAAAATTCAAGGGAAAAGTGTGAAAATTCAAGGAAACAAATGAAAAAAAGGTAAAATTTTTCAATTAAGCTAAAGATCTTTCTTTCCCATGCATTTCTCCTCATTTTTCATGGTTAAATTACATGTTTTCATGATGAATTCATGGCTGGTCGAAATGGGTATGGAGAGAGAATGATGTTAGATTGATTTGATTTTGAGTTATGTTGGTGTTTAGAGTTAGTTAAGCATGTTTAGAAACAAAACAACAAGAAAAGAATCCATTTTCCGCATGAACCTTCAATGGCCAAACCCTATGTGAAGTGTAGAAGTAATGAATAGATTTTATGATCAAGTGAATTGGTTGAAAAATGGATGAAATGATGATTTAGGGTGACAAAATGGAATGGGAAAATTTTTAGTGATAATGCACCACAATGGCCAAAACTTTCAAGAAGAATTGTGAGGGTTGTTAGGCTGAATTTTAGATTATTGTTATTGTATTTAGTGAATTGAAATATTAGAAATGAAATGGAGAAATTTGGAGCCAAATCGAACACAATTGTCATTTAATCGGGTAATAGGCCGAATTAGGTCAACACCACATTTAAGAGGTAGTCGGATAAGTTGCATATCATATCATGCATATACACCGAGCCTGAATTGATTTTATAATGGTGAAGCATTAATGTGGTGAATTATGTATTGTACATTGTGGATAGGTGGTGAGCAAATTACACTGGTAAAAGTACAGAGATTATACTTGAAGACTGGGATTAGGAGTACATCGACTCCTAGAACTGTGAGTAACCTTATCATCATTTTAATTATCTAAAGTATGTTTTAGCTCGGTTTTGGTGAAATTTTATGAAAATGAGTTAAATGGCAAATTTTAGGTTTTATAAACAAAAATGTGTTTAAATGAAAAGATTTTATAAATTGTCTTGAAACGAAATAACAATTTTGAAAAAGAGTAATTGGAGACCATCGGTATGTTGTAAATTTATGATTGGAAATTGATGGCTTATGTTATATTGTTATTATGTTGGCATGACTGGTTGGGCTGTGTTTTATGAATTGTATGAATTGTTTTATTTTACCTTTGCAGGCTGGGTAGTAAAATATTAACCTTGTCATGCTGTCAAAATTGTATTGTATGGTAGGTATTGCTTGCTGCAGTGGGCTGGGTTCTGTGGACTAGCCTATTAGAGGGGCATGGAATCCTGACATATTTTACCTTGATTGGAGAGGCGAGTAGGGTAACTCTCGAGGTATAACTTTAGAGTTCACTTCACACTAAACCACCACATGAGGGGGCACTCAACTAACACCAAGGAACGGTTGTGTTTTCTAAATAAAAACATGATTTATGAGTATATAACTTTTTAATAGCCTTGGCGGACTCAGTTTGGGATAGCCTGTAAAACCTGACCCTATAAATACATGTCATGACATACATGCACTGAGTAGCATGTTATTATGCTAGGAAAGCACCTAAGAAAAGACGAAACCCGATATCGTACCTAACGATACACTTAAGTTGATTTAACCTCGAACTAGTTCAAATAGGAATTGTAGGATGAAATTTAATATTTTATAGTCCAGGAATGCCTAAAAATTATTGTTCGGAGTTCGAGGGTTCATTTGGGGTAAAATTGGAAATTTTGATATTCAAGGGCAAAATCGTCATTTTGCCACCTAAGATAATAATTTGATCATGGAGTGAAATTTTTTACCAAGATAAACTATTTGGAGTATAATTTAATGATAGGAAGTGAAAAAGTTTAATTCTGGTGATTTCTGGAGTGTAGGGGCAAAATCGTAATTTTGCCACCCACGGACAAAATTTGAGATTTTGAGAGAATTTAGATCAAATTTGACAAATTGGAGAATGGTATGAGTATAAGGGATGAAAAATATGTCTATGGGCAATTTTTCAATTTTTGGGGCAAAAATGTAATTTTTGACTTTTACGGGGGCAAAAGTGTAAATTTCAAAAATTACTCCACCGAGACTTTGGATGAGTCTGAGAATTTTATCTAAGCTATGAATATATGAGACAAGTGTATGGTGAAAATTTGGAAACAAATGGATGAAATTTTAAAAATGGGCCAATGGGAAAGTGACATGTGGCATTTTTTAATGATATAATATTATTTTAATGAAAAGTCAGCCCATTTAAACCCAAATTTTAAGTGCTGGCCGGCCATAAGGAAGAACAAGAGAGGAAATAGAGAGGAAAGGAAGAAAAAAAGAAAAACCAAAGAGAAACAAGAAAATTCAAAGGGAAATTCGCGGTTTTCGACCGTTTACGCGTCTAACGGTAAGATTTTTCGATTTTAGCTTGATTTCTACCTTTCCTATGCCTTTATTTCCATTTAGCATGCTTGAGGAGAGAGATCAAAAAGTGATATCAAGGGCTGGACGAAATTCTAGGGGAGAGAAATTGAAATTTTTAGGTTTTGATTTTTAGTTAAATTGATAGTTTTAGTTAGTTAAATGTGTTTAGAAATTAAATTGGGCAAGAAATCATTAAATTTTCACAATACCCACTCTTGGCTGGATGCTCAATGCTGTACAATGATGATGAATTGATTTTATTCTAAGGGAAATGAAGAGAAAATGATGAAAAACGATTAAACGTGATAGAAAAACAAAGTAGAAAATTAACCGAGTTAATGTCCCATTTTTGGCCGAATTTTCCAAGGAAGGGAGTGAGCTGATTTTGTTGTTTTTAGAAGGTTATTGGCTGATATTTAATGGTTAGAAATGTTGGAGAGAGAATGGGATGATTTAGAGCTAAAATGGAGCGCGTTAGCAATTTATCGGGCAAAGTGCCAAAAATAGGTTAATACCGCGTTTAAGCCGTTTTAGGCTATTGCATTTCATACCATGCATTAGTATAGGATTTAAGTTAATTATATAGTGATTTAGCATCAATGTGATGAATTGTGTAAATTTTTGTAATGTGTCTAGGAGGAGAGCCTTCCGGAAAAGGCAAAGAAGTCGTACCCGACGAGTAGTGATCGGGGCGCTTAGAAAGCTTTTAGTTTGTACAAACGGTGAGTAAACTTATTATTATTGTAAATTATCTAGAGTTTATTTTAAATGCCCTTTATGTATTTTATGAAATGAGAACGAGATTAAAACGGGATTTTTGATGTTTTAGGAATAAATGTGACAAATAAAAATATATTGTATTGATTATGAAATTGAGTAATTGGAGGCTACAAATTGACTTGAAAAATATATATTTTCCTAGGAATGGCTTATGAGAAATGAGTATATGTGGCTATATTTTGTGAATGCATTGGGAAATTTATGTAAGTTGTTTTACTATGCAGGCTGGATAAATAAATAAAAGCCACGTTATACTGTCGAAATTTTATTAAAATTGGTGGGTTAGTCACTGCAGTGACGGGTTTCCGTGGACTGCCTATTAGAGGGGCACGGTAAACCCAGTTATATAGTTACTCCGGTTGTAGAGGCGAGGAGGGTAACTCCCGGGGTAGTATTAGAGCTCACTTCACGTCGAACCCCCACGTGAATGTGTAACTCGGCCAACGCCAAGGAACGGCTGGTTTTAAAAATAAAAATGTGTTTCACGTGTGAATATTTTAACACCCTTGGCGGACTCGGTTAGATGCCTCGGCCAAGGTATCCCCGAGGATTAGTTTTGGCTTGAGCCTTGTTTTAATAAAAGACATAAGCCTTAACAACTGTTTTGGTAAATTACAAATATTTTATGGTTTAAGAAATAAATTGAAAACATTATGAAATGGGTTGAAATTTGTTGTTTAAACTTGCCTCCATTTTACTCGCCTTTAGATATTTATGATAATGTCTGTTTACTCATTGGGATTGCAAAATCTCACCCAACTCCTTTCCACCCATTTCAGGTTCAGTATAGACTGTAGATAGCTGATCTCATCGAGGACTACCATTGGATCTGCATTTTCCAAACCGTAGGTTCCCAGTCCTCTTTACTTTTGTTTATTCAGGGGCCCTCTTGTTATTGTAAATTAAATTAAATATTTTGGCTTACTGTATTTAAGTATGTATAAATTTATTTAGCTTTTACGCTATAAAAATTATTCACGTATAACTCTATAAATATTGTTTTATAAGAAAATAGAATATTTCCCTTAATATTTCTTTTATTTTCTTATTATATTCAAATAACCGTAATTTCGTTTTAAAATGAAGATTTTAGACTTTTAAACTCATTTTGAATATGAATTATGTATATTGTACTTGTATATTACCTTTTAGCCAGTTTTGAAATTTTTGAGAAAAAAATGACCAAAATACCCCTGTGTGGCGAAAATTTTATTTTGATTGTTTTTGATCTAAAATAGTATATATTCTCTAAAAACTCGATATTGAACAATGATTGTTCACAGGAAAGGAAAGAAACTGATATGTAAGCCTTGCGGGGTTCCGGTTGGCATTCCGGATAATGAGTGTCAATCGGGACGTCGCGGCTATTGTCATGGGCCTGAGGGAGGTTCCGGGTCGTGACATAGCCCTCGGCCAAGGTATCCCTGATAACTGAGGATGAGAATAATTTTAGCATGAGCCAAAGTTTGAAGAAATTCATAAGCCATGTTAATTACTCGATTTATATGAATTGATTTTATTTAGTTGAAACAAGTTGAAAAGTGATGAATTTCAGTATGTTAAACTGTTTTATCTGTCTCCACTTACTCGCCTTTAGATAGTTTAGATGGTGTCTGTTTACTCACTGGGATTTTATAATCTCACCACCCTCATTTCCTCACATTTCAGGCTCAGGGAATTCCATAGTTAGCTCACTTTGACAAGGACCTTCATTTGGACTTGAATCTGCAAAAGCTGTAGGTTTTCAGCTTCCGATGCATTTTGGTTAAATGTGGGCCCACGTGTCATTGTAAAAGAAACTTTATGCTTTGGTTATTTGCTTTATAGTATATATGAATATAATTAACTTTTATGCTATAAGAATTATTTACCAATAGCTTTATAAAAATTATTTTACAAGAAAATAGTTTATTTTATTGAATATTTTTATTATATTCAAATGGTCAAATTTTCACTTCAAATGAACGTTTTAGATACTAAATCTGTTTTTAAATCACTAAATATATATTTTCTGCTTACCTACTACATTTTTAGCAAGTTTTGAGATTTCCAACGAAAAATGACGAAAATACCCCTGTGAGCCAAAAAACAATATGTTATGTTCTGATTTGGAAATGACTCGTAATCCTTCGAATTATGATATTTGATAACTATTGCTCACCAGGGAAGTGCGAAAGCTGATACGAGAGCCTTGCGAGGTTTCGATCGGCATTCTGGGTGAAAAATGTCTGTCGAGGCTTCGCGGCGGTTGTCACGGGCTCGATGGGGAGTTCCGGGTCGTGACATTTTTATTTGTGTGTCTTTATTTATTTTTACTTGTTTATCTTTATTTTATTTGTTCAAAATTTGTCATTTCTTTTGCATGTTGTGTTAGCTTTAATTTTTAGTGTCAATTCTAAAAAAAATTAGAGATATTTTAACACCTTGTTTATAATTTTTCCCTATTCTAGGATGATATTTTGATTATTTTATGATTTTAGCTTTTGGGAAAAATATGGGTATGATTTAAGTTTGTGTTGATATTCTTGTGATAGCTTCATTGTAAAATGTGACTTTCAGTAATTTAAGTACTATATTTTTTACTTAGAATTGTCACGTGATTTGGGAAAAGTTTAAGTTAATAAAACTATAATGAAGTTAAGGGTTCTATAATTTGTTTGATTATCTCTTGAGACAAAATCTTATATAACACTTAAGATAGGAAGTGATTTAAGCCATCTTTGGAACATTTGAGCTTTTTTAAGCTTATCTAGTTAGATAATTATCCCTAGTCACCCCTTCTTTAGCTTAAGTTACCTTTTCTTTGTATATACACAACTATATTAACATTAGCTTTTTTATTTAATTCCAACAGTTTGAAACTTTCACTCTTAAATATTTTGATCTTTCTAGAAATTGGGGGAGAAAGGTGAGAAAACAAATGTTGCATGCTAGAAATTTATCCCTTGTTTATAATTGTCACAAATAAGTTTTAAGGTGTAAAAAAAGAGAAACAAAAAAAAAATAAAATGTATTATACAAAGGAAATTTTATTTCAAGTTTGTGGATGCTATAAAAAATATAGGGTAAAATTCCCCAACCCCTGAAGTTTTAGTTGAAATTTCAAGCGGGTCCATTAATTTTCGAAATGGACACTTCCTCCCTAAATGCAAACACTATTAACAGAGATTAAAAAAAGACTAAAATGTCTTTTCTTTTTTTTATAATTTAAAAAATAAAAAAAAAGAAAGGAGCACTGATCAGTGCTGTCACGACCCGGTACTCCCTTCGAGCCTGTGACAACCGCTGCAATGTCTCGATAGACATTAATTACCCGAAATATCAACCGAAACCTCGTAAGGCTCTTGCATCAATTTTACGTCTCCCATGTGAGCAACAGTTACTAAATATCATGTTTTAAGGGAATATAAACTATTTTTAAATCAAAAACAAACAAAAAGTAATTTCTGCCATACAAGGGTATTTTGGTCATTTTTATCCAAAAATTTTGAAACTAGGTGAAAATACAGCATACGATCGAAAAATATACATTTCTTATCTAAAAATAATTTTAGTAATCTAAATCATCCATTTAAAATGAAATTATGGCTAATCAAACTAAATAAAAATATTAAATAAAATATCCCATTTTCTTATAAAACAATATTTATAGAATCTTGCATAAATAATTTTTGTAGCGTAAGAGTAAAATAAATTCATATATATAATAGTACACTAAACCAAGTATACAAAAATATTCTACAATCATATGTGGGCCCCAAAATAACTGAAAATATACAAAATTGTAGACCTTCGATTTCTAGGGATGCAAATCCAAAAGCAACCCTCGACAAAATCAGCTGTCTACAAATTGTCCTGAGCCTGAAATGGGTAAAAAAAAAGGGTGAGTTTTTATAAACCTAATGAGTAAGCATGGTTCATCTACAACATCTAAAGCCGAGTAAATGGAGACAGTTAAATGATCCCATCATAATATGATTCATAACATTTAAAACTCATTTCAATTCATATAAAATAATTACATTACATTGAAATAATCAACAAGGCTTATGATTCTCTTAAAAACTTGGCTTGTGCCAAAACTCATACTCGATGACACCTTGGCCCGGGCATCCAACCGAGTTTATCAAGGATGTTAAAACGACATATACCCATAAAATATATTTTTACTTTTAAAATATAGCCATTCATTGGCATTGGCTGAGTTTCATCCTCACGTGTTGGTTTGACGTGAAGTGAACTCTAAACTTACCTTAGGAGATACCCTCCGCGCCTCTCATACTAAGATAAAATGTAACGGGGTTTACCATACCCCTCAATAGGCTGGTCCACGAAAACCCGCTCACTACAGTAAGCTAATCAAATAACCCACCAAATCAATAAAAATTTCGACAGCATGACATGGCTAATATAATATTATCCAGCCTGTCAAGGTAAAATAAAATAGTTTATATAATCCACAAACCACAAATACAGCCATTCATGCCATCACATTGTCATAAGCAATCAATTCAAGCCATATATATATATATATATATAATACAAGTATATAGTCTCCACCTACTCAATTTCCAAAATCGTCATTGAATTGCAAAATAATTTATAAATCTCATTCATTTAACCAACACTTAACTTATAAAAAATAAAAATCTACAATTTAAGTTCATTATTCTTTAAAATCATAAAAACGAGTATAAACTATTTTAGATAGTTAAGGTGAACATTTGTTTACTCACAATAACAGGAGTTTGGAGTACTCCTATTCTTGATCCTTGGGTAAGATATCTTTACCCTTATCAGAGGACTCACCACCTATACATAATACACGACACGTAATTCAATATATTTGTGCCAAACTGTTATAAAACTATTTCAGGCTCTATATGAATGCATGAAATTGAATGAGAATTGTTCGAATAATCACTTAAAGATGGTGTTCTACATGGGTTCAATTATGAGCAGACTAAATTTGTGTTTGACCTAACTCGAACTATACACTATTGAATTAACCAAAACATCCGATTCAACTTCAAATATATTCATTACACTTCCAATATTTCAAATACACCAAAGTACCTCAATGAGCTTGATTGTGACTTAATTTATCGTAACCGAAATTCTTTTCGATTCCGAACTAATGTGCTAATTAGTGTTAACACAGTCCAATAAATCCATCTATATCATTAAGAATCAAATCCAAGTCCATTCACTATGATTTTCTCATTATTGTTCATGTCGTTTACTAAAGGAACTATACTTTTCGATAATCATTTTCGATATCTGATACCATAAATCATCAATTATGAGCTAAATAACATGAAATACAACAAAATCCATGATCAACATGTCACCTATAACATTCGGCCAAAGAGGGTTGTTGAAGGGCATGTGATTTTCTTGTTTGTTTTTCATGCCAAACATCATCAAACAACTAAAAACACTAAGATATCATGAAATCTAGCAAAATCCATCATCAAAACCTCTCTCCCTATGTTCGGCCAGCAAGTATTCCCTCATGGAAACTTGTGTTTCATCCATAGAAAATGAAAAAGAAAGCATGGGAAAAGTAGATCTTAAGCTAAAATTGAAAAATCTTATCTTTGATTGCTTTGTTCTTTGAAATTCAACAAATTTCTCTTGAATTTTCCTCTCTAGGGTTTTTTCCTATTCTTTTCTCTTTGTTCTTTTCTTTGGCCGACCAAGAAGAGTGAAATGGGAGAGTTTATGTTGAGTTTATAAAGGAAATTAAAAAAAAATTAAAGCTTGACATATGTCACCATGTGATTGGTCCATGGTTAAAACTTAACAATTAAGCATTTTCTCACCACCACATGTAATCTCTTAATTATCCAAAGTATAAANATGGTTAAAACTTAAAATTAAGCATTTTCTCAACCACCACATGTAATCTCTTAATTATCCAAAGTATAAAATAATAATAGGTGAAATTCATGGGCTTGACAAGTGTTATGGTGGTGTAAAATTTCAAAAATTCCAATTACGTCCTCGTGGACACGTAAAATGATTGTTTTGCCCTTATGTTCGAAAAAATATCGAAATTAAAATTTTTCATTTCTCAAATTCAAATCATGCTCCAATTAGGCAAACTTGGTCAAAAATTTCGTCCAACATTCCCATTTTACCCCTATGTTATGAAAATTTTTAATTTGACTCCAAATTAATCCTCAAGCTCTGAATCACCATATTAAGAAATTTTACAGTTCAATAACTCTCAAATATATCCTAAAATCTCTATTCAAACTAGTTCAAGGTTTCAATCGACTTAATTGTACCACTAGGTATGATACCGACTTTTAACGATTCTTTGAGGCATCCTAGCATGTAGATATGCTATCAAGTACATGAATGACATGACAAGTATATAATAGAGTAGGGCTTAACAAGTGCTCCCCAAAGGAGTGGTAGAAGGGAACTGTCATGACTCGGTACTCCCCTCGAGCCCTTGACAACAGCCGCGGTGTCCTGGTAGACACTCATTGCTCGAAATGTCAACTCGAAACCCCGTAAGGCTTTACTATCAGTTTTTCTGTTCCCTTGTGAGCAACCATTGCCAAATATCGTGTTCTAAAAGAATTTAAGCCGTTTCCCACTTAAAACAAATAAAATATTAATTTTCGTCTCACAAGGATATTTTGGTCATTTTTCTCAAAATTTTTGAAACTGGCTAAAATGTAATATACAAGTACAAAAGACATAATTCATAATCAAAATGAGTTTAAAAGTCTAAAATCTTCATTTAAAATGAAATTATGGTTATTTGAATATAACAAGAAAATAAATGAAATATTAAGTAAAATATTCTATTTTATTCTAAAACAATATTTATAGAGTTATACGTAAATAATTTTTGTAGCGTAAAAGCTAAATAAAGTTATACATGCTGAAATACAGTAAGCCAAAATATTTAATTTAATTTATAATAACAAGAAGGCCCCCAAATAAACAAAAGCAAAGAGGACTATGAACCTACGGTTTGGAAAATGCAGATCCCACGGTAGTCCTCGATGAGATCAGCTATCTACAGTCTATACTAAACCTGAAATGGGTGGAAAGGAGGGTGGTGAGATTATAAAATCCCAATGAGTAAACAGACATCATCATAAACATCTAGACTTGAGTACGTGGAGACAATAAAGTAAATCATCATAAATTGGGTTATAGCATTAGAACACATTTCGTTCAAAACACGTAAAGAGGCTTATGAATCTCATAAAAACTAGGCTTGTGCCATAAATCCATTCTCGGGGACACCTTGGCTGAGGCATCCTACCGAGACCGCCAAGGCTATTAAAATTCACATTTCACATAAATCATGTTTTTGTTTTGAAAACATAGTCGTTCGTTGGCGTTGGCTGAGCTCCCTCTCACATGGTGGTTTAGCGTGAAGTGAACCCTAAGCTTTACCCCAGGAGATACCCTACGCGCCTCTCCGTTCGAGGTAAGAATATAATGGGGTTTACCGTGGCCCTCTAAAAGGCTGGTCCACAGAAACCCTCTGCTGCAGTGATTAATTAATATATAATCCACCATACAATAAAACTCAATAACATGATATGGCAACTTTTGTAATTCACATTTCAAAACAATTGCCAACTAGCCAATCATGCATTATTTACCATAAGCCAATCAATTTAAACAATTGAATTGCAACAATTCATAGTCTCCGTGTACTCTATTTTTCAAAATCATTATTAATTCCAAAACCATTTATAAATTAATTTCATTGAAACACATTTATTCATAAAACATGAAAATTTACCTTTTTAAATTCCTTTTTCCATAGAATTCATGAAATCATCTAAAAATCTACCCTAGATAATTAAAATGACAGTAAGTTTACTCACAATGTCTAGATTGCAGACTTTCGAAGTACTCTGTCTACTGGTCCTCGGATGCAATTTCCTTGCCTTTATCGGAGGACTCACCACCTTGACACAGTACAAAATCGAAAAATTTACCAAATTGGTATTAAATCGAAATTAAACTAATTTAGACTACCAATGCATGATATGGAATGCAAAAATGCAATGGTAACTATCTAAACCCCGTATTGGCCTAATTCGTCTTATCACCCGATTAAATTCCTAATGCGTCCATTTAAACTCCAAATTAATTTTTTTCAGTTTCTATACCACAATTGCACCCAAATTGACTCAATGTCCCTCAGTATGGTGCAAATTATCAGTTCCAATAACAAATTATGAAAATACCCCTAGTGGGTAAAAATTCATATTTTTGCTCCGAAAATTCTCATTATTTTTCTAGGCTCATAATTCATCATTCCTTAACCAATTCTCCTAGAATAAAAATCAAACTCATCCTCATTCACTACATGGTAAATTCGGCCATTAATGGTCGGGGGAGAAAATAAATTCTTTTCTTGTTGTTTTGTTTCTAAATATGCTAAACTAACTAAAAACACTAAAATAAATTAAAATCAAATAAATCCAACAACTTTCTCTCTCCTAACCCATTTTGATCAGCCAACAATTTATCATAAAAACATGTAATTTAAGCATGGAAAATGAAGAGAAATGCTTAAGGAAAATAGATTTCAAGCTTAAGTTGAAAAATCCTACCTTTTTCACTTGTTTTCCTTGATTTTCCACACTTTTTCTCTTGAAATTCCTCACCTAGGGTTTGTTTTTCCTTTCTTTCCCTCTCTTCCTTGCTTGGCCAAATATTTGAGGAATAATGCGCCGATTTATGCTGATTTTTAAGTTAAATAATAAAATATCCTAAGCTTGACACATGGCATTTTCTAATTGGTCCATTTTTAAAATTTTAAAAATTTAAACATTTTATCTCCACCACATGATTAGTCAAAGGTCAAAAATCAGAATAAAGGAAGACCATGTGCTGGAAAAAATATCCTGGTGGTGGAAAATTACAATTTTGCCCTTGGGGTGGCAAAATTACCTTTTTACCCCTATATTCTAAATTATACCAAAATTAAAATTTTTCACTTCTAAACCTCAAATCATACTCCAATAAGGCAAATGGGGCCAAAAAAATCTTTTCTAAAATTTTCATTTTGTCCTCAAGTGGAAAATGACCATTTTACCCCTGGATAGTGAAAATTCTTATTTGACTCCAAATTGATCCCCAAACTCCGAATTACCATTTCGAGTCATCTTTGGACTATGACGCTCTTAATCTCACCTTAAAATTCCTATTTGATCTAGTTCGAGGATTCAATCAACTTTGTTGTACCTCTAGGTACAATACCGACTTTTGTAAATTTTTCGAGACTCTCCTAGCATGCAATCATGCTATCATCACATGTATTTAATGACTAGTATTTTATAAGGTCGGGCTTTATAGCACTACCCCCCTTAAAATAAAATTTTGACCTCAAAATTTCACTTACCGGATTCGAGGAAAAGATGTGGATATTGGTTTCTCATCTGGCTCTCTACTTCCCACGTCATCTCCTCCATTCGAGCATTCTTCCACAATACTTTCACCATTGGAATGCTCTTGTTCCTTAGCACTCGATCCTTTCGATCTAGAATACGTACAGGCTGCACCTCAAACTTCAAATCCTCATGCAACTCAATGGGAGATGTCTCCAAAATGTGAGAGGGATCGGGAACATACTTTTTCAACATCGAGACGTGGAAGACATTATGAATCTGATCTAACTCTGGGGGTAATTCAAGTCTGTAAGCCACTGGCCCAATCCTTTCAATGATACAAAAGGGTCCAATGTATCTTGGATTGAGCTTTCCCCTCTTCGCGAATCGAATCACATCTTTCATTATCCAATAAATACCATAAATTATCACAATAGTATAATCAAATAAGATTTAATACTTGGAAATTTCAAATTATTACCTTTCCAAGGAGAAACCTTAAGAAAAACTTTATCGTCGACTTCAAACTCCAAATCTTTCCTTCATTTATCCGAATAATTCTTCTGCCTATCTTGAGCTGTCTTTAATCGCTCTCGAATAACCTTGACCTTATCGTTTGTCGAATCAATCAATTCTAAAATACCCCATACTTTGATATGGTGATAAATAAAGTTGATCGAATGCAAATTGAGATCAATTAAAATGTTTAAAAGTGATAAAAGACGAAAGGAGTAGTTTAGGATAAAATATTCCGAAAGTGAGAAAATAACAATAAAATAATAATAATTTTATCGGAGGAGAATTTGTGAGATAAAAGGCGATTCAGAAGTCAAGTGAGGCATAATAAGGTATTTTGGGTACCAAGGAGACAAGATAAAATTTTTAGAATAAAATAATATTTTATTAATGAAATAATATTAAAATATTAATATTTAGCTTGATGTCGAAATTAGTTAAGAAGAAGGATCATATGGTTGATCCAAGTGGGGGAGAAGATGACAAGCCCGACTCTATAAAAATATTTATCATGACATACATGTGATGGATAGCATGTTTGCATGCTAGGAAAGTCCCGAAAAATTTACAAAAGTCGGAATTGTACCTAGAGGTACAACAAAGTTGATTTAAGCCTCGAACTAGATTAAATAGAGAATTTACGATGAAATTAAGAATTTTAAAGTCTCAGAATGGTTTAATATGGTAATTCGGAGTTCGAAGATCAATTTGGAGACAAACAGGAATTTTTGCTATCTAGGGGCAAAATGGTCATTTACCACTTGGGACAAAATGGGAATTTTAGAAGAGATTCTTTTGGCCCCATTTGACTTATTGGAGTATAATTTGACTTATTGGAGTAAGATTTGAGGTTTAGAAGTGAAAAATTTTAATTTCGGTATAATTTAGAGTACAAGGGTAAAATGGTAATTTTACCACCCCAGGGGCAAAACAGTAATTTTTTCAGCACATGGTCATCTCTTATCCTCATTTTGACCATTGACTAATTGTGTGGTGGAGATAAAAAGGATTAAAATTTTTAAAGTTTTAAAAACGGGCCAATGACATGATGCCACATGTCATGCCTTTATTAATTTATTATTTCCCTTTTTAAAAGGCACAAAAATCAGCTCATCTTCCACCCCATGGCCGGCCAAACAAGCAAGAAGAGAGAGAAAACAAAAACAAAACCCTAGAGAGAGAAAATCAAAGAAAAAGTGTGAATTTTCAAGGAAATTAAGTGAAAAAGGTGAGATTTTT